>NC_052054.1:73887043-74218362 GCF_903992535.2 Arvicola amphibius | reverse complement strand
AATGTGTTCAGATTAATATTGAGGTCTTTAATCCATTTGGACTTGAGTTTTGTGCATGGTGATAGACACGGATCTACTTTCATTCTTCTACAGGTTGACATCCAGTTATGCCAGCCACCATTGTTGAAGATGCTTTCTTTCTCCATTTGTGCTTTTAGCTCCTTTATCAAAAATCAGGTGTTCGTAGGTTTGTGGTTTAAGATCCGGGTCTTCTTCTTTTTTTTTTTTCATCACAAATAAGGCTTTATTTGTCACTATTAAACATCTGCATTTCACACAGACTCTTGGACTGGTGGTTCATATCCATCAGCTCGCTCAACCTTAGCACCGGTCTCATCACCGGTAGTTTTTCCAGAACTACCGCCTTCACCATGGAGCTCCATGAGTTTTCCCAATTCAAACTTGGGTTTCTTCAGCATTTTTACTTTTCTAACAAAGACATCATGAAGAGGATAAATGGACTGGCAAGCCTTTTCTATGTCTTTCCCGATGCTGTCTGGAATCAATTTATTAACTACTTCCTTCAAGTCGTTGGTCTGCACCTCTCGGGTCATGATCTCCATCATCTCCTTCCAGATATGGCGGACCTGCTGGTGCTGTGCATACGAGGTCTTGCGGATCTGATTGTTGCGTTTTTTAGTGAAACCAACACAGAAGAGGCGGAGCAAATAACCATCGGTTGTCTTGACGTCAACGTGAGCTTCAATCATGGTCTGCCACTTTTTGACCATGGAACACATTTTGTCCCGAGTAAGATCCATGCCGTGGAAGTTAGTCAGACAGTTTTTGCCCTGAACATCCTCAGTGATTAGCTTGAATTTTCTAAATGCAACTTCATCGTTTTGGAGATCAGCAAGGCTCACTTCAAACACACGACCCTTGAGGCCATCGGATGCAATTTTGGTTCCTTGAGTCCTCGTTACTAGTGTCTTTCCAATGTTTCTAATATTGAACATGGCCGGGGCTTTCACATCATACCAGTCTTTCTTCGAAAATGGATCAACCACTTTCTTCTTGGCTCCCTTCTTGCCGCCTTTCGTCAGCCGCTTGTTCTTGCCGACCGCCATGGTGCTGCTCCGGGAGCCAAAAGCAAGATCCGGGTCTTCTATACGATTCCATTGGTCAACTTCTCTGTTTTTATGCCAATACCAAGCTGTTTTTCAATACTGTAGCTTTGTAATAGAGTTTGAAGTCAGGGATGTAGTGCCTCCAGAAGTACCTTTATTGTATAAGATTTTTTTTGGCTATCCTGGGTTTCTTGTTTTCCATATAAAGTTGATTATTGTCCTCTCAATCTCTGTGAAGAATTTTAATGGGACCTTGATTGGGATTGCAATTGAATCTATAGATTGCTTTTGGTAGAATTGCCATTTTTACTATGTTGATCCTCCCCAATCCACGAGCAGGGGAGATCCTTCCATTTTCTGATCCTCTTCCAATTTCTTTCTTCAAAGACTTAAAGTTCTTGTCAAATAAATCCTTCACTTCCTTGGTTAGAGATACTCCCAGATATCTTATGCTATTTGTGGCTATTGTGAAAGGTGATACTTCTCTGATTTCCCTCTCTGCTTCCTTATCCTTTGTGTATAGGAGGGCGACTGATTTTTTGGAGTTGATCTTGTAACCTGCCACGTTACTGAAGGAGTTTATCAGCTGTAGGAGTTCTTTGGTGGAGTTTTTGGGGTCGCTTATGTATACTATCATATCATCTGCAAATAATGAAAGTTTAACTTCTTCCTTTCCAAATTGAATCCCCTTGATTCCCTTATGTTGTCTTATTGCTATTGCTAGAACTTCAAGCACTATATTGAAGAGATAAGGAGAGAGTGGACAGCCTTGTCGTGTTCCTGAATTTAGTGGGATAGCCTTGAGTTTCTCTCCGTTTAATTTGATGTTAGCTGTCGGCTTGCTGTAAATAGCTTTTATTATATTTAGGAATGACCCTTGTATCCCTAATCTCTCCAAAACTTTTATCATAAAAGGGTGCTGACTTTGTCAAATGCTTTTTCAGCATCTAATGAGATGACCATATGGTTTTTTTCCTTCAGTTTATTTATATGATGGATTACATTGATAGATTTTCGTATGTTGAACCAGCCCTGCATCTCTGGGATGAAGCCTACTTGATCGTAATGGATAATTTTTCTAATGTGTTCTTGGATTCGGTTTGCCAGTATTTTATTGAGAATTTTTGTGTCAATGTTCATGAGTGAGATTGGCCTGTAATTCTCTTTCTTGGTTGAGTCTTTGTGTGGTTTAGGTATCAGGGTAACTGTAGCTTCATAGAAGGAATTTTGGCAGTGACTCTTGTGTTTTCTATATTATGAAATACCTTAAGGAGTATAGGTATTAGGTCTTCTTGGAAGTTCTGGTAGAATTCCGCATTGAAACCATCTGGTCCTGGGCTCTTTTTGGTAGGGAGGTTTCTGATAACAGTTTCTAATTCTTCGCGACTGACAGGACGATTTAGAGCATTTACCTGGTCCTGGTTTAACTTTGGTATATGGTATTTATCTAAAAAACTGTCCATTTCTTTTACATTTTCCAATTTTGTGGCATACAGGCTTTTGTAGTAAGATTTAATGATTCTCTGAATTTCCTCTGTGTCTGTGGTTATGTCCCCCTTTTCATTTCTGATCTTAGTAATTTGCGTGTTCTCCCTCTGCCGTTTGATTAGTTTGGCTAAGGGTTTGTCAATCTTGTGATTTTCTCCAAGAACCAGCTTCTTGTTTCATTGATTCTTTGGATTGTTTTCTGTGTTTCTATTTTGTTGATTTCTGCCCTCAGTTTGATTATTTCCAGTCTTCTACTTCTCCTAGGTGAGTCTGCTTCTTTTTTTTCCAGAGCTTTCAGGTGTGCTGTTAAGTCACCAATGAGTGCTTTCTCCGTTTTCTTTAAGTGGGCACTTAGTGCTATGAACTTTCCTCTTAGCACTGCTTTCATTGTGTCCCATAGGTTTGAGTATGTTGTGTCTTTGTTTTCATTAAATTCAAGAAAGACTTTAATTTCTTTCTTTATTTCTTCCTTGACCCAGGTGTGGGTCAGTAGTGACTGTTCAGTTTCCATGAGTTTTGTGGGCTTTTCTGGGGGTAGCATTGTTGTTGAATTCTAATTTTAATCCATGGTGATCCGATAAGACACAGGTGGTTACTAATATTTTTTTGTAACTGTGGAAGTTTGCTTTGTTACCAAGTATATGGTCAATTTTCGAAAAGGTTCCATGAGCCGCAGAGAAGAAGGTATATTCTTTCCTATTTGGGTGGAATGTTCTATAGATGTCTGTTAAGTCCATTTGGTTCATTACCTCCATTAAGTCTTTCAATTCTCTGTTAGGTTTCTGTCTGATTGACCTGTCCATTGGTGAGAGAGGAGTGTTGAAGTCTCCAACTATTAGTGTGTGTGGTTTGATGGCTGCCTTGAGTTCTAGAAGTGTTTCTTTTACATAAGTGGGAGCTTTTATATTAGGGGCATAGATATTCAGGATTGAGACTTCATTCTGATGGATTTTTTCCTGTTATGAGTATAAAGTGTCCCTTTCCATCTCTTCTGATTGATTTTAGTTTGAAGTCAACTTTGTTGGAAATTAGTATGGCCACACCCGCTTTGTTTCTTAGGGCCATTTGCCTTGATAAACTTTTCCCAACCCTTTACTCTGAGTAGGTGTCTGTCTTTGTGGTTTGAGGTGTGGTTTCTTGTAAACAGCAAAATGTTGGATTTCTGTTTTCGTATCCAGTCTCTTAGCCTGTGCCTTTTTATAGGTGAATTGAGTCCATTGATATTAAGTGATATTAATGACCAGTGGTTGTTAACTTCAGTCATTTTTAGTAGTAGAGTTTGTGTGTTTCCTTCTTCTAGTTGTGCTGGTGAAGGGTCGCTAGATGCCTGCGTTATTGTGGGCGTTTGTTGGACTCCTTGGTTTGTGATTTTCCTTCTATTACTTTCTGCAAGGCTGGATTGTGGCTGCGTATTGTTTAAATCTGTTTTTGTCCTGGAATATCTTGTTTCTCCATCAATGGTGAATGCAAGCTTTGCTGGGTATAGTAGTCTAGGCTTGCATCCATGTTCCCCTTAATGTCTGTAGCACATCTATTCAAGCTCTTCTGGCTTTCATGGTTTCCATTGAGCAAATCAGGTGTTAATTCTGATAGGTTTCCCTTTATATGTTATTTGACCTTTTTCCTTTGCAGCTCTTAATATCTGTTCTTTATTCTGTATGTTTTGTGTTTTGATTATTATATGGCGTGGGGATGCTTTCTTTTGATCCAGTCTATTTGGTGTTCTGTAGGCTTCTTGTACCTTCATAGGAACATCCTTCTTTAGGTTGGGGAAGTTTTCTTCTATAATTTTGTTGAATATGTTTTCTGGGCCTTTGAGTTGTAATTCTTCTCCTTCTTCTACCCCAATTATTCTTAGGTTTGGTCTTTTCATGTGTTTTGTCCCAGATTTCCTGAATGTTTTGTGTTAAGAATTTGTTAGATTTGTTTTAGTTCTTTAATCTGTGAGTTATTTCCTCTATAGTATCTTCAGAGTCCGAGATTCTTTCTTTCATCTCTTGTATTTGGTTGGAAATACTTGTCTCTGAAGTTCTGTTCGTTTACTCAGAGTTTCCATTCCAGTCGTCCCTCAGATTGTGTTTTCTTCAATACCTCCATTTCATTTTTCAGGTCTTGTACTGTTTCCCTTACCTGTTTGATTGCTTTTTCTTGTTTTTCTTGTTTTTCTTGGGTATCTTTGAGAGATTTATTTATTTCGTCTACCTTTTTGTTTGTCAACTCCATTTCTTTATGGCAGTTTTTTACCTCCTGTTTAAGGTCCTCTATTATTTTCATAAAGTACTGTTTAAGGTCGGATTCTTCTATATCTTCTGGGGTAGGGTGTTCAATTCTTGTTGTTTCGGGATGTCTGGATTGTGGTGATGTCATGTTGCCTCTCATGTTGTTGGAGGAGCTCCTGCATTGGCGCCTGCCCATCTCTTCCTTCAAAAGGAGCCCGGAGGCGTTTGGTGTCCTAGACCAATCTTTGCTGTGACTGAAACTGGTTGGATCTCCCCTGTATCAGAGGAGGACCGATTCGTTGCGTCACAATCTGAAGAAGCCCACACTCCCTTGCAGGAATCCCCAGACCTGCCTGGAGGCCAGAGTCTGATTCCTCTGGGTGGATGGCCTTAGAACAGGAGCAGGACACCAGTTCAGGTGGAACTGAACTGGTGGAATACCACAAAGCGAACCTGGCAGCACAATCTGAAGGAGCCCGCACCCCTCCGCAGGAATCCTCAGACCTGCCTGGAGGCCAGAGTCTGACCCCTTTGGGTGGATGGCCTTAGAACTGGAGCAGGACACCTGAGAACACTAGGGAAAGCTTGGGAGACACAGGGATGGGAGAAACAGACACAAGCCTGCAGAGGGACGTGGGGGTAGGGGGTCTGTGCTCTCTTCCAGGGCAGGTTGCCCCAGGGTCCGCATTCACTCACCAGTTCAGATGGAATGTCAGGGCACAGGATCAGGGATTCCAGGCAGCCCAGAGTCGCAGCCCAGACAAAAGGGCCAAGGTGGGGTCAGGGCGGGATGGAATACCACACAGCGAACCTGGCAGCACAATCTGAAGGAGCCCGCACCCCTCTGCAGTAATCCTCAGACCTGCCTGGAGGCCAGAGTCTGACCCCTTTGGGTGGATGGCCTTAGAACAGGAGCAGGACACCTGAGAACACTAGGGAAAGCTTGAGAGACACAGGGACAGGAGAAACAGACACAGGCCTGCAGAGGGAAGTGGGGGTAGGGGGTCTGTGCTCTCTTCCAGGGCAGGTTGCCCCAGGGTCCGCATTCACTCACCAGTTCAGATGGAATGTCAGTGCACAGGATCAGGGATTCCAGGCAGCCCAGGGTCGCAGCCCAGAAAAAAGGGCCAAGGTGGGGGCAGGGCGGGATGGAATACCACACAGCGAACCTGGCAGCACAATCTGAAGGAGCCCGCACCCCTCCGCAGGAATCCTCAGACCTGCCTGGAGGCCAGAGTCTGACCCCTTTGGGTGGATGGCCTTAGAACTAGAGCAGGACACCTGAGAACAACTAAGAAAATATCACTGGTGCTACTGTGTTGAGAGGTCAGCGAGGTATGAAAGTGCATCTCCAGAAGTCGTCATCAGGACTGCAGTGTCCCAAAGAATGATGGATCCTCTGGCAGACTGTCAGGTCCCCTTACAGGCCAAGCAGCTCTCAGACAAAGGCCTACCCTGCCCCAGGCAGGCCAATGTAGGAGGGGACCTCCCACGGGCCTGGGTGCACTGAATTCCAGGTCCCCAGAGCCCAAACAGGCTGAGCTGTGGGATTTTGTGGCCCCAAAGACGGGAGGATGAGGCAGGGGGAGGGGGGAAGGATTCTGGGTGCAAGCTGGGAAGGGACAGGAAGAGAGAGGCAGTATCCTGGGAGAATAACCCCTGCAGGAAGAGCAGGAAGTGTGCTGGTGGCAGGGGGAGTTGTGGAGTCTCGGTGGTCCCTCTCTGGGCAGCTGCCGCGGTTCAGGCACTCACTCCTCACTCACCCCAAAGAATGATGGATCCTCTGGCAGACTGTCAGGTCCCCTTGCAGGCCAAGCAGCTCTCAGACAAAGGCCTACCTTGCCCCGGGCAGTCAAATGAAGGAGGGGACCTCCCATCGGCCTGGGTGCACTCAATTCCAAGTCCCCAGAGCCCAAACAGGCTGAGCTGTGGGATTTTGTGGCCCCAAAGACGGGAGGATGAGGCGGGGGGGGGGGGGGAGGATTCTGGGTGCAGCTGGGAAGGGACAGGAAGAGAGAGGCAGTATCCGGGGAGAATAACCCCTGCAGGAAGAGGAGGAAGTGTGCTGGTGGCAGGGGGAGTTGTGGAGTGTCGGTGGTCCCTCTCTGGGCAGCTGCCGCAGTTCGGGCACTCACTCCTCACTCACCCCAAAGAATGATGGATCCTCTGGCAGACTGTCAGGTTCCCTTGCAGGCCAAGCAGCTCTCAGACCTTGAGGTGTATTTCTTGTAAACAGAATCTTAGATTCTGTTTTTGTATCCATTCTCTTAACCTTTTTATAGGCGAATTGAGTCCATTGATATTAAGTGATGTTAATGACCAGTGGTTGTTAACTCTGGTTATTTTTTTGGTGGTAGTGTTTGTGTGTTTCCCTTCTTTGAGTTGTACTGGTGGAGGGTTGTCAGATGCTTGTGTTATTATGGGTGTTGTTGGCTTCCTTGGTTTGTGGTTTTCCTTCTAGTACTTTCTGTAAGGTTGGATTTGTGGCTACATATTGTTTAAATCTGTTTTTGTCCTGGAATATCTTGTTTTCTCCATCAATGGTGAATGCAAGCTTTGCTGGGTATAGTAATCTGGGCTTGCATCCATGGTCTCTTAGTATCTGTAGCACATCTATCCAAGACCTTCTGGCTTTCATGGTTTCCATAGAGAAGTCAGGTGTAATTCTGATAGGTTTCCCTTTATATGTTACTTGACCCTTTTTCTTTGCAGCTCTTAATATTATTTCTTCATTCTGTATATTTTGTGTTTTGATTATTATATGGTAAAGGGGTGTTTCTTTTGATCCAGTCTAGTTGTTGTTCTATATGCTTTTTGTACCTTCATAGGAATATCCTTCTTTAGGTTGGGGAAGTTTTCTTCTATTAATTTGGTTTGAATATATTTTCTGGGCCTTTGAGCTGTAATTATTCTCCTTCTTCTACCCCTATTATTCTTAGGTTTGGTCTTTTCACGGTGTCCCAGGTTTCCTGGATGTTTTGTGTTAAGAATTTGTTGGATTTGCTGTTTTCTTAGATCAATGAGTTTATTTCCTCTATGGTATCTTCAGCATCTGAGATTCTTTCTTCTATCTCTTGTATTCTGTTGATTATACTTGTCTCTGTAGTTCCTCTTCATTTACCCAGATTTTCCATATCCAACCATCCCTTGGTTTGTGTTTTCTTTATTACTTCCATTTTGGTCTTCAAGTCTTGATCTGTTTCCTTTACCTGTTTGATTGCTTTTTCTTGGTTTTCTTGTGTATCTTTGAGGGATTTATTCATTTCTTCTATCTTTTGTTTGTTTTCTCCTCCATTTCTTTAAGAGAAAATTTAACATCCTGTTTAAGGGTCTCTATTATTTTTATAATGTTATGTTTAAAGTCTATTTCTTCTACTTCTTCTGGATTAGGGTGTTCAAGTTCACCTGTTGTGTGTTTGCTGGATTCTTGTGTTGTCATGTTGCTTTTCAGGTTGTTGGAGGAATTCTTGCATTGGCGCCTGCCTATCTCTCCCTTCAAACGTAGCAGGAGAGTCTTAGTGTCTTGGTCCAATCTTTGTTGTGGCTGACTGTGTTCTTGGGATTTTTTTCTTGGTGTGCCCTCTTTTAGGTGCCCTCAGCACTGGAGTTGGCTTTCAGATCACCTCTGTCTTGAAGCAGGCTGTGGTGGTGTATCTCAGGACCCTGAAGGTGGAAAGGAATGTTTGGGGGCAAGATGGGATGGGGTATATAGAGAAAGCCAGTAGCTGGAGAGACGCCCCACTGAATGTCCAGAAATGATTAGAGAATTGGAGGGGGTCTATACTTTGTCTCTGTTATGTCCAGCTAGCCAGGCAGGCACACACTTACCCCTCCTGATGATATCCTTAGTATAGGAGCAGGGCTTCTTTCTGTCCAAGGACCTTGTGGACAAAAGGACCTTGGCAGGGGCAGGGTCATGTGAAACAAAGAAGCCCCTGCAGCAGGAGCACTCACCACTGGTTCCCCAGACCCTCAGCCCCAAAGCAGTCTGAGTTGGGGGACCCTAGGACCCCACAGATGGAAAGGGATGCTTGGGGGCAAGATGGGATGGGGTAAATAAAGAAAGCCCGACAGGGTTTCTCTAGGTAGCAGCCCTGGCTGTCCTGGACATACTTTATAGACCAGGCTGACCTTGAAGTCACAGAGATCCACTTGCCTCTGCCTTCCAAGTATTGGGATTTAAGGCATGCACCACCACAGCCCATTGAATTTCACCTTTCTTGGCTGTAGGGCAGGTCAGTCTTTCAGGACTGAACCTTCTAGACTAACCCATCAAGACTCAACCACCAGGACTAACCCTTCAGGACTCAACTTTCATGACTAACCTTTCAGGACTATTTTCCCTTTATCCAGGGCTCCTATTATTGTTCTCTAATTTACACCTAGCATGTAGATTTTCATATCCTCACAACATCCTGACTGAGCCTCCAAAGGGACAATGCCAAATGCAAACACCTGATTCAGGAGGAGCCACAGTTTCTGGGTTTCCTTCTAACCAAGTTTTGCATAAGCTTTGTACTTTTGGGAAACTCTCAGAGGACAACAAGAGAAACAAAAGGTTTATTGCTAACAAAAGATGGATAAAGTTAGGGGCTAGCACTCGGGAGCTGGACCAGGTGTAGCCCAGCAGGAATGCTGCCACACATAGGCCCTAGCGCTGTCACATTTCTTTATTTATGTTCACTAATCAAAACTTTGGGTAAGCTATTATTATTATATCAATTAGATAACACAGTTTAGGGAGAAATCATCTTCTTGACAATTCACAGACAAGAACTGCCCAGTAAAATGGATCTTTTCATGAGATAAACACACAACATTATAGGCAGTGAGGATCTCCCCACAGCCATACACACAATGCCAGATACTAGAGAAAGATAGAAGCAGCAAACATGTAAAGGCACAACAGAAACAAAATATGTTCATGGGTCTGTGGTCTCAGAGTCTTGCCTGTCCAAGAGTGACCCACGAGAGAGTTTCCTCCTTATGGGCTGACACATTGAACTTGAATTACTACCTGGTGGTCCTCTGACACATCCACCATCATTCTATGTTATGATGCTATTATATTGGGGAGTATTATTTCAGCATCATCTTAAAAATAAGCTTTTTAGCTGGTTGTGGTGCCACTTCAAATCCTGTTTATTAGGTGTTATCAGTAAACTCAGGGCATCATGCATGCTAGGCAAACACTCTGCCAAACAAATGCATCTTCAGCCCCTAGAGGAGTAGGGACCTTTAGAATGTACCTCTTCCACCTCTTTTTGTTCTCCTCATTTTTTCTTTCTTTTTATTTTTAAATTATCATCTTGGCCATCACTATTGCCTCTTCTGTTTTTATGAGATCTGCCTCAGGAATGGATCAATGTATCTGTCACAAGGGTGGGTTTGCTATTAAAGTGAGTTCAGCCCCCTCTTTCTAAGATTCATGCTTTTATACTCTTTCTTTTAATGTGGATGACATGGAAAGAAACTCCATCCAGTGCATTCCACACTTGAAATATCTTGTCTTGAAAAATTTAAGAAGTGATCTGTGATCTATGTAAAGGGTCCTGCCTCAGGCATTTGGAAAGTAAGCTAAGACAGAAGATGATGTCAAGCTCAGGGAAGGTTCACAGGCACAGGAACACAGGCAGTGAGAGGAGAGGCCAAGATCTAGTGCCTCCAGTTCTGCAGGTCCCAAGTCTCTGTAATACTCCTGTAATAAAGCCACTTAATTTGCTCAAAAATTTCAGAATTAGGTAAAAGTTCATGCTACCTCTTTCCTAAATATGCATATAGAAAGTGACATGATCTTTTAAGCATTTTCCAGGTCTTGTGACACAGACGTGATTTCAGCGCTTGGGAGGTGGAGGCAGGAGGATCAGGAGTTCAAGGTCATTCTTTTGCTACCAAGATAACTTGAGACCAGCCTGGGGTACAAAGATCTGTCTCAAAAACAGAAACAGTACAATACAAAACAAACAAACAAAAAAATAAAGTAAGAATTTATGGGTTTGTTCCAGGTCTTTTTGGTCCTTCTAGTTACCCATCTCAAAACATAAATACATCAATATCAACATATGCAGAGCTTTATCTTAGCATTGTCCCCTAAACAACACTGGGCACTGACCGCTCTCATAGCCTTTCATTTCTATTAGCTGCAGTGCAGTCTAGAGAGAGGAAAGGTTACAAGAGGACGAGGGGGGGTTGTTTGCAAACATCGCACCATGTTCCTCAAGGGCTTTCAGCACTGGAGAGTTGTCATGTTCCTGGGACCAATTCCCTGGAGATGCCTTGATGGTTGAATTGCCTGGCATTTTTCCAACTGTCCATACTGCAGTCATGACTCACATTCAGGACCACTACTAGGTGACTATCACTTTCCTTCCCATGTAACCCAGTGGGTGGGTCAGGGCCGTTCTCTCTGAATGTTGTCAGAAGGCATTGAACAGGCTGAAGCTGGACCATAGGAAGCATGGTTCAGCTGGCCAGACTGAAGGGTATGGGCATGGAACTAATTCACATCTGCATCCATATCTGTATCTATTATTTTTGAGATAGGGTCATGTGTAGGCGAGACTGGCTTCAACTGGATGTGTAGACAAGGATGACTTCTGATTCTCTGGTCTCTGTTCCCCTAGTGCCAGAATTATAAACAAGTGTTGTCCTGTCTCCCTACTCAACAGTGCTGGTGTACTGATCAGGAAATCCAACCAATCAGTGCAGGCCCTTTCTGTCTGGTGAATTAACCCTTCTTCACCTCTTAGGTCCTCAGGAGAGAAAGGGTGGCCGGGGGAGGGGTTCCTATTTACCAGTCTGTGTCTAGGTGTTTTCACAGTGTAACAACAACGTCTACACTGACTAACCATAACCCTGGTGCCCTTGTGCTTGGCAGCTTCGAGAAAAATATGGAGACGTGTTCACAGTGCACCTGGGACCGAGGCCCGTGGTCATGTTGTGTGGGACAGAGGCCATAAGGGAGGCTCTGGTGGACCAAGCTGAGGCTTTCTCTGGCCGGGGGACAATTGCTGTGCTTGAGCCGATTGTACAGGAATATGGTGAGATACGGGACAGGGTGAAGTGGCAGACGTGGTCCAGGAAGATGTATTTCAGAGGTGGAACCCAAGCTGTGGGGAAGGACTCAGGGTCTTTGAACTTCCATTGTAACCTCCCATGCTTCACCTACGTTCTTAGGTGTGATCTTTGCTAATGGAGAACGCTGGAAGACCCTTCGGCGATTCTCTCTGGCCACCATGAAGGACTTAGGGATGGGGAAGCGGAGCGTGGAGGAGCGGATTCAGGAGGAAGCCCGATGTGTGGTGGAGGAGCTGCGGAAATCCCAGGGTGAGTCCCAGAGAATGGGCAGAAGGGAAGATGGTGACACAGGGACCTGAGTGCAGAGCCTAAGAAAGAGAAAGGCAAGGGCTGAGAAACAGACAGACAGACAGACAGACACATACACAGAGTATGGAGAGGATGACATACAGACAGAGGTGGAAAGAGAATTACAAGGACAGGAAAGAATGTGAAGTATTTTGTTTCTAAAATAACTAAGATGCATAGTAGTCATTTATATTCAGAAAATCAATCTGTGAATACATTTTCTGTTTCAATGGATAGTTTTGGTGAACACCCATCCTCTAAGAACTCTGAAGGTGAAGCAAGACAGCCATGAGTTCAAGGCCAGCTCTGTCTACATTGTGAGGTCCTGCCTTTGATGTGGCTGTGGCTGAGTTGTGGAGAGCTTACAGCACCATATACAGTGGGCATGGTCCTGCATGTTTGTAATTCCAGCACCGTCGAGGTCGAGGCAGGAGGATGAGAATTCCAAGTTCCTCTTCAACTGCACAAAGTGTTCAAACCATTTTGACTTAATTGTTGTAGTTGCCTCCTATCCCTGCCCCCCATGATTTCATCAAAGGCAAACATAGACCTTAAGTCAATGAAGGGAAGGGAGCAGGAGGACCTACAGACATGGGCTAAGCAGGGAACTGTGTTTTCTTCCTAGTGAGTGTGCTGGTGAGCAGCAGTGAGCACAGAGGCTCATGTGAGTTTGATTTTGGTAAAAAGCAGAGGTACTCTGAGGGTACTTTTTGTTTGTTGTATCAAGGGCACATTGGTGACAAGACTCTTGCTTTCACCTCCATTTCTTTACACAGGGTATTTGTTATCTCTTATTGACCTTTCTCTGGAGATCTGAGAGGTCAGTGAAGAGGGGATAGGGAAGAAAGGTGCAGAGGGTGAGAAGAATGATGGGAGAAAGAAGTCAGTGATGGAGGAACACAGAGGAAGAAAAACAAGCTGAAAATCAAGCTCAAAAGGGACTGAGAGTGAGGTTCTGAGCCCCAGGAAAGTATCTTCATAGGATCAGAGACAACCCAGTCTCAGGGTGAAGGGCAACAGTGTCCCAGTATTGCTGTACTGACAACAGCCCCCCAACTGCCAGGGTCCATGTCTGAACCTAGCATACAAAGCTGTAGGCAACAGCAGCTGATGGCTTCTGGAACACCACAGAGCTCAGAAGTCAGAGAAGAGAGGGATGGAGGAAGTCAGGGAAGGGATGGAGGAAGTCAGAGGAGGGATGGAGGAAGTCAGGGAAGGGATGGAGGAAGTCATTGGAGGGATGGAGAAAGTCAGAAGAGGGATGGAAGGGATGGAGGAAGTCATTGGAGGGATGGAGGAAGTCAGAAGAGGGATGGAGGAAGTCAGGTAAGGGATGGAGGAAGTCAGGTAAGGGATGGAGGAAGTCAGGTAAGGGATGGAGGAAGTCAGAGAAGGGATGGAGGAAGACAGGCAGATGGGCATGGACTGTACAGAGCTTGTAATTCACACAGCCATCCTTGAACCCTTTTGTGTACCATTCCTGCCAGGGAATGTTAGCTATCAGTTCAGAGTCAGGATGTCCTGGGAGGAGGAGCAGGTGCAGACTGCCTGCATCCACTCTACGTCTTGTTCCTAGAATCCTAATTGCAGCCATGTTCCAGCCAAGATTAGCTGAGTTTCTTTGGTGAAGGTACATCCCTTTCTGTATATAGAAATAGCATTCCATATTCTGTACAGTACTGAGTGAAGTTAAATAAAAGGATGCATGAATCTCTGAGTGAAGAGTCCAGATTCTTATGTGCACATTATGTGCAAATGTGTTGCTGTTCATTGAGCATTGAGTGGTGGGGACAACTTTACAGAGATGGGGCTGAAGCCAAATACTCCCCTAATTCTGTTCCCTGTCTCTTGTCCTGTATCTTCCTTCAGGAGCCCCCCTGGACCCAGCGTTCATCTTCCAGTGCATCACAGCCAACATCATCTGCTCCATTGTCTTTGGAGAGCGCTTTGACTACAAAGACCACCAGTTCCTGCGCCTGCTGGACCTGATCTGTCAGACCATCTCACTCATCAGCTCATTCTCCAGTCAGGTCAGTGGGTGGGAAGAGAGGAGCATCTAGGGTACAGGAAAGCAAAGGCTGCTTTGTAAATGAAGAAGGGTGTGTCTAATGGCTGGAAGGAAGATAGACAACATGGAAAAGCAAGGAGCCTGTGTCCTGGAGGGATGGAGGGAAGGAAAAACAGAGGGAGAGAGGGATGTTAATCAGTGTGGAGAGATCTGAATATAGAAATACAGAGCCATCCAGACATGAGAAAATTATGATGTGGGGGATACAGCTGTTACGTAGGGGACAGAGGACACAGTATTTCATGCATGAGCCCTTAAGTTCATCCCCAGGAATTGGTGGTGTACAACACATGAAATTCCAGCATTTTGGGGTTAGAGACTGGGGTATCAGAAATTTGGGCTGATCCTAGGCTACATGTTGAATTTAAAGCCTGTCTGGCATTAATATGTTCAAAATATAATACCCCAAAATTAAAACAAATTAAGACAAAACATGAAGGAAGATGGGAAAGAGAGAAGACGAGAGGAAAAGGGAGATACAGAGAATGTAAAATAAAGGTTAGAGACTGATTTAGAGATCAGGTTCAAAAGACATGTGTATGTATGTTGTCCATGTATGAGGTGTGTGTGTGTGTGTGTGTGTGTGTGTGTGTGTGTGAGTGTGTGTGCGTGTGAATGTATTTTCCTTCATGACATATGTGATCCTAGGAACACTGCTCACTTTCTGAAACCTGATAACTCTATGTGACCTGCTGTGCCCTTCTTTCTTGCAGGTGTTTGAGCTCTATTCGGGCTTCTTGAAGTTCTTTCCTGGTGCCCACAGACAAATCTACAAAAACATGCAGGAAATCATTGACTACATTAGCCACAGTGTGGAGAAGCACCGGGAAACCTTGGACCCCAACAATCCAAGAGACTTCATCGATACCTTTCTTATACGCATGGAGAAAGTAAGTCCTGTGTGAATGAGAGGGGATGGCTGAGAGTGAAGGCTGAGGATGTGAGTAGAGGAAAGGGGGGCAGAGGATGGGGAGGAGAGACAGGAAATGGAGTGGAGGAGATGCAGAAGCATCTGGAAATTGATGAAAATAAAAAGGAGGAGAAAATGTGATAGGGAGAGAGAAAGGTGGGGAAGAAACACAGGGGGCAAAAGACAAAAAGCAGAAAAGACCTCAGAGGAAGAGCGAGCCTGGGAGACAAAAATGATAAACTACCAGAGAGCACAGTAGAGAGAGAAGACAGAGCAGAGACCAAGTGACATTGTCGAGAACTGGAAAATGCCACGTGGCCCAGATAGTGAGACAGAAGGACAGTTCCCAGGATGTGTGTGCCTCTCCCTGCAAGGCTCCAGTCACCCCGACCCTCCTTTCTCTCTCCCATCTGGAACCAGGAGAAGTCCAACCAACACACGGAGTTCCATCACCAGAACCTCATGATCTCCGTGCTGTCTCTCTTCTTTGCTGGCACTGAGACCAGCAGCACCACGCTCCGCTTTGGCTTCCTGCTCCTGCTCAAATACCCCCATGTTGCAGGTGAGTCATAGGCAGTCAGTTGGGGAATCTTATAGCTCCCCTTTTCTGCAGAGGATTATGAGGATGAGAGAGACATGGACTTCTTACATCTGGAGCTCTGAAGGCTTTGGTCTACATCTAACCTAAAGCAGTGCTGTGGGTGGTGTGTGAATGAATACTCAGCTGGTCCATTTCCAGTGCTTTCTGCTATAACTTGAAGGTTGGTTCATCTATTCTTCCTTCCCTCTTTCCTTCGTTTGTTTGTTTGTTCCTTCCTTCACTCTTTCTCTCTCTCTCTCTCTCTTTCTTTCTTTCTTTCTCTCTCTCTCTCTCTCTCTCTCTTTCTCTCTCTCTCTGTCTCTCTGTCCCTCCCTCCCTCCCTCCCTCCCTCCCTCCCTTCCTTCCTTCTGTCTTTGCATTCTTCTGATACTCACTCTTCTTACTGTCCATCCACCTGTTCATCTATTTACCCATTCTATTCATGTTTTATCCGTTATATAACCATCCATATACTCATTTTCCATCTACACCTGTGCACTCACACATTAGTCCTCTGCCCATCTTCTCTATACTCACAGATGATTAATCCTGATTCTTTCATCTCTGTTTGACCCAAAGACATATATTTCATTCATTTATTTGGATGAATCAGTTTGTGATTTTTTATCACAGCTAGTTGAACAGGCTCTCTGTTACTGATTCATTGGTTCATTCATATACAAATCTTCTCATTCTTTAATCCTTTGAATTCACCCTTCATATGTCAATCCATTCCTTCATGTATCATTTAATAATTCATTCATTTATCTGTGACTTATTCCTATATTTGTTCATTTATTCATTCATCTATTCCTTTGCTAAGCCTAACATCACTTCAATATTGGTTACTTATGTTCATTGATTTATTTGTGTGTGCACCATTTTTGACTCATTAATTGATTAATACAGTGAGTGAGAAGTGGAATATGGGCATCCAGTTTTGCTTTGCTCAATCCACTCACCCAGCAATCTTTCCTTTAGTAACCGACTCATCCATTGCTTGACTGACTTACACACTCACATTCTATGACTTTGAAATCGACGTGATGTTGTTGTGAGATTGTCTGCTGCAGCACATGTGTGGTGGTGGGAGGACAATTTTGTACAGTTGGGTAGCTCCTGCACATTCACATGGGTTCTGATATCAAAGTCAGCCTCTTAAGATGCAAGTCAAGTGCATTTTCTGGTTGTGCCCTTTCATTGGTTAATATATTCACCAGTGTGTTCATATTCTGTTTCTTGTTATACATAGATTAATTTACTTCCCTTTTATTCATGAGGATATAGCCTCAGATTGTTAACCTGTATTTTTATTTTTTTAATTAATGTTGATTGCTGTTTTGTCTGCATATATGTCTTGTGAGGGTGTTGTATCCACTGGACCCAGAGTCACAGACAGTGTGAGCTGCCATGATGGCGCTGGAAGTTGAACCTGGGTCCTTTTCAAGAGCAGCCAGTGCTCTCAACCACTGAGACATATCTCCAGCTTCCTGGACTGTTAAATTGTTAAATATAAATTCCATGCAAATAACTCCCTCCCCCTTTTTCTCCCTCTCTCTGTTATGCAGGACCACAAATTAAAACATTATATTTCAAATGCAGAAAATTCTTACCATCTTTCCCTCCAGCCCTCACTCAGACTGATAGATGAAAATAGCCCTTTGCTGTGGGTTTTCCTTTTCTCTGTATTAGAAGCAAGGTTAGAGCTGTGAAGAGAATATCTAATATAGTTCTACATGTGGCTGAAGAGACAGATGCCTGAGACAAGTGCAGGTGTGCATGTCCCAGAGTGCACTGTGTCTCTCTAAACAGAGTCTCCTGGCTCTGTACTGTTCCTAAGCTATTGGCTCACAGAAAACAGGGTCACTGTGCATTGCCTCTATGAAGTGGGCAAGCATTTTCTGCTGTCTCTCTTTTCTGTGCAGAGAAAGTCCAAAAGGAGATCAATCATGTGATTGGCTCACAACGCCCACCAACCCTTGATGACCGCACCAAAATGCCTTACACTGAGGCTGTCATTCGCGAGATCCAGAGATTTGCAGATATTGGCCCTTTTGGTTTGCCACACAAAGTCACCAAAGACACTTTGTTCCGAGGGTACCTGCTCCCCAAGGTGAGACCAGCTGCAATTCCACATCTCTATGCCATGGTCATCCTCCACTCTCCCAATCACCACCCTCAGCCTGTTTGTGGTTTCTCATCATTCTGCGGTTCCCTAAGGACTGTCTGCATATGGGAGCCAGGGTATGCTAATATCATTGCCTCTCACAATCAATGTCTCCTAGAACACTGAAGTGTACTCCATCCTAAGTTCAGCTCTCCATGACCCACGATACTTTGAACAACCAGATGCCTTCAATCCTGATCACTTCCTAGATGCCAATGGGAATCTGAAGAAAATTGAAGCTTTTATGCCCTTCTCTATAGGTGAGATGGACCTGTGTCTCATTCCCCAGACACTAGAGAGCAGGCTTACCCTCCAAGATACAGTCAGGAGTAGGTGCAGTCTGTTCCAGCTGGGAACCCATTCCAACTGGCTACTGTCCCAGGAGGGGTCTCTTTAACTAAAGGTGCATCCTGCTCAGGAGGATTTTGGAGAGGTATTGAAAAGCCTCTAAACCTGAGCAAATTTATTTCCTTAATTATTTTTTTATGAGTGGAGAATCTTTTTAAACTAGTGAAACCAGTTTTCTCTAATCATCATTAAGTGGCTGATAGAGGAGAAGAAAGGATGTTCACAGAGAACACAATGGACTAAGTGCACAACCAGGTTCCTCCTGCCACTCCCAGCAATAAACAATAGATTAATTAATTGCATGGTGATAGATATGGGTATATTTTTATTCTTCTACATGTTGATAATCAGTTATGCCAGCACAATTTGTTAAATATGCTTTCTTTTTTCCATTTGATATTTTTTGCTTGTTTGTCAAAAATCAGATTTCAAAGATGTGTGGAATAATATCCCGGTCTTCTATTTGCTTCCATTGGTCCTCCTGTCTGTTTTTTTATGCCAACATCAGGCTGTTTTCAGTACTGTAGCTCTGTAGTAGAGTTTAAAGTCAGGGATTATGATGCCTCCAGAAGTTCTTTTATTGTACAGGATTGTTTTGGCTATCCTGGGTTTTTTGCTTTTCCATATGAAGTTGAGTACCATTCTTTTGAGGTCTGTAAAGAATTTTGTTGGGATTTTGATGGGCATTGCATTGAATCTGTAGATTGCTTTTGGTAAGTTTGCCATTTTACTATGTTAATTCTGCCTATCCAAGAAAATTGGAGATCTTTCCACCCTCTCTTTCTTTTTCAATTTCTTTCTTCAAAGATTTAAAGTTCTGGTCATGCAAGTCTTCTACTTGTTTGGTTAGAGTTACTGTGAAATATTTTATGCTATTTGTGGCCATTGTGAAGGGTGATGTTTCTGTGATATCCAGATGTCCATTTCCTTTAAGTTTTCCAGTTTTGTGGAGTACATACAGGTTTTTGAAATATGGCCTGATGATTCTCTGGATTTCCTCCATGCCTGTTTTTATGTCCCCCTTTTCATTTTTGATTTTGTTAATTTGGATATTCTCTCTCTGCCTTTTGTTTAGTTTGGATAAAGATTTGTCTATTTTGTTGATTTTCTCAAAGAGCCAACTCTTTGTCTCACTGATTCTTTGTATTATTTTCTTTGTTTCTATTTTGTTGGTTTCAGCTCTCAATTTGATTACTTTTTGCTGTCTAGTTCTCTTGGGTGAGATTGGTATGGATTCATTCCTGTGTAAGTTCCTGTCTTGGGTTGGTCCTACAAAGGTCTCTGGCTCTGATCTACTCCCTTGGAGTTCCCAGGTTTGGATGCTCCCAGACCTGCAGAGAACTGGCTCAGGCTTACTCCCTCAGAGGTCCCAGACTTACACTTGGGCCTGCAAAGATTTATGGTTCCTGCCTATTTCATTTGACATTCCAGACCAATGTCCAGACCCACATAGGTCCTGGCTCAGACCTACTCCCTCTGACGTACCATACTCATGCCTGGACCTGCAGAGATGTCTGGTTCCTGACTATTCCCTTGGAGGTCCCAGATTCATGCCCAGACCCACAGAGGTCCTGGTTCAGGCCTAGTTCGTGGGAGGTCCTAGACTCACGCCCAGACCCACAGGGGTCCTGGCTTAGGTCTACTCCCTTGAAGGTTCCAGATTCACATCCCAACATGCAGCGGTGTCTGTCTCTGTGTCTGACTCACTTGCTCAGCAGTTGTTCCCCTGTACCTGCTCCCATGGAGCTCACTGCATCAGGCCTGCTCTGGCTCAGGTCACTGCCCCAGTCCTGCTTCCACAAATGACTCTGGTCTGGAATCTGCTCCTGCTCCCATGGAGTTCACTGTCTGAGCTAAGGATGTCTTTAAAGTCAATGCAGCAATGCCTACATATATTCCTCAAAAGAGCAAAAGACAGTTCCTCTACTTTAGAAAGTGCAATGATCAAAGTAATCCATGCTTTGTTTTCTAGTTGCATCAAATTCACCAATTCTTTCTTTTCCTAGTAAACTTCTGTTTATTAATTTTCCCCTTTTATTAAATATAGATTTCTTTCCTCATACAATATATTCTGATTACAGTTTTCCCTCCCTTTCCTCCTCCCAGTTCCCCTCCACCCTCCATACCCACAGGATACATCCCTTTCTGTCTCTCATTAGAAAAGAACAGGCTTCTAAGCAATAGCAACCAAACATGATGAAATAAAATATAAGATAAAACAAAAACCATCACTTCAATGTTATACAATGCAAATCAACAGAAAAAGTAGATCCCAAGAGAAGGCACTAGAACCAGAGACCACTCATTCACACACACAGGAATCCATGGAAACACTAAACCAAAAGCTCTAGGATGTGCACAGAGGACCTGGTGCAGACCCGAGCAGGCCCTGTGCCTGCTGCCTCAGTTGCTCAGTTGGTTCAGAGCCTCGTTCTCTTGGTGTCCTGCATCCCCTCCGACTCTTACCGTCTGTTTGCCTCCTCTTCCTCTGGGTGCTCTGAACTCTGATGACAAAACATTTCATTTAGAGCTCAGTGTTTCAAGGTTTCTCTCTCTGTGAAATGTCTGGCTGTGTCTCTCTGAATTTGTTTCCATCTGCTGCAGGGGGAAGCTTGTGAATAAGGAAGACATTGATTTATGAGTGTAGCAGAATATTTTAAAGAGTTTTTTGTTATTATTTTTCCTTTTGAGCAATAGCATTTTTTATCCTAGGTCTCTGTGCTATCTAGTCCCTGGTTCCTGGTCACTCAAGCAATGCTGCATATTCAAACCATACATTGGATAATTGCTCCCATAATGCATTGCATTGTGCCACTGTTGAGCCCTAGTATATCGTCCAGGGAGGATAGCATGGTTCTTCAAAGGTTTTGTGGCTGGGTTGCTGTATACATTTCTCTTTCGGTAGCCTGAAGAATACTTCCTATATCAAAGATGCTAGATCACAGGGTGAAGGTTCTATATAGACACCAACTAGATGTCTCCAGTCCAGTGAGTTGTGTGGGAATGATCTTCAGTGATGAGGCCTTGTTGTCAGTTTGTGGAGTCAACCTATTGTCTTGGAAACAGCCTTGAGTTGTTTGGGGTCTTTCAGGGGACCCTTTTGGCCAGAAACTCAATTGAATGTAGCCCAATCATGGTACTAGAAGCTTCATTTAGTGAGAAGAGATGGCCAGTTGGGACCATGTCTCTCTCATTATTTGGAGACTTCATTTGAATTGCCTTTCTGTAGTTTAGGAAGTTTCTACTGTACTAGGTTTCCATACCAACACTCAATGCCCCTCAATTCTAGCTGTCTCTCCCCACACTCTATCCCTCAAGCCCATCTCTCCTCCCACCTGATCTTCCCATTCCTGTCCCTTCTGATGCCCCTAGTCCATCCATGAACTCTATTCCATTTTCCCTCCCAGGGAGATTCATGTTTCCCTCCTAGTAGTTTTGTCTCTATGTAATCTTTCTAGGTCTATATTATCATTTATTTAATGACTAATATTCACATATGAGTGAATATATGCCATGTTTGTCTTTTTGAGTCTGGGCTACCTCACTCAGGATTCTTTTATAGTTCCATCCCTTTGCCTGAAAATTTCTTGATGCTGTTTTTTTTTTTTTAACAGTTGATAATCCTCCATTGTATAAATGTAACACATTTTATTCATCCTTCTGTTGAGGAACATGCAGGCTGTTTCCAATTCTGGCTCTACGAATAAAGCAGCCAGAGTAAACCCAGGATATTTATATTATGTGAAGCTATTGTGAAAGATGTTGTTTCTCTGGGTTCTTGCTCAGTGCATTTGTCATTTTTATGTAGCAGGACTACTGTTTTATGTGAGTTAATTTTGTGTCCAGCTATTTTTCTGAAAGTGTTTATAGGCTGTAGGAATTACCCAGTGGAAATATTTGGGTCACACACACACACACACACACACACACACACACACACACAACCATATCATCTGATAATAAGTACACTTTGACTTCTTCCTTTTCAATTTGTATGCCCTTGGTCTCCTTCAGTTGTATTATTACTTTAGCTAAGGCTTCAAGTATTCTATTGAATAGATGTGAAGATTTTAGACAACATTGTTCTGAATTTTAGTGGAATTGCTTCGAGTTCCTCTCTATTTAAGTTGATGTGGGCTGTAGGCATGCTGTAAACTGTCTTTGTTAGTGTAGGTATGTTATTGTAACTCTATATTCTCCAGTACATTTATCATGAAGAGGCATTGTTTATTGTCAAAGTCTTTTCTGCATCTAATGAGATAAACATGTGGTTTTTCTTTCAGTTTGTTTATATTTATTAATGCTTCATATATTGAACCATCCTGGATCTCTGGAATGAAACATATTTGATCATGGTGAATGATCTTTTTGATGTGCTCTTGGATTTGGTTTGCAAGAATTTTATAGAGTAATTTTGCCTTTATCAGGCCAGTTGGTCTGTGGTTCTATTTCTTTGTGGTTTGGGTATCAGGGTAACTGTGGCCTCATAAAATGAACTGGACAATATTACTTCTGTTTCTATTTTGTGGAATAATTTGAGGAGCACTGCCATGAACTCCTCTTTGAAAGTCTGATAGAATTCTGTGTTGAAACTCTCTGTCCCTAGGCTTTTTTTTCCCTGGAATTTGGGGGCGGGGTACATTGGGAGACTTTCACTGACTGTTTCCATTTCTCTAGGGATTATAGGTCTGTTTAAATTCCTTATTTGATCTCAATTTAGCTTTGGTAAGTACTACCTATCAAGAAAAGTATCAGTTTCTTTTAGATTTTCTAATTTGGTGGAATACACGTTTTTAAAGTATGTTCTTTAAATTCTCTGATTTCCTCAGTGGGCTCTTGTGGAAACACATTGCCCTGGCTGTTCCTGATTGTGTTTTTATGCTGACACCCAGGAATCTGGTTTTGGGGTGATTATAGGTCTAGGTGCTGATTTCTGGGTTTATCTTTGTTGGGTGGGTGTTTGATTTCTGGGTTTTAGGTGAGCATGATGGCTGTGTGTTGCCTCCTAGGATATTTTCTGTGGACCTGTTTCCCTGTCCTGCCCAGCTGGTGTGTCCCAGGGAGTGCCTGCTGGTGAGGAGGCTGGGATAAAGGGATGAGTTGAGGAAAGGAGATTGGAGAAGATCTTTGTGATTCATTGGGGATGGGGTCAGGGAGGAAAGGGAGAACACAGCAGGCATTCTGTTGCAGAGCTGGAGCTGAGACTGGGGCAATGGGGGTGGATCTGGAGAATCAGCTGGAGAGGTGTGGATTCTCTGTCAGCCTACCTGCTTCCCTGGTCAGAGTGGCCTTTGGCTTAGTAAGGGGTGCCTGCTGGAAAGATCAGGGAAATCCACAGAGATGGGGAGTGTGGGTAGAGAAGGCTGCAGTAAGGGTTCTGTTGCAGACATGGGGTGAGGACTGGGGTTTTGGTCTTGGGGAACAGAGGGAGAGGTGAAGATCTGCAGTCAGCCTACCTGGATCCAGGGCAGGAGTGGCCTGTGGGTTAGCAGAGAGTGTGAATTGTTTTTCTTAGGGAACAACAACAAGAACAAATGACATCATCTATGAACTGCCATGAGCTTGTAAGGTCTTGGGGCTAGGGAGGGATTTATCTGTGAGCCCTGGGGAGATGAGGCATGCCATGGCACACCTGTCTGTTTGTATTAAATATTGTTTGGCTTGTTAAACTCTAAGAGAGATCAAAATTACTAGCATTTATTTTTCCAAGAACCCATTCATGATGGATAATCTCCTGAACTAGAGAAAGTTCAGAGTTACAGCACCCATCAGTGTCTGTAGACCAGCGGGTGCTGGGCATGGTCACACAGCTTGATAGGATGGTAGCCAGCTCTGCTTTTGCCTAACGTGGTCATGCTGAGGCATTTGGCAGCCTCAGCTCAACTTCTGTGAGTGACAGATTTGTTCTTCACTGGAATAATATAATCTCAAGTTGGTGTGTAGTTCAGTTGCCTGCATTTGGTTAGTTTGTTACATACAGAAGCTGCCTCTGGCCAAATTTAATTCAGTTGAATGAACTCTATGGAATGTAAACATAGAAACTTTGTGTTCAGGTTTCTTATCTTTTAAAGAAAGGTTCTAGAAACAATTGGCTAGCTTTTAGTTGCCCCCCAGGCCCACTCTCATGCTAAGGATGGAACCCAAGGCTGTGATACCATGGTAAGCAAGTTCTCTTCCAATGAGCCCACATCTCCAGCCTCCCCCTTGTGCATTCTAGAGATGTTCTCCTGCTGAGCATGTCTGTCCTCATCCCCTCAAAGAGGGATTTAAGGCAAGCGTTATCCTATTGAGCCATGTCTCTTCTAGGAAATGTCTAGTCCTGAGTGCCAAGAGACATCAGTGTCCCTTGGCTCAGCCCTGCTCCTGA
The DNA here is from genome assembly GCF_903992535.2 of Arvicola amphibius. Taxonomy (NCBI): domain Eukaryota; kingdom Metazoa; phylum Chordata; class Mammalia; order Rodentia; family Cricetidae; genus Arvicola; species Arvicola amphibius. The sequence continues at coordinate 74,193,783 of NC_052054.1, read as the reverse complement.
ATTGTTCACATGACTGTCCCAAGAGTAGAAAGGCAGGGATGTGAAAAATAAACTGAGACAAATCAACAATAGAGAGGTATGGAGATCAAGACAGATTCCAATAAAGAGAGATACACAGAGACACAAGTAATCTACAAGAGGAGGAGATGTGTGTTAGGAATCAGAACATGTACATGAGAAAGAAGAAGATGGGTGAAGAACCAGAGGTGAAGATGTAAGTCAGGAAGAGAAGAAGGGGAGAGAGAAGGGAAGGGGAGAAAGGCACAACTGGAAATAGACCAAGAAGCAGGAGGGAAGACACAGAAGGAAGACATGACAAGGTGTCCTTGGACAGAAAAACAGGAGGGGCTGATATAATATCTTGGGAGTTTAGAAAGACACAAATGGGTAGAAGACATCAAAAGACACATAGTAGTGATAGGTACAGACACAGGTTCAGGTAGGTTGCCACTGACAGAAAGAAAAAACGAGAGAGAGAGAGAGAGAGAGAGAGAGAGAGAGAGAGAGAGAGAGAGTGTGTTAGAGCCAAAGAGTCATAAATGGTGTCCCAAATGACCAGCGCCAAGTATGGGGACTGTGTCCATAGTGAGGTAAGCCATTAAAGACGGTTCTGGAAAAACCTAGTCACAAAACCAGTACTAGGAAAACCATCTCAGAGACCTCTCCATGAATTTCTATTCTAAATTCTAAATTCTGAGATGGTGGGGCCCAAAGGGATATGGTGCTTTCCCTAAATACTCCTACACAGGCATGATTTTCCAACAGGTGGAGGGCACAGGGATTGCTGAGAATCCCTCCTCTGCCTGGAGGCCGAGGCAGCCAGCTGCAGATTAAGAATCACTGAGGTACAGGGTAGGTGGTGAAGCCTTTGCCTGGAATTTCAGGCTTCCTTCCTCTGTGCCATTCCATGCCCTAGGAGACAAACCAACAAGGGCTAATTATACCCCTGAGAACCTGGTGGGTACCATGGAGCCTTTATTATGTGTTCCTGCCATTCTCAATTGTATTCAGGATATTGTTGAAGTTGATTGATCTCAAGCTGAAGAAGCAAAGGGGACTGAGAAAGAGAAAGAAAGAAATAGGAAAGAGAGAGAGAGAGAGAGAAAGAACTGAGGATGAGAGACAGAGGGGACAGAGGAAGAAGACAGACAGAGAGCTCTTGGTATGTATTCCATCATCTTCATGCTGTAATCTTCAAAGTGCACTTGCAGTCATGTGCCCCCATGACTGGTTCATCTAGGGCCCTTAATGCCATTCAGTTGTTGGTCTAAGAGTCTCTGTAAACAGCACCTTCACCTTCAGGGCAGCCAATGAAGTGGGGACCAATCTCTGCATGTGATAAAGGAGGGAACATTAAAGATGTTACAATACACATGTTTACACTTGCACATTTGTTCCTGCTCTATTGTGCTCCTACAATTCTGAAACAAAGGACTCTGATAATAAACAAAACCTAGATATCTGTCAGAAATTACCATGGGACATCCACCAACAATTTGTCCTACATTTTATGATTGATTTATTGTATATATGTTGGCATGCATACACATGTGCACTATGGAGAATGTGTATATGTTTATGACAGAAGACAAACTGTGGTATCTTGTTCTCTCCTTGCAACATGTCGGTCCATGTGGTGAACACATGTCCTTAGGATTGATGGCAGGCTGGCCCTTGCACCAATTCTTTAAGGTTTTGGGAAACTCTTACCATTCTTTCTTGAATAGCAGGTTAATGATCAAACACATTCTTCTCCATTACAATGGGAGAGTTGTCTGGGTTTAGGGAAGGGACAGTCTGAAGTTTGTATACTCACCCGGGGCTCACATGGCTCATTCTCTGTGCCCACAGGAAAGCGCATTTGTCTTGGAGAAGGCATTGCCCGCAACGAATTGTTCCTTTTCTTCACCACCATCCTCCAGAACTTCTCTGTGTCCAGTCCCGTGGCTCCGAAGGACATTGATCTCAGGCCCAAGGAGAGTGGCTTTACCAATGTGGCTCCAACATATCAGATCCGCTTCTTGTCCCGCTGACTGGGCTGAGGTGGCCATTCCTGTTGAGAATGGCACCATCTTTTTTCCTCTGGGAGATCTGCTGCAAACCAGGCTGTAGGTCACTGCTCACACTGTTCCACCTTACTGCAGCTTCTACAAAGCTTTGAGGTGTGTTCTTCTGCCCTGAGAATGGCACTGAGGAAATCACTCAATGTCTTTCTTGATGTGTGAACCAAGAGACTTCAGAAGGCCACATCTCATGCTGAGTCAGTTCCTATTGCGCCCAACAACCACAGTTTCCATATAGAAACTTTTGGTGCTCCATCATCTAATCTAATGGATGCTGGCCATGTCAGAGGATCAGCGGGTGAAACTGAAGCTCAAGGTGTCAGCTCACCAGGAGAAAAACTCTCTGATGGGTTAATCTTGTTTTATGCAAGACTATGAGAATACAGACTCTGCAATATCTTTTGATTCCACTTTGCCTTCACATATTTGCTGCTACAATCTTTCCTGGGTATCTGGCTTGGTGTGAGTAGATGTGGGGAGACCCCGTTACCTGTAGCATAGTGTGTTTCTCTCATGAAAACAACCTGATATACTGGGCATTTTACTCTGTGAATTGTCAAGATGATTCCTCTCTAATTGTGCTGTCTAATTGATATAATTTTAGCTTATTAAGAATTTTGAGAAATAAAAATGAATACAAGGAAATAATACACAGTCTGGGTCTATGAGCTCCCCCTAAGGGGTTGCTGCAGATCACAGCTCAAGTTAAGAAAAACAATGAGTCAGCTGTCTAACTTCCTTGAATCTTAATGCTGAGAAATCTATCACAGGCTTTGGTGTGCATTATTAGTTGAAACAAAGCTTCACAATAACTTTAGATTGGACCAGATGCCTTGCTAATGGTCTTTAAAGAAAAACTACCCTAGAAAACCAATCTAACATTCACAAGACACCTAGCCGAGGTGCTGATTCATTTAGGATAGAGCCAAAAATACAAAACAACCCAATTATTGCCAACTATCAGATGATTACATCATTGTACCCACTCCTGACATCCTATTGCTGATATGGGTGTGCACCATGAAGACACAAGTTCAGCTGACTGACTGTTTCTTATGTATATAAGTGTTGGGTCCTGGGACTCCACAAATACCAGGGAGTAGAACACCAAAGTCTAAAAACAGAAGCAACTTTGTTTAGCGGCACTATTTGGGAAGGAAATTCTGGCTAGTAAGGAATAGAGAGAGTAATTTGGCTCTGTAGTCCTCCCATAAGGGAACTACAGGTTTCTTTTTATGATCCAAGGTCACACACAGGGTAGAAAGTACATTTTGAGATTTAAAGCATCATAGTGCCATGGTATCCTGGTAGCGTGGATTGGAGCTGAAGCTAAGTATTTCTGAAATGTTGACTTGAGCCTGATCTAGGGAATTTATGACACTCCAGGCACCTCTGAGACCCAAATAGATTCTGGATTTTACAACTTCTGATTACAGGTGTTAGTTCAAAATGTTCACACAGTTGTGAGTTAGTTTGAATTGCCTTTCCCCTACCTCAGAGAAATAAAATTAAAGCCCTTTGTGACTCCTGAATTCCCTGAAAATTTTGGTGGGGGTGTATAAGTGGGAGAGAGAGAGAGAGAGAGAGAGAGAGAGAGAGAGAGAGAGAGAGAGAGAGACAGAGGAGAGAGACAGAGAAAGAGAGAGACAGACAGAGACACAGAGAGACAGAGGGAGAGAATTAGAGAGAACAACATGAGAAGAGAATAAAAAAGTAAATCATTAGGAGAGTGTATGAGTTTCTTTTTTCCCTAACCCTCAGGCGGAAAAATCTTAGCTGTGGACATCCCTTTGAACCCTGTGCTGTCTGGAGGCTGGTCCTCCAGGCTGCAATAAATGGGCTCTGTGTAGGGTCTGAATTCTATGTCTGTAGACTTGCCTAATGTGTGTGGTTCATGTAAGCAGAAGAACGTAACTGTGATCTTTGGTGTCTGTCTTTTACTTCACACAGTATATTCTAGGTTCCTGTGCTTTGCAGACAGGGTCACATCATCCAAGGGCTTTTATCATGATCTTTCTCAGCAAAAACACAACACCTTCTTTCATGTGTTCTGGCAGCAGAAGATGAGCTTCAGATTTAGGGTGGCTCTTCTTTCTTCAAATAAATTAATAGAAAATCCCTCACAGGATGCCAGCAGCCTGAGTTTTAGTTGATACCTGATACAGTCAAGTTAGCCCTCAAGAGCAGCCATGACAGTCCCCTGACCTCCTGGCTGCTCTTACACGTGACCTCTTGATTATCTGTTAACTAAGATTTTCTCAGAAGGGCTACCTGCTGCAAACTTCATCACATTTATGACAGGCTTATGAAGGGACAACCTGTTGCCTTGTTCCCTGCTCTACTGTGAAAACCTGAAGAACAGGTGGCTGATGTCAGGTGCTTAACACAGTGGAACAGTAACCAGTAAGTAATAAACAACTCGATAAAGTGACACAATAAGTCACTCTTTAAACTCCCCAATGTGCAGCCTGAACTTGTATATCTAATCTCTGTCACTCTCCTCGGATGACCACAGTAAATTCCTCTCCTCAAAGTGTCCAGGTTAATACCAGTTCTCTAAGTCATCTGTGCTTGCTGTCTTGCCACCCTCTGACAGAATTGTCTGGGAGCCACCCTCTGAATGGTGACCCCTGAAAATGAGCTTCTACACACTGCACTGCTGGGACAAGTAGGTGATTATGGGAAGGCCATTTATTTAACATCATCAACTAGGAAGATGTCTCTGGGTAACAATTGGCCAAACAATAGGCAGCTTTCCAATCACCTCTGAGATACTAAATTTCCACTTGTCTCACCAAAGTCTCCCTAGCCTAGGGAGAGGTATCAGGACTTTGCCAAGGGAGGTTACTGGCCCACTCTCCTCCACCAGCAACAGAAATAGGACAACAAACCGAGCAGCCAACCCTTCAAGAACAACAGGGGAATGTGCAGTGTGCCAAGGGAGGACCATGGTGCTCTCTCTTCTCCTGAATCTCGCCAGGCTGGGCCTGGGGTGTTTCCAGCTCAAGGGCTGTCTTTTTCCTAGACAATGGCTTCTTTCTTTGCTGGAAAACATTTTCCAACAGACCTCATGAGCTTACTTAAATCCTTCCAAGGGGTGAGATGTGGAGGAGGTCAGCGTGAGGAGGAAGGAGGTGGGAGGAGGGAAGTGGTGCTCACAGGCAGCAAAGGGTTGCAAGTAGATGGCTCAACAGGCATCGCCAGATCAGGTTGGGAATTTTCTCCTTCTAGTCGTAGTGTGGTACTAGAGAAACTTCTAGAATTCTATTGAGAAGGAACAGAGGGAAGGCAGGTAGGGAGATGGAATCTTATAGAACCTTGGGGAGGTTTGTAGACATACTGTGTTCTCCATCATGGAGAGTAGCATTTCATGTGTGGAGTCTGTGAAACTCATAAAGCCCAAAGCTGGAAGGTCCTCAGAAAAGCTGGGATCAGAGCACTCAGGAAAGCGTATATGAGAGATGGACACCTGAACCCACAGAGCTCAAGTTTGAGTTCTTTCCTGATGAGACCAGACACTGGGGAGTGTGATCCAGTGAGAGGAAGGACCCATCACTGGGTCAGCTTGTGAGGTCTGGGCCTTGACTCTGCAGCTGAGGGGAAATACGGAGATACTGCCACAGCCTACATGGGCCTCAGTCTGTTCTATACCTGGGTAGACATGGGCTGATTTGTGAGGCCCTAATGGATCAAGTTGAGGCTTCCTCTGGACAGGGGCTCATGGCCATCATTGATCCATCTTCCAGGATGTGGTGAGTAGGGGATGGTCCTTAGGGTAGGAGAAGGGAAATTCCTACCCAAAATCACTCTTAGATATGTTTTTTTATTAGTTTATTTTATTGGCCAAAGAGAAGACTTAGAACTTCCTCAAGGCATTCTGTCTGACTTCTACAAAGGACTTTATACCAGAAAATGCAGCCAGAAGGATGGAATCAGGGTGCAGGTTTTGGGTCTGGTGGTGGAGATTTGGAAATCCTGGGCTGAGGCCCAGAGGTCTGTGCAGGAGGTCAACACAATGGGGTCACAGGAATGGAGAGTGAGGTTGTTAAAGATCCTGACAGAGTGGTGTGGAGACCAATTCAGGGGGTTGAGACAGGACAGGGAATGAAAAACTAAAGATCCAAGGATACATTTCGAGATAGAAATTTCACAGAAAAAATATAGAACTGAAATATGTGATACTAGAAAGAGTCAACAGAGACACAAATGTCTTGGTGGGGAGGACAGATGGATGTGAGAGTAACAGGGTGTGGAGGTTTGAATGAGAATAACCCCATGGCTCAGATCTTTGAATACTTGGTCCCCAGTTGGTGGAAATGGTTGGAACAGATTAAGAGGTGTGGCCTTGTTGGAGGAGATGTGTCACTAGGGATGGTTTGAGGTTTCTAAAGCCCATGCCTTTCCCAGATAGTGCTCTGTCTACCTCCTACATGGATGAGATGTAAACTCTCAGCTACTGCTTCAGCACCATGACTGTCCACCTGCTTTCAGGATCCTGAACATAAATGGTCATGGACTCACCTCTGAAACTGTAAGCCCCAACGAATCCTTTTTTCTCTAGGCTGTGCTGGTCATGGTGTCTTAGCAGTGCAATGGAAGAGTAACTAAGACAAAGGGCATGAAGGGAGGACAGACTCTCAACAAGAGAGTCAGAGTTTAGATCAGAGAGATACAGATGCACAAGAAGTCACACCATTACCAGTGCCTGAAGACTAATTGACACAGCAAGGTTTCAGAAATACAGGCAAACCAGGAATAGTATGAACCATGTGAGAGTCAGCCAGAGGGACAATGTAGGTAACACCTAGACCTCTGTGACGTACCTCTTGTTCCCAGGGCCTTTTCTGAACCCAGTCCTTTTTCACTGTGCCATGGCCAAATGGCATCTGCTCCAAGATTTTTGGTGAGCAAATGAAGGGGCATGGTTGATCGGCAGTTATGATTAACCAGACTAGCTTTAATATATATATATATATATATATATATATATATATATATATATATATATATGTGTGTGTGTGTGTGTGTGTGTGTGTGTGTGTGTGTGTGTGTGTGTGTGTGTGTGTGTGTGTGTGTGTGTGTGTGTAATATTCAGCTTTAATAAAGGAAAGAAAAGGGAACTTACAAATCCAAGGTTCCAGTGAGGAGTGCAGGAAAACAAAGAGCAGGCAGGCCGCAGGCCCGCAAGATTTTTTTTTTTTGGTTTTTTAGACAGGGTTTCTCTGCAGCTTTAGAGCCTGTCCTGGAGCTAGCTCTTGTAGACCAGGTTGGCCTCGAACTCACAGAGATCCGCCTGCCTCTGCCTCCTGAATGCTGGGATTAAAGTCATGCGCCACCACCACCCGGCAGGCCCGCAAGATTTTATAAGTAAATATTAGCCTAAGGGGGACACACCTTACGAACAAGGTGATTGGCTGAGCTTCCCCTTCATCTCCCCCTTTTTTCTAAATAAGACAGAACCAAACCAAATACAACTATATTCAATAGGAACAATAATAAATATAAAATTACAAACAACAAATAATATTAAGCAAGAAACATAAAACAAAAGTTTTACTAAACATTCTATTTCAAGGAGTCTAAATAATGTAGAGGGTAACTACAATTATCTAATCTTCAACCCCATCAAAGATCTGAGAAGGAAAGTAATATTACTTAAGCAGCCAGGAAGTACAAATGAGAAACTTCCAAAATGTGCAACAAATGACAGAGACAACTGACTACCTGGGCAATCACCCAAAGTTTTGTTTTGCAATGTTGAGGCAACCAACTTTGGCTAAGGCCTAACACAACTGACATAACATTTTTCAAAGGCAAGGAACTTTTTGTAGAACTATCCTACCCTGTCTTGGCAAGATAAAACTATCCTGTTTTATCCACTTATGGATATTCTGTATCTTTGTCAGTAGTTGAGGTATGGGCTTTTCTTTGCCCAAAGGCCAGTTCTGCCAAGAAGAAGACAAGCTCCTAGTGGAGTGCCTTTGGTGCTCAACGTTCTCTCAGGAGTAGAGTGGTGTTGCCAGTAGTGTTTGTGTCTCATAAGTACAAAACTCTAGGTTAGATTAAAGGCCATTTGCTACAGCTCTTCAAAGAGGTCGAAGATTATACTATCTATACTAAATATAATTTCTATGTATCTAAAAAACCTGAATATCCTAAATATAAATATGACAAACATATATGACTATTGATATATAATTCTCGATACCTATCTAACTTGGAGACTAAGAGAATAAACAACTGTGTAATAAATGAGGACAATGATCTCCAAATGTAAACAATGTCATTATATAAATACCAATCATCCCATCAAACCAGTTAATCCCTCCTTTTTTCAATAAATACCCCTGAGTCCATATAATACCTCCCCCATCCTTTCAACCCTATACCAACTACTAAATGATGTCCCTAAATCTGAGGGCAAACTCTGTTGGGAGAGGGGGCGTCATCCTCTAAGATTCCTTCCAGCTGACATGGGGGTGACGTTCTTCTCAGGGGGTCCTGTGAAAGCAAATGATGGTAAAATTCCCAGAATAACATTTGGTTGAGAAAATTGTAACTAGCCTCTGAGTGTTTTGAGGAGGGCCGGCCAGAGTGTTGTCAAAATTGTGCACCATTCGAAACTGTCTTGTGCAGTTGGTACCAAAAAACAGGTCTAATTTTAGCGCTATTAAAAACATGATGTCAGAGTAACCAGGTGAAATTGATGTTGTGGGGCCCCATCTTCATCTTGGAAACTTCAAAGATTACTGAAGGAAAATTTGTTGTTTGTTACAGAAAAGGTAAACATTATCTACAAAGACATATACAGACACACATATATAAATTCAATGGAAGGTGTAATAAAGACAGACACAGATATAAGGAAAGGCAAAGAAAGTTTATCAAATATCATCATCATCATCATCATTATTGTTATTATTATTATTCTGTTCCATTTCATGGCTCCAGACCTGAGACAGAAACTCTGAGATATATCTTATCAACAGGCTTGGAACTGAAGAGGGACTGAGCCATAGTCCAACTCCAAAACCAGCTCTACATATGTATAAATAAAAGCACAGTAATGCATATATATATATATGTATATATATATACATATATATATATATGTAAAAAATGTTTTATACTTACTAAACCTATTCGGGTTCTGTGTTGATCCATATTGGGTTGTAACTAGTGTCCATCCATCAGTATTTAAATATCCAGGGTCCTTTAAGTTCTTTGAAGATGAGTGGTTTCCTGTGGAGATAAGAAAAGAACCCTGCCCCCAACCTATATGTTTTTCTTACCATCAGTATGATCGTCATCCTTGTGAATGAATTATTTTTCTTTTCCAAGGGGCTTTTCCTCTTCAAACGGAACCTTTATTAATTTTGACGGTATCCACAATTTTTCCTCTCCTGTGGAGACAAGAGCAAAACCCCTTCCCCAATGCAGCACATCTCCTGGCCTCCATTGCGAGGTCAGCACATCCTTGAAATAAACTGGTTGATTTAATTCAGCAGACTTTTCCATTATCCAATGTCTTTCTGCAGCCGTTGTCCCCTTCTCATTAGCGTTGAGAAAATTCAAGGTCAATAAAGCATTATGTAATCTATTTCTGGCGGTATTTTCCACCCCTTTCTGTTTGTTTAACATATCCTTTATAGTTCTATTTGATCTTTCTATGACTGCTTGTCCTGTAGGATTGTATGGTATACCTGTAACATGCTCAATATTGTAATAAGCAAAAAACCATTTCATTTTCCTAGAGACATAAGCTGGACTATTATCCATCTTTATTTGTGTAGGTATACCCATGATGGCCATAACTTCTAATAAATGAGTGATTACTGAATCAGCCTTTTCTGAGCTTAAAGCAGTTGCCCATTGAAAACCTGAATAAGTGTCAATGGTGTGGTTTACATATTTTCATTTGCCAAATTCTGCAAAGTGAAACACATCCATCTGCCAGATTTCATTCCTTTTAGTGCCCTTTGGATTAGCCCCTGCAGGCAGTGGTGTTTGGTTATAGAAAGAGCAAGTAGGGTATTTCTTTACAATCTCCTTAGCTTGTTGCCGTGTAATAGAAAACTCTTTCTTCAAGCCTTTTCTGTTGACATGATGTTTTTTTTTTATGAAATTCAGAGGCCGGCAGCACACTATCAATCAACAATTGATCAATTTCTGCATTATCTTGTGCTAGAGGACCTGGCAGACCCATATGGGATCGGATGTGTGTTATATACATAGGGCAAAGCCTGTTCCTCATCATGTCTTGTACCTGGATAAACAATGAGGTTAGTTCTGTATCATCAGGTATAAATTCAGCAGTTTCAATATGTAAGATAACTCTTTCTGCATATTGTGAGTCAGTATCTATATTAAGAGGTTCTTTAAAATCCCTTAGCACCATAAGAATGGCATATAATTCTGCCTTCTGGACAGAATCATAAGAACTTTGTTCCACCTTACTCAAATCTTCTGATTTGTAACCTGCCTTCCCTGATTTATTAGCATCAGTATAAAATGTACGGGCTCCGGTTATCGGAGCATCACGGATGATTCGAGGAAGAATCCAAGAAGTTCTCTTTATAAAGTTAAGCCTCTTGCTTTTTGGATAGTTGTTATTGATTTCTCCCAAAAAATTAGCACAAGCTCTTTGCCATGGTTCGTTATCTTCCCACAACATTTTTAGTTCAGCAGCAGTGAAAGGCACTATAATTTTTGCTGTGTCTATGCCTGCTAGTTGATGAAGTTTCAATTTGCCTTTTATAATTAATTCAGAGACTTTTTCCACATAAGTTTTTATTTTCTTACTTGGTTTATATGGTAAAAAGATTCATTCTAAGATAATATCATCTCTCTGCATTAAAATTCCTGTAGGAGAAATTTTGGAAGGCAATATGACGAGAATACAACTGAGCTCTGGATTCACCCTGTCTACATGTGCCTCTTGTAATTTCTCCTCAATCATTCTTAGTTCCTTTTCTGCTTCAGCCATTCATTCTCTGGAACTGTTTAAGTCTTTTTCACCATCCAAAGTTTTATTTAAATGAATTATCATATCAGGTGTTATTCCAACAGTGGGTCGTAAGCTGGAAATGAGTTCTAACAGCCTTTGAAAGTCATTGAGAGTCTGTAGCCGATCTCTCCTAATTTGTGCCTTTTGTGTCTTAATTTTTTGCAAACCTATTTTATAACCTAGATAATTAACAGAATCTCCTCTCTGAATTTTTTCAGGATCAATCTGCAATCCCCATTTAGGTAAAAGTAATTTTACTTCTTCAAACAGTCTTTCTAAGGTACCCATGTTTGAATCAGATAACAGAATATCATCCATGTAATGATAAATTATAGACTTGGGAAATTGCTTGCGTATTATTTGCAATGGTTGATTTACAAAGTATTGGCACAGGGAGGGACTGTTCAACATGCCCTGTGGGAGGACGGTCCACTGGTATCTCCTAGTAGGTTGAGAGTTATTATAAGTAGGCACTGTGAAGGCAAACTTTTCTCTGTCTTTTTCTTGTAAAGGTATAGTGAAGAAACAATCCTTTAAATCAATAACTATGAGAGGCTATCCTTTTGGTAATAAAGAGGGCAGAGGAATTCCAGATTGCAGAGAGCCCATAGGTTGAATAACCTTGTTGATAGCCCTGAGATGTCACCATTCTCCATTTACCAGATTTTTTCTTAACCACAAATACAGGAGAATTCCAAAAGCTGGTAGATTCTTCTATATGTCGAGTATCTAATTGCTCTTGTACCAGCTGTTCTAAAGCCTGCAACTTTTCCTCAGCTAAAGGACATTGCTTTGTCCATATTGGTTTCTCAGTCAACCATTTTAGAGGCAGGGCTGTTGATATCTCTGAAGGGGGATCAATTGCTTTGCGTTCTTGTACAGCCCAAACGGCTGGTTTTCGCTGTCTGTAATATCTTTTAATATTTCCTCAGTAATATAGGCTCTAGAATCAGCAGGAATGTTAATTTGGGTATTCCATTGCTGCAATAGGTCCCATAAATTCACTGCAATATTGGCTACATATGGCCTTAATTTTCCTATTTGTCCTTCTGTCCCTATGCATTCAACCCATCTCATGTTCTGCCTTACTCAAGATAGGGTTCCAATTCCTAGGAACTGAACATTTACGTCCTGAAGAGGCCAATATGGATGCCAAGATTCTGGAGTAATGATACTTACATCCGCACCTGTGTCCAGTAGGCCAGTAATAAAAACGCCATTTATACACACTCTTAACTTTGGTCTTTGTTCATTTATAGAAGTCTGCCAAAATACACGTAACTCATCTTTCAGGCTGTTTTTGCTTTTAACAGCAGGCATGGGGCTTTCTAATTTTCCTGACAAGGTATATTCTCTGCAGTAACCAAAAATGACCATAATTAGCTTGTTCTAGAGGATTGGAGAAAAGTCCTTCACCTAGAATTTGATCTAGGGAAATCTCAATTCCCTTCACTCTTTCCTACTGTTCTAAAAGTCTAGCCTCTTGTCTGAATATGCATTTCCAATTTAATTGTGATCCGCTCTCTAGAACAGCTGATACTAATTGTACCCAATGTCGGGCGTTGCCTTGTTGCTTATAGACCAAGTTTTGAGCATCTCTCTAACAAAGGACAAATGTAGCCCAAAATTCATAACGGCTTGTTTAATTTCTTTGAGATCATTCATACGGACGAGTTCCCATGTATATTCCTTGATGACTCTAGGGTTTTTGGAATCAGTCACCTTTTCTTATGTTATTACTGGAAAGGCAGGTAGAACCTTATGGAAATTATCCTGGAGAGTTTTATTCATTGACGCAGTTAAATTTTGCCTTTCTACCGTTTGTTCCTGTTCATCAGAGTCTATAATTTCCTCAATCTTTTCAAATTTGCTTACCATTGCCTTATGTAAGGCCTAGATCTCCTGTCCAGAATTATGCTTCAAGGCCTTCATGAAGCATTACAAAATATGAAGTTTGTCCAGTAGAGTTAATATCTCATCCTTGGATAGAATTTTCATGGCATGAATTGTGCCTTCTTGTATTGACAATCTGTCAGCCAATCTGTCATATCCTTTAAACAAAGTCCGATTGTCACATTCAGCAGTTTTAATTCTCTCTGATAATGTTTCAGTTCCTACAGACAGGGGCTGAAGTTTACGATCCAAATCAGCTGTTCCCTCCTCTGCAGCAATGAATCTCTCCTTAATATCAGACTGTACCTTTTCTAAATTTTGCTCAATTAACAGAGTTATATCAGACAAAGACCTATTCCCTTCCTTGAGAACTTCAAACTCTGTCTTGAGGAGGTTGGTGTCAGTCTGAACTGTTTTTGCAAATACCTCAACCGACTTAAAGTTGTCACTCAAAACAGTTGTGCCCTTTCTTAAGCATTCAACCTCTGCTCTTAAGCATTCACCCTCTGCGCTAAGAATCCTGGTTTCATTCTGTAAGGACTTTATCATTTCTCTATTATCAAACCATGTAAGGAAGAAACCAAATATGAGAAAAATTGCAAGCCCTATAAATATCCAAGTTATGGGAATATCATATGTATCCTGCAATCTCTACCATAGTATAATTAAATAGGCTGCAGAAGCCTTCAATGGTGATATGGTCAGACTTTTTTTTAATGGAAAGATATTTTACCTGTAATGACTGTTGTCTGCCAGTAGGTGGCGGGGTGCACCTGGATCCTCGTGGCCAAAAAAGTCAGAACTGGAAAGGAAAAATAGAAGCTCACAGACCATGCAATGTGTGGGTTATAGCTGGGCAGGAGAGGGCGCTGCCTGAGGGGATAAGGTAGCCGTGCAAGGTCGGGTCGAGTCACGTGCCCTGTGGGTCCGTTTGCCAGCTCATGCTCTGGCTTGGTTGCTCACGCTCTGGCTTGATTGCTCACGCCTTACTTCCAAAGCCTTACTTCCACAATCGCAGTACGGGCAGTTACCGCTCGGCGGGAGTGCCAAACCGAGTCCGCAGTACCGATGGAGGAAGCTGGGAAGCTGGTCAGGCATGTGCTGTAACGGCAGTGGGGTCACCCTCGTTCAGTGGCTGCTGCACAAGCTTGAACGCCAGGACGCAGGCAGTAACTGCTGGTCTCCGGCAGGTCAGGGCCAAGGCTGAACTCAACCGGGACTGGCGCCGCCTGAGGGGTTAGCGCGCTTGGGCTGAGTCACGGGCGCACGTCCTGTGCTCTGTACAAGCAGGGCTGGGACGGGCTAGTCTGAAAAACTGCGCTGAGATTGAGTGAAGGAGTGTGCAGGCAGCTGCAGTGCAAAATTGCGTGAGGGGCCACCCGCTGAAGCAATCAAAAGCCCAAGACTGAATCCCTGCCATGCAGTGCGGGAACCACTTCATTCATGGGTCTGTGGTCTCAGAGTCTTTCCTGTCTAAGACTGACCCATGAGAGAGTTTCCTCTTGGTGGGCTGACACCTTGAACTTGAATTGCTACCTGTTGGTCCTCTGACATGGCCACCAATGTTCTATGTTATGATGCTATTATATTGGGGAGTATTTTTTTTAGCATCATCTTAAAAATAAGCTTTTAGCTGGTTGTGGTACCACATCAAATCCTGTTTATTGGTTTCTAGGAATAAACTCGGGGCATCATCATGCCATTCAAACACTCTGCCAAACAAATGCATCCTCAGCCCCTAGAGAAGTAGGGACCTTTAGAATGTACCTCCTCCACCTATTTTTATTCTCCTCATTTTTTTCTTTCTTTTTTTTTAACCATCATTTTGGCCATCACTATTGCCTCCTCTGTTTTTATGAGATCTGCCTCAGGAATGGATCAATGTATCTGTCACAAGGGTGCGTTTGCTATTAAGGTGAGTTCAATCCCCTCTTTCTCAGATTCATGCTTTTATGCCCCCCCCTTTTTTTTTAACATAAATGACATAGCAAAAAACTCTTTTCAGATGCATGCCACACTCAAAATATCCAGTCTTGAAAAATTTAAAAAGTGATCTGTGATCTATGTAAAGGGTCCTGCTTCAGGCATTTGGAAAATAAGCTAAGAGAGAAGATGATGTCAAGCTCAGGGAAGGTTCACAGGCACAGGAACACGGGCAGTGAGAGGAGAGGCCAAGATCTAGTGCCTCCAGTTCTGCAGGTCCCAAGTCTCTGTAATACTCCTGTAATAAAGCTACTTAATTTGCTCAAAAATTTCAGAATTAGGTAAAAGTTCACGCTACCTCTTTCCTAAATATGCATATAGAAAGTGACATGAACTTTTAAGCATTTTCCAGGTCTTGTGACACAGACGTGATTTCAGCGCTTGGGAGGTGGAGGCAGGAGGATCAGGAGTTCAAGGTCATTCTTTTGCTACCAAGATAACTTGAGACCAGCCTGGGGTACAAAGATCTGTCTTAAAATCAGAAACAATACAATACAAAACAAAACAAAACCCAAAGTAATTTCAAGAATTCATGAATTTGTTCCAGGTCTTTCTTGGGCCATCTAGTTACCCAGTGTGTTTTGACTAGTGAAAAGAGAAGAGATGAACACGTGTGTGTCCTAGTACTGAGGAGGAGGATTGGTACAAATTCTTCTCCATTCTTTTCAAGTCAGAGAGATGTGGAATTGTGTCTCGGTTTTGAGTCTTCTTGAGAATTGCCTTTCTCTTCTGGTGACAACAAGGATGCACGACTCCCAGGGGTGTGACAATCCGTGTTTGTTAAATGACAACTTGCTTTGTCCACACATTCACTTACTCCAAACTCACTTATGATTTTTTAGGTTCCTTTATCCCAGGGATAATTCTAGCTGTGACATCTCAGTGGAGGATAAGGTCACCACACTAATGGAACATTACCCTGGCAGCGATGGACAGGATTAATGAATAAAATAAAGCAGCATGGTGTTTTAGCAAGTGGTGGGAGGTGGCCACTGTTGGGTCCCTTGAAGACAGCCCTTCTCACCCCCACTTGATCTGTTTTGCACTCTTGTGGCTGGTTGTTCCAAAAATAAGAACAAAACCAGGAACAATCTGTTATTTTCAGCAATGATTTTAAGGATGTTTACCCCTAAGCCATGTGAGTTGGGGTGATGAGCTTCCTGCTTTTGCTGGCTCGGCCTCCCCTGCTGAGGGCTATAAATACTGTGTAAGAAAGTAGAATAAAGGCTTGTCTGTAGAACCTGTTGTGCTATGTGCTAATCCCGATGTCCCTGGCTCAGAGAACTACAGTTGCCATGCTGGTGTGGCAGCCACAGAATGTCTTCCTTTCCTTGTGAGCAAAGACTCCGAGAGACACAGATGGTGGCACCAAGGGAGTCAGGTGCTGCAGAAAGGACCTGAAGGGGAACAGGGTCAGGGAGCAACATGGGGCTGGTGTCAGAGAGGAACAAGGGAGGAATGAAGACTCAGAAGACCAATGGGATCAGGTCAGGTACAGTGTTGCGGTCATGGTGGAGACCTTGATCTTATTTTCAGCAGCAATGGTACAGTGAGGATCTTAGGGAATGTTCAGGGTATTAAGTAAGGAATGTTTCAACGAATGCTGTGACTTGGGTTGTGGTGAAACTGTTCTTATGGATGTAAGAGCAGAAGTAGGGGAACCAAGAAGAGGCTTGCGGAGGGCAGTGCACAGCATTTTAAAGTAACCTTAACAATAATTTTTAAAACACTATTATTTATGACCATACCGGTCTCTCTGCCTGTCAGAGTATATTTCTAATTGTGTGCACCACCTGCTCATAGAGGCAGAGGCCAGAGGAGGGTACCTGGTATCCTCTATCAATCTGTAAATACACTTAAGTCAGGGCCCCTTCCTAAAATTGAATCTGGAAGTCATCAAGCCCCAGGAATCCTCTATCTTCACCATCAACATTTTAATCAGGAGTCATAGGCTTATAACCCATTAGCTTATTATATTGGTGTTGAGATCCAAATCCTGGTCATCACAGCTGTGCAGCAACTGCTCTTATCCACTGAGCCCCACTCACAATGTTTACAAATGATCTGTATCCTCTGTTTATGTATGTATATATGTATCTGCCTTTTATCCATCAATATATCTATGTCTCTATCAGTCTATCTATTACCTATCATCTATCAATCAATCTATCTATCAATCAATCTGTCTATCTTCATCATCATCACCATCATTATCATGGTCATCATTATGTTTTTGTGAGTATGTGTGTGAATGATCATTATACTTATCTGATATCAGAAGAAACCAAAAAGAACACCAAATCCCATGAAGCTGGCATTACAGGCAGTTTTTAGCTATCTGATATGGGAGATAGTAGTAAACTCAAGGCCTCAGCAATAACAGAGTGTTCTTGGCCCACAGAGCCACCTCTCCTTCTCTAACTGTTAAGTTTTGAGTTAAGATGTTTTGAACTGTGTCACCTCTCAAAAAAGCCCACCTCCATGAATTTTAAAGATGAACACTTTTTTACCACTGATGTTGAACATCAAGCCTGGCCCCTGTCTCAGCCCCTTGTAGTCACTACCTCCCACTATCCCAACACCATCAACTGCATCTGTGTTTGAACATCATTAAGATGCAGCAGATGGAAACAAAACTTGCTTTTGTGTAGCATTAAGTTGGCAAGTTTCACTTACACCGTTGATCTGATCTGAGGCTTGTTAGTTCATTGCATAAAATTTGATGCTGTGACCCCATATAAAAACATAAATACATCAATATCAACATATGCAGAGCTTTATCTTAGCATTGTCCCCTAAACAACACTGGGCACTGACCGTTTTCATAGCCTTTCATTTCTATTAGCTGCAGTGCAGTCTAGAGAGAGGAAAGGTTACAAGAGGACGAGGGAGGGTTGTTTGCAAACCCTGCACTATGCTCCTCAAGGGCTCTCAGCACTGAAGAGTTGTCATGTTCCTGGGATCAGTTCCCTGGAGATGCCCAGATGGTTGTATTGCCAGGCATTTTCCCAACTGTCCATACTGCAGTCATGACTCACATTCAGGACCACTACTAGGTGACTATCACTTTCCTTCCCATGTAACCCAGTGGGTGGGTCAGGGCCCTTCTCTATGAATGTTTTCAGGAGACAGTGGACAGGCTGAAGCTGGACCATAGGAAGCATGGTTCAGCTGGCCAGACTGAAGGGTATGGGCATGGAACTAATGCACCTCTGCATCCATATCTGTATCTGTTATTTTTGAGATAGAGTCATGTGTAGGCGAGACTGGCTTCAACTGGATGTGCAGACAAGGATGACTTCTGATTCTCTGGTCTCTACTTCTCTTGTGGTAGGATTATAAACAAGTGTTGTCCTGTCTCCCTACTCTACAGGGCTGGTGTACTGATCAGGAAATCCAACCAATCAATGCAGACCCTGCCTGTTTGGTGAATTAACCCTTCTTCACCTCTTAGGTCCTCAGGAGAGAAAGGGTGGCCGGGGGAGGGGTTCCTATTTACCAGTCTGTGTCTAGGAGTTTTCACAGTGTAACAACAACGTTTGCACTGACTAACCATAACCCTGGTGCCCTTGTGCTTGGCAGCTTCGAGAAAAATATGGAGACGTGTTCACAGTGCACCTGGGACCGAGGCCCGTGGTCATGCTGTGTGGGACAGAGGCCATAAGGGAGGCTCTGGTGGACCAAGCTGAGGCTTTCTCTGGCCGGGGACAGTTGCTGTGCTTGAGCCAATTGTACAGGGATATGGTGAGATACAGGACAGGGTGAAGTGGCAGATGTGGTCTGGGAAGGTGTGTGATGCTGGAGCCCGGGCTGTGGGGAAGGACTTGGGGTCTTTCAACTTCCATTACATTCTTCCCCTACATTCTTACGTTTAGTCTTTTCCAGTGGTGAGCACTGGAAGACCATTCGGTGATTCTCTCTGGCCACCATGCAGGATTTTGGTATGGGCAAGCAGAGAGTGGAGGCGCGGATGCAGGAGGAGGCCTGATGTCTGGTGGAAGAGCTGCAGAAATCCCAGGGTGAGTCTAAGAGAATGAGAAGAAAGGAAGATGGTGATACAGGGACCCGAGAGCAGAGCCTAAGAAAGAGAAAGACAAGGGCTGAGAAACAGACAGACAAACAAACACATACACAGAGTATGGAGAGGGTGAGATACAGACAGAGGTGGAAAGAGAATTACAAGGGTAGGAAAGAAATGTGAGGTATTTTGTTTCCAAAATAACTAAGATGCATGTACTGCCCATAGTGGTCACTTCTCTTCAGAAAACCAACCAGTGACATATTTTTCTTTGCCAATTGGATAGTTTTGGTGGACATGCATCCTCTCAGTACTCAGGAGGTGAGGGAAGATGACCATGAGCTCAAGGCCAGCCCTGTCTGCATTGTGAGGTCCTGCCTTTGATGTGGCTGTGGCTGAGTTGTGGAGAGCTTACAGCATCATATACAGTGGGCATGGTCCTGCATGTTTGTAATCCCAGCACCCTCGAGGTGGAGGCACGAGGATGAGAATTCCAAGTTCCTCTTCTATTTCACAAAGTGTTCAAGACCATTTTGACTTAATCATTGTAATTGCCCCCATTCCTGCCCCCCCTCCACGGTCTCATCAAAGGCAAACACAAACCTTAAGTCAATGAAGGGAATGGAGCAGGAGGACCTGCAGACATGGGCTAAGCAGGGAATTGTGTTTCTTCCTTGTGAGTGTGCTGGTTATCAGCAGTGAGCACAGAGGCTCATGGGAGTTTGATTTTGGTAAAAAGCAGAGGTACTCTGAGGGTTCTTTAAGTTTGTTATATCAAGGGCACATTGATAACAAGACTGTTACTTGCACCTCCATTTATTTACACGGGGTATTTGTTATCTCTTATTTACCTTTCTCTGGATATCTGAGAGGTCAGTGCGGATGAGAGAGAAGGAAAAAACATGCAGACGGTGAGAAGAATGATGAGAGAAAGTAGTCAGTGAGGGAGGGACCAAGAGGAAGAGAAACAAGCTGAGAATCAAGCTCAGAAGACACTGAGAGTGAAGCTCTGAGCCCCAGGAAAGGATTTTCATAGGATCAGAGACCACAGACACGACAGGCCCAGGGTGAAGTCCCAGTATTGCTGTACTGACAACAGCCCTCCAACTGCCAGGGTCCATGACTGAACCTAGCATACAAAGCTGCAGGCAACAGCAGCTCATGGCTTCTGAAACACCACAGAGCTCAGAAGTCAGAGAAGGGATGGAGGAAGTCAGGGAAGGGATGGAGGAAGTCAGGGAAGGGATGGAGGAAGTCAGAGGAGGGATGGAGGAAATCAGAGGAGGGAGGGGGAAGTCTAAAAAGGGATGGAGGAAATCAAAGGAAAGTTGGAGGAATTTTGAGAAGGGATGGAGGAAGACAGAATAGGGATGGAGGAAATCAGAGGAGGGATGGAGGAAATCAGAGAAGGGATGGAGGAAGTCATTGGAGGGATGGAGGAAGCCTGAGAAGGAATGGAGGAAGACAGGCAGATGGGCATGGACTGTACAGGGCTTGTAATTCACACAGCCATCCTTGAACCCTTTTGTGTACCATTCCTGGCAGGAAACGTTAGCTATCAGTTCAGAGTTAGGATGTCTTTCTGGGAGGAGGAGCAGGTGCAGACTGCCTGCACCCACTCTACGTCTTGTTCCTAGAATCCTAATTGCAGCCATGTTCCAGCCAAGATTAGCTGAATTTTTTTTGATGAAGGTGTATCCCTTTCAGTGCATAGAAATAGCATCCCATTTTCTGTACAGTACTAAGGAAAGTTAAATAAAAGGATGCATGCATCTCTGAGTGAAGAACCTAGACTCTTACGTGCACAATGTGTGCAAATGTGTTGCTGTTCATTGAGCATTGAGTGGTGGGGACAGCTTTACAGAGATGGGGCTGAAGCCAAATACTCCCCTAATTCTGTTCCCTGTCTCTTGTCTTGTATCCTCCTTCAGGAGCACCCCTGGGCTCCACCTTCCTCTTCCAGTGCATCACAGCCAACATTATCTGCTCCATTGTCTTTGGAGAGCGCTTTGAGTACAAAGACCGGCAGTTTCTGAGCCTTTTGCACCTGATCTATCAGACCTTCTCGCTCATCAGCTCATTCTCCAGCCAGGTCAGTGGGTGAGAAGAGAGGAGCATCAAAGGCAGAGGCTTCTTAGTGAGTGTAGGAGGCAGTGTCTAATGGCTGGAAAAAAAGACAGAGAAAACATGGAAAAGCAAGGAGCCTGTGGCCTGGAGGGATGGAAGGAAGAAGGTACAGAGAGAGAGAGAGAGAGAGAGAGAGAGAGAGAGAGAGAGAGAGAGAGAGAGAGAGAGAGAGAGAGAGTGGTTGAGCAGGGTGCAGAGACCTGAATGCAGAAATACAGAGCCATCCAGACATGGGAAAATGATGATGTGGGGATACAGCTGCTCCTTAGAGAACAGAGCACACAGTATTTCATGCATGAGCCCTTGAGTTCATCCCCAGGACTTGATAGTGTACAACACATGAAATTCCAGCATTTTGGTGTTAGAGACCAGGCTATCAGAAATTCTGACTGATCCTAGGCTACATGTTGAATTTAAAGCCTGTCTTGCATTAATGTGTTCAAAAATACAATACCCCACAAATTAAAACAAATTAAGAAAAAACAGCAAGGGGGATTGGGAGAGAGAACAGATGAGAGGAAAGGGAGATACAGAGAATGTAAAATGAAGCTAGAGACTGATTTGAAGATACAGTTCAAGGCATGTGAATTTATGGTGTGCATGTATGAGAGGGGTGTGGGGGTGGGGGTGGGTATTGTTGAGTGTGTGTATGTATGTGTGTGTGTGTGTGTGTGTGTGTGTGTGTGTGTGTGTTTCGGTCCTTCCTGATGTCTGTGGATCCAGAAGCACTGCTCACTTCCTGAGACCTGCTCTTTCCAGGTGCCCTCATTAGCAGTCCTTTCTTGCAGGTGTTTGAGCTCTATTCAGGTTTCCTGAAGTTCTTCCCTGGTGCCCACGACAAATCTACTAAAACTTGCATGTAGTCCTCGACTACATTGGCCACAGCATGGAGAAGCACCGGGCCACCTTCGATTCCCAACAATCCAAGAGACTTCATGGATACCTTCCTTATTTGCATGGAGAAGGTAATTCCTGCGTAAATGGGAGGGGATGGCTGAGAGTGAAGGCTGAGGATGTGAGCAGAGGAAAAGGGAGCAGAGGATGGGGAGGAGAGACAGGAAATGGAGTGTAGGAGATGCAGAAGTGCCTGGAAAATGATGAAAATAAAAAAGGAGGAGAAAATGTGATAGGGAGAAAAAAAGCTGGGGAAGGAACACAGGGCAAAAGACGAAATGCAGAAAAGACCTCAGAGGAAGAAAGAGACTGGGAAACAAACTATAGTAAACTATCAGAGAGCACAGGAGAGAGAGAGAGAGAGAGAGAGAGAGAGAGAGAGAGAGAGAGAGAGAGAGAGAGAGAGAGAGAGAGAGAGAGAGATCAGAACAAACAGAGACCAAGTGATCTTGTCAAGGACTGAGAAATGCCATGTGGTCCAGATAGTGAGACAGGACAGTTCCCAGGATGTGTGTGCTTCTCCCTGCAAGGCTCCAGTCACCTTGACCCTCCCTTCTCTCTCCCATCTGGAACCAGGAGAAGTCCAACCAAGACACGGAGTTCCATCACCAGAACCTCATGATCTCCGTGTTGTCTCTCTTCTTTGCTGGCACTGAGACCAGCAGCACCACGCTCCGCTTTGGCTTCCTGCTCCTGCTCAAATACCCCCATGTAGCAGGTGAGCCACAGGCGGCCAGTTGGGGAATCTTCTAACTCCCCCTTTTCTGCAGAGGATTGTGAGGATGAGAGAGACGTGGGCTTCTTACATCTGGAGCTCTGAAGGCTTTGGTCTACTTCTAACCTAAGGTAGTGCTGTGGGTGGTGTGTGAATGAACACTCAGCTGGTCCATTTCCAATGTTTTCTGCTATAACTTGAAGGTTGATTCATCTATCTTTCTTTCCTTCCTTCCTTCCTTCCTTCCTTCCTTCCTTCCTTCCTTCCTTCCTTCCTTTCTTCTGTCTTTGCATTCTTCTGACACTCACTCTTCTTACTGTCCATCCACCTGTTCATCTATTTACCCATTCTATTCATGTTTCTTCCATTATATAACCATCCACATATTCATTTTCCATCTACACCTGTGCACCCACACATTAGTCCTCTGCCCATCTTCTCTATACTCACAGATGATTAATCCTTGATTCTTTCATTTCTGTGTGATCCAATGACATATATTTCATTCATTTATATGGATGAATCAGTTTGTGAGTTTTATTCTTTATCACAGCTAGTTGAGCAGGCTCTGTCATTGATTCGTTGGTTCATTCATTTACAGATCTTCTCATTCCATAATGCTTCTCACTGGCCTTGAATTAACTTTTCATGTGTCCATCTATTCCTCCATGTATATATTTAAAAATTCATTCATTTATTTGTGATTTTTTTACATTCAACAACCTACCTGTTTATTCCTATATTTGCTCATTTTTTTATCCAAATATTTCTTGATGTTTGGTTAATTATAGTCATTGATGCATTTGTGTATGCTCCATTTTTTGAGATGTTAATTGATTAATACGATGAGTGAGAAGTGGAATATGGGCATCCAGTGTTGCTTTACTCATTTCACTCACCCAGCAATCTTTCCTTTAGTAACCGACTCATCCATTGATTGGCTGACTTACACACTCACATTCTAAGAATCTGAAATTGATGTGATGTTGTTGTGAATTTGTCTGCTGCGGCTCATGTGTGGAGGTGGGAGGACAACTTTGTGCAGTTGGGTCTCTCCTGCACGTTCACACGGGTTCTGATGTCAAAGCCAGGCTGTCAGGATGGGAATCAATGCATCTGCTGACTGAGCCCTTTCATCAGCCATCATATTCACCAATGTGTTCATATTCCATGTTCAGTTATACACAGGTTAATTTACTTTCCTTTTATTCCTGAGGATATTGCCTCAGATTGTTTGCCTGTGTTTTTAATTTTTTAAATTAATGTTGATTGCTGTTTTGTCTGCATATATGTCTGTGTGAGGGTGTTGGATCCCCTGGACCCAGAGTCACAGACAGTGTGAGCTGCCATGAGGGTGCTGGAAACTGAACCCGGGTCCTCTTCAAGAGCAGCCAGTGCTCTCAACCACTGAGACATCTTCTCTCTAGCCTCCTGTATTTTTAAATATAAATTCCCTGCAAAGAAGTCTCTCCCCCCTCTCTCTTTCTCTGTTATGCAAGAACACAAAACATAACATTGCATTTCAAATGCAGAGAATTCTTACCATCATCCCCTCCAGCCCTCACTCAAACTGATAGATAAAAATAGCCCTTTGCTGTGGGTTTTCCTTTTCTCTGCATTAGAAGCAAGGTTAGAGCTGTGGAGAGAATATCTAATATAGATCTACATGTGGCTGGAAAGACAGATGCCTGAGACAAGTGCAGGTGTGCATGTCCAAGACGGCAGTGTGTCTCTCTCAATAGAGTCTCCTGGCTCTGCACTGTTCCTAAGCTATTGGCTCACAGAAAACAGGGTCACAGTGCATTGCCTCTGTGAAGGGGGTGGGTATTGTCTGCTGTCTCTCTTTTCTGTGCAGAGAAAGTCCAAAAGGAGATCGATCAGGTGATCGGCTTACACCGCCCACCAACCCTTGAGGACCGCACCAAAATGCCTTACACTGAGGCTGTCATTCGTGAGATCCAGAGATTTGCAGATATTGTTCCCACTGGAGTGCCACACAAAGTCACCAAAGACACTTTGTTCCGAGGGTACCTGCTCCCCAAGGTGAGACCAGCTGCGATTCCACATCTCTATGCCATGGTCATCCTCCACTCTCCCAATCACCACCCTTGGTCTGTTTGTGGTTTCCCAGCATTCTGTGGTTCTCTAAGGACTGTCTGCAAATGGGAGACAGGGTATGCTAATATCATTGCCTCTCACAATCATTGTCTCCTAGAACACTGAAGTGTACTCCATCCTGAGTGCAGCTCTCCATGACCCACTGTACTTTGAACAACCAGATGCCTTCAATCCTGACCACTTCCTGGATGCCAATGGGGCTCTGAAGAAAACTGAAGCTTTTATGCCCTTCTCTATAGGTGAGACTGACCTGTGCTTCATTTCCCATACACTAGAGGGCAGGCTCATCCTCCAGGATACAGTCAGGACTAGGTGCAGTCTGTTCCAGCTGGGAACCCATTCCAACTGGCTACTGTCCCAGGAAGGGTCTCTGGAACTAAAGGTGCATCCTGCTCAGGAGGATTTTGGAGAGGTAAACCTCTAAACCTGAGCAAATTCATTTTCTTATTTATTTTATTATGAGCAGAGTACCTTTTTAAATGAGTGAAACTATTTATCTCTAATCATGATTAGATTAGAGAAGAAGAAAGGATGTTCACAGAGAATGCAAGGGGCTAAGTGCACAACCAGATTCCTCCCACAACTCCCAGCCATAAAAAACAGATTAATTAATAGAGAGGAAGGGAGCACAGATATTCCCAGGTCAGGACGTTCAGGATGGCTTTAAAGTCAATGTAGCAATGCCCACGTAAAGGCCTCAAAAGAGCAGAAGACAGTTCCTCCACTTTAGAAAGTGCAATGATCAAAGTAATCCACGCTAAATATACCATTCCTGTCCCTTCTCATGCCCCTAGTCAACCCATGTACTATATTCTATTTTCTCCTCCCAGGAAGATTCATATTCCCTTCCTAGTACTTTTGTCTGTATCTAACCTCTCTGGGTCTTTGGATTGTAGTTTGGTTATTATTTATTTAAAGACTAATATCCACCTATAAGTGGATACATGCCATGTTTATATTTTTGACTCTGGGCTACCTCACTTAGGATTCTTTTCTAGTTCCATCCCTTTGCCTGAAATTTCATGATGCTGTTCTTTTAAACAGCTGAATAATACTCCATTGTATAAATATAACACATTTTATTCATCCTTCTGTTGAGTAACATGTAGGTTGTTTCTAATTTTGGCTTCTAAGACTAGAGCAGCAATGAGCATGTTTGAAAAAGTCTCTGTATGGTATATGTCTTTGGGTATATGCCCAAGAGTGGTATAGCTGGGTCTGGAGAGAGGTGGATTCCTAACTTTCTAGGGAACTGCCACAGTGATTTCCATAGTGGGTGTATAAGTTTGCACTCCACCGGTAATGGAGGAGTGTTCCCCTTACTCCACATCCTCTCCAGCATGTGCTGTCACTTGTGTTATTGATCCTAGCCATTCTGAAGGTGTAAGATGGAATCTCTAAGTCATTATGATTAACATTTCCTGGATGACTAAAGCTGTTGAACATTTCTGTTTCTCAGCCATATGAGTTTGCTCTATTGAGAATTCTCTGTTGAAATCTGTATGCCATTTTACATTGGATTATCTCTTTTTATGTCTAATTGCCTGAGTTTTTAATCTATTTTGAATATTAGTCTTGTATTTGATGTGGAGTTGGTCATAATCTTTCCTCTTCTGTAGGCTGTCACTCTTTGTCCTAATGATGATGACCTTCACCTTGCAAAAGTTTTTCAGTTTCATGAGTTCCCACTTTTAATTGTTGATCTTAGTGTCTGTGCTATTCTTGTTCTGTTCAGGAAGTCATCATCTGTGTCAATGAGTTCAAATCTATTCCCTACTTTCTCTTCTATTGTACTCAGTGTGTCTGGTTTTATGTTAAGGATTTGATCCATCTGAAGTTGAGTGTGTGCAGTGTGGACCTATTTGCATTCTCCTACACGTAGTCATCCATTAGGACCAGCACCATTTGTTTAGGTTGCTGTCTTTTTTCCCAGTGTGAATTTCTGGTTTCTTTTGGAGGACGTTGTTTTTCCTATGCTAACCCTACTGATTCATCAGCACAGGAGATCTTCCCATCTTCTCATGTCTTCTCCAATTCTTTCTCAAAGACTTGAAGTTTTTATTGCACAAGCCTTTCACTTGCTTGGTTAGAGTTACCCCAGGATATTTATATTATGTGAAGCTATTGTCGAAGGTGTTGTTCCCCTGCGTTCTTTCTCAGTGCGCTTGTCAGTTGTATATTGCAAGGCTTTTGTGAGTTAATTTTGTGTTCAGCTATTTGGCTGAAAGTGTTTATCAGTTGTAAGAATTACCCAGTGGAAACTTTTGGGACACACACACACACACACACACACACACACACACACACACACACACAATCATATCATCTGATAATAAGTACACTTTGACTTCTTCCTTTTCAATTTGTATGCCCTTGGTCTCCTTCAGTTGTATTATTACTTTAGCCTAGACTTCAAGTATTCTATTGAATAGATGTGGAGATTTTAGACAACATTGTCTTGTTCTGAATTTTAGTGGAAATGCTTTGAGTTCCTCTCTAATTAAGTTGATGTGGGCTGTAGGCATGCTGTAAGCTGTCTTTGTTATCTGTAGGTATGACCCTTGTATCTCTATACTCTCCAGTACATTTATCATGAAGAGGCATTGGTTATTGTCAAAGTCTTTTCTGCATCCAATGAGATGATCATGTCTTTTTTTCTTTCATTTTGTTTATATTTACTAATGTTTCATTTATTGAACCATCTTGGATCTCTGGAATGAAACCTTTGATCATGGTGGATGATATTTTTGATGTGTTCTTAGATTTTATAGAGTATTTTTGCCTCTATAAGGCAAATTGGTCTGTGATTCTCTTTCTTTGTGGTTGGGGTATCAGGGTAACTGTGGCCTCATAAAATGAACTGGACAATATTACTTTTGTTTCTATTTTGTGGAGTAATTTGAAGAGTATTGACATGAACTCCTCTTTGAAAGTCTGATAGAATTCTGTTTTGAAAGTCTCTGTCCCTAGGCTTTTTTTTTTTTTTCTGGGATGCGGGAGGAGGGGATGTTGGGAGACTTTCAGTGACTGTTTCTATTTCTCTAGGGATTATAGGTCTGTTTAAATTCCTTTTTTGACATTGATTTAACTTTTATAATTAGGACCTATCAAGAATAGTATCCATTTGTTTTAGAGTTTTCAATTTGGTGGAATACAAGTTTTTTAAGTATGTTCTTTAAATTCTCTGATTTCCTTGGTGTGCTCTAGTGGAGACACATTGTCCTGGCTGTTACTGATTGTTTTTATGCTGGCATCCAGGAATCTGCTTTTGGGGTGACTATGGATCTAGGTGCCGATTTCTGGGTTTGTCTTTGTTGGGTGGGTGTTTGATTTCTGGGTTTTAGGTGAGCATGATGGCTGTGTGTTGCCTCCTAGGATATTTTCTGTGGACCTGTTTCCCTGTCCTGCCTAGCTGGTGTGTCCCAGGGAATGCCTGCTGGTATTGGAGGCTGGGATAATGGTCTGAGTTGGGAGAATGTAGACTGGAGGAGAAGATCTTTGTGATTCATTGCGGATGGGGTCAGGGAGGAAAGGGAGAACACAGCAGGCATTCTGCTGCAGAGCTGGAGATGAGATGGGGGCAGTGAGGAGTGGATCTGGAGAATCAAAAGGAGAGGTGTGGATTCTCTGTCAGCCTACCTGCTTCCCTGGTCAGAGTAGCCTTTGGGTTGGAAAGGGGTGTCTTACGGGGAAGATCAGGGAAATTCAAAGAGATGGGGAGTGTGGGTAGAGAAGGCTGCAGCAAGGGTTTTGTTGCAGACGTGGGGTGAGGACTGGGGTTTGTGTCTTGGGAAACAGAGGGAGAGGTGAAGATCTGCAGTCAGCCTACCTGGACCCAGGGCAGAAGTAGCCTGTGGGTTAGCAGAGAGACTGTGAATTGTTTTTCTTAGGGAGCAACAACAAGAACAAATGACATCATCTATGAACTGCCATGAGCTTGTAAGGTCTTGGGGCTGGGAGTGGGCGTGGCTTGCCTCTTAAAGGGACCAGGGACCAAAACCATAACAGATATGAATGTATGTAGATCTTTGGAAATCATTTGCCTTTCCTTTTTTCAACACAGGGATTCTCTATGTGGCCATGGTTGCCCCATATCTCACTCTGTAGTACAGATTGTCTTGAACTCTCAGAGATCTACCTGGTCCTGCCTCCCAAGTGCTGGTGTGCCACCATTGCTCAGCTTGTTTTTCACATATAATATGTAAAGAGTTTAATCATGTAAAGGAAATGAGAAACAAGCTGTTGTATACTTGTATTCATTGCAATTCTTCACTTGGAAAATAGAATATAACTGCATTGTTTTTATACTGCTTGAAAGATTTTGCTGGGGTGTATAAACTTTAATGAAAAATAAGAGATTTGGGAGACCCTGACATGTTGGAGATGTCTCTCTGTGTTTGTGTGTGTGTGTGTGTGTGTGTGTCCCGACCAGTGGGACATGAACAGGAGTATGAGCCTGGAGGAGAGAGGAATGAAAGGGGCAAGAGACATGCAAAATGGACAGCTGAGCAATTACTGCTTGCTGTTTGGGTCACAAGCTCAAAATTTTAAATTTCTTTTGGCTGTTGTCTGAATACAGGATTATGTGCTGTTTAACCCAAATCTATAGTTTTTTCTAGGACTCAAGGATGTGAGTCTATTCCTGCTGTTTTACAGATACCTGTTCCATGCTTTTCCTACAATATGGATTTCACTGCAGATTGATAATGCAAATATATCTAAAACTTATGTTTTTTTTATAAAATGGTGATTCATACAAAGTTCAGAAAATTGAGAGAATTATAAAACTTAGATGCATTTCTCACAAGTTAAAAGGTTTATAATTTTTTTCTCTCTCCTGGTCTTGGGACTCTGCCCCTCCCTCAATTATTGAGACTATAAGTTTACAATTTTCAAATGAGTTCCTAAATTTTATCACCTGTTCCTCATTTGTATCTGTCTTAACAGGTTCCTACTTGGCTGACAATCACATCCAGGCATCAGCTGCTGATGACAACCTGCTCCAAATGACTATGAGTTTGAAATTCCTGAAATCTGGTGTGGAACAACCTAGCCAATGTGATTGATGTCGTTTGAGCTTGTCGATTAACCAGATGCTTCTAAGTTCCCTCATTGCCTTTGACTAACATTCTGGCCTTCCAGGACCCTGAGAACAGTGTCCTAAGGTCAGCAGAAAGTAATTACAGAAATAAATGTCATCCCTGTTTCTTCCCTGGAATGTTAGATAAAATGGGAAATTCTCAAATGTTGAATGGGTAATCTCCAGTGTATTAGATCTTATTAATCTCTTGGTTTAAACTATAGTAAATCTCTACCAATGGACCTGTTGCCTTGTACCCATCCATTCTTACTATCTCTTTATCAGCCCTGTTAGGTCATATAAAAGTTGCACCTCTTGAACAAAGTATTTGTATTTGCTATGGGAAAGGTGTGGACTACAGATTAGTACTATATTATTTTAATGGATTTAAAGTAATTTATAAGTATGATGAGTGTAAATTTTTATAATACTGTGTATTATAAAAAACACATCCTGTGAAATATGCCACTTTACTGTTTAATAATTCTATTAGAAGGGTTTATCTCATTAACAGAACTGATTACATTCCTGATGCAATCTAAAGCCCTTTGAAATTTTCCTTTTTTTTTTTTGGAGGGGGCAAGACATTTGTATGAAGTGCATTTGCGTCACTCAGAATATGCACTGTATGGCTACACAAAAGCAGCTTTCTGAACAAGTCACTGCATGGCTCGTTAAAGAACAAAGCTTCCAGAAATGGAAAAGGGGGCAGACCTACTCTGACAGCCACCACAGAGACTTTGGTCATTGATGCCTTGAATAAATGATAATTCCTGTCTGGGTACCATTAAGCTAATGATGCTAAAACCCCAATATCAGCCTCTGGAACAAACTCATCTCAGGGATTTGAGATGGTGTACTATTCAGGGTGACAAAATTTTGATAGGGCACATGGGAGTATTAAGGCTCAAATTAAAATAAAATAAAAAAGGGTGAGTTGGGGTCATACCCACAGTCACCATATTTGTGTTTTATTTGAAATTTAAAAGTTTTTAAATGTGGTTGTCAGTGAACAATCTGCCATGAATAGACTTTGACATGAAAGCACCACCACATAATTTTCTCTGGCCTATGAAAAAATTCATCAACTGGTTTATGAAAGCGTATTGACACTGTTGTGGTATGGGGAGAGAGCATGTTTGTGGTTTTCACAGGATGAAAATAAAACTCAGTAGCTTCCCTGTGTGGAGCAGAGATAGACCGATCCTGATGCTGATGAAGATAATCCAGAAAAGCCAGAGTGAGACCGATTGGGTCTATTTTCCTTATCCACCAATTTTACATCCTGCTGTTTGGGAAGGAAAAGAAATTGTGGTCACAGTCAATGATACACATCTGTTAGATTGACCTGCCACACAAGAGTTTCTGATTACTTGAAAATTTTATCATGTTGGGTATGGTAAAGGAATTTCTGTATGTTTTGCAAAGAATATTGCTTTGGCGGGGATGTCTTGGAGTGTTTCTAAAATTAATGATGGGAAATGATAAACAATATACTTATTATACAAAGTTACTGCTTCCCCAAGGTAATTGGGTAAATGATACTTCACTCCCTCAATGGTTTTCTCCATTTACAGAGGAACTGAAAGAGTCAAACAGAACTCTGTTGTGGAAAGGATGTACTGGTATTATCCCATTAAAGTTCAATATCACAAGGACATCACAGTACACTCTTGACTGGTCTGTAAATCAAGAAGACTGTAGCGACTATTATACCTGTCTATGGCAGAATCTTGGGATGAAGGACTGTGAGCTGGAATTTGGTATTCCAGAACAGAATTTCCACAGACTTATGCTTGGAAAATTGCTGCTTCCATAGGAAGAGTGGCTGGGCAATTTGGTTCTTCAAAACCTGGTTACCCCTGAAAGGAACTGTTTTGGTTTATGTAAAAATGACTTATATTTTTTTGATAGGGAGATAAAACTCTATGTGTCTGTTTTTTGTTTAATATGTCATGTCCTGATTATATTTTGACTAATATTAAAAACTATATTTATTTCTCAAGTAGATGATCATACCTGTGTATTGGTCTTAAAACAACCTTCTTTTGTAATGTTACATGTGCATGCAAATAGCCATGGTTTGATGACAAAGGGTTACAAGTAACTGAAGAAATCAAGAAAGCTTTAGGTAGACAGACACGTGTTGTTGGATTAGATATAGCAGGAACTTCAGCTCTTGCTGTTATGCTTGCTACTACTGTGGTTGCTTCAATGGCTTTGGCTCAGTCTATTCAAGATACAGGGTTTTTAATCAGTTATCTAAGAATGTTTCTATGGCATTGGAAACAAGCAGATACAGATGTAAAAATGGAACATACATTGAATGCTTGTATGATGTGGTACAATGTTTGGGAGATGAGCTTCAGAGCTTACAAACCAGAGCACAGCTAAAATGTCCTGCTAATTATGAATGAATATGCGTTATAGCTTCTGTGAATAATGATAGTGTTATGGGTTGGGAGAGACTTAAAAACATCTATAGGGAATCTGGCCTGATTCTATTGAATCCTTAGATTTGGCTAAATTACATCAAGAAATTTTGTAGATGAAAAAAGCTAAATTGGATTTTGATGCAGAAAAGCAGCTGAAGATATCTCGGAACATTTTTTAAAGGCTGTTCTATCATGGTCAGCATTTACCTCACTTCTTACTGGTATTACAATTATTGGAGCTTGTGTTTTTTGGGGCATAATTTGTTTACCTATAGTTTTCAAGGTGATTATGAACTCACTGTAGAAAGTGCGCTTGAAATTTCACAGAGTAAAACTCAACACACTACCCTAAAAACTTGTTATCAGAGACTTTCGGTCATAGGTAGGTGAGTTTCCTTTGCCTCCTTTCAACCTAAGACAGAACATGAATCATTGGGATGATTCATGATGGGTAATATTGGAGAAAGGAACCCCCAAGGTAGACACAGTGTTCTGAGGGACTCTGAGGGTTCTTTAAAAATAAATGAAAAAGGAGGAATGCATGGGAGTCCACATGTGACTCAGTCTCCATCTGGAGTCACTTCTAACTTAAATAACCATTTGAGTTCAAGTTTGCCTGCTCTGCTTTTCCAGGAATCTTAGGGCTGTGAGTAATGCCTGTGTTATCCCATAGAAAGAGCACTTTTGTCCAGATGGAAGAGCACATTTTTCTACTAAGATTTTGGCTTCTGTATGCCAGCTGGAGGCAAGCCTTGTTAAAAATTAGGAGATGCTTAGCTGGATGAGATGATGTACCTGCTTGATCTTCCTCCCAAAGACTGTGTAGTGAGGTCATTAGCTGATGGCACTGCCCTTTGTTCTGCCTTTTTTTGTCATTAGTACATGTGCTCGGTGAGAAATAAACTTGGGGCTGTTTGGTATTGACCTTCAGTCCTCCCTGTCTATCCTATGTTTCTGTCCTCACTTCTCTTAACCTAACATTTCCTCAGCCTCAGTGGCCCTTTCCAGGGCACCCCCAGCTGATTTCTATCATCGTGGGCTCTGACAGTTGTTGTTGGCTCCATCATCTCAGTGAGTCAGTTCTAATCCCCATGAACAGCCTTCACTCTGCAGGTTAAGAAGTTTATTACTTGTCTTTTGGAGGATATGGTCTCATTAGCCCAGGCTGCCCAGCACTCACTATGTAGCCACCATGCCTGGGCTATGCCTTGCTGATGATCAAACCCAGGACTTGGTGTGTGCTATGCAGGTTCTCTCCCAACTAAGCCATGTCCCTAGCTCAAGATATCAGTATATTGTGACTAGCCCTGTCTGTTTGTTGTTTATCCACCCCCAAAACCCCTAGAACCCTCTCTCCTCACCTCTCACTGTCCTTTGTCTGTCTGTCTGCCTCACATTCTCTATTAGCAGACTCTGAGACAGACTGATGAGGTGTGACACCCGACTTTACTTCTGGACTACAGTGGCCCAGAGCAGGGTGTCAGCCACTCTGTGCTTTACTATGTCCACCGAGAAATGTCAGAGGACAGCGGCACCTCAGGTATCTTCCTCACTTGAAAGATTTGAGATTTTCATTCTGTGCTATTTAATCACAGTCACACCCCCGAGCCAGCTCCTCCTAGAACCATGGCGCTTCTCCAACCTCCCAAGTTTGTGTCCTCTTTTTGCTTTTTAAAAACCTTTCAAGTCCAGTTGGGGCAGCAACACCATATTGTAAGTAGATGAACAAGCAGATCATTCTGAGCAAAGGATTTGAAGCTTTCCCATCATGCTCTCCGGGCATGGAATGAGAACCTGCCCTGCCCAGTAAGAGGAAGGTCATGGGTTCATAAAAGTTCATGGAGGCGTCTTGCCAGCTCATGAGTGTGTGAAGGTCCGGTGTGCTGCTGGTCCTCCCCCATGGGGTCAGAGGAGTTCGTGTGTGCCAGTTTCTGGAAGCACTGACTTTTAGACTCAGACACAGCATACCTCTCTTTAGCCTTGTATTCTCCAGCCCCACCCAAATCAGAACTGTCAGGAACAGGTTTGTTTACCACTGCAAGCTGCTGTTTACTCATTTTAACATGGAGAAAGAGGCAACAATGTTAACACATTAGTCACACAAGAAGGGGTTAGGGCCCAAGTCCCACTAAGAAGGACAGGATGCAGGCTTATGTTGATGAAGGAGACAGACCCCTTCCTGCTAGTCCACAGTTACACATTAGAAACAGCTCAGTTCCTTGAGCTCAGAGGATTGAGGAAGGACATAGATGCAGAGGAGAGAAGAAAGGTGGGGCTTTGGTGGGAGGAGGATGGAGAGAAAGGACAACAGAGAACACCATGCCCCAAGGGGTAGAAAAAGGCTCTCAGACAGAAAATGATAAAGGGAGAACAAGAAAGCAAGAGAGTGACACCTCAGTCAGAGAGACGCAGGAGTCCATGGAGACCTGTCTCCTAATAGCTGTGTTCCTGTTTTATCAGATGCCTGCTTTACTGTCTTCTCTACCTGTTCTGCATCCTCTGGATCTTAAATCACAGTCAGACCTTCTCTCTGTTTCTCTCATCTGTGTGTATGGTTGTTTCAGAAGAGAGGTAAAGGAGAAAGCACACACACACACACACACACACACGCATGCACACACACTCTTACACATGCACACGCACAAACACACATACAACACACACACATGTGAATGCACTACCAAACAGTCAGACACACATACACACACACCTGCTACCAAACAGACAGTCTAGACAGTCTCACACACACACACACACACACACACACACACACACACACACGTGTGCGCGCGCGCAGAGTGATCCTTAAATCCAGTTTTTAAAAATGTGCTTGGTTTCCCCCCAACATTTGTGCCACTATTGTGCCAGTGGGCGTATCTTGAAGGCGGTCATTACTGTAACTCTCAGGGCTCATAGCTGGGTGAGACTGATGATTGCTCTTCTCCTCCAGTAGCATGCATAGCACCTTTTAGCACTGTGAACACTAGTAAGTCAGGGTGAGCTTCCAGATGAGCACCAGCTAGATTGCTCTATGTTCTTCTGCACCATGAGAATGTGGTGTCTTCAGCAATACAGGGTTTACTGCCAAGTTGTGAAAGGCAACCAATGGCATTGGAAATAGACTGTGATGTTTGGGGTGGGACAGTCTATGGGACCCATTGGGCCAGCTCGAGAAGATGTAACTTCTTATTGGTCTGGGTGTTTTATGGGTGGCGTATGATGCCTGTTTGGGTGTTGTCTTCCTCCTTATATGGCAATGCCATTTAAACTCCTTTAATCATGTATATCTTTTAGGACACTTCCACAGTACTAGGATTCTATGTGGCTTTTCAAAAGGCCTTCAGTTTTAGTTATCCTTCCTCTCATTCCCCCTCTACTCTGTGCTGTCACTCCTTCCCCATTTAATCCTCTTGTTCTAATTCCCACTTACTTCTATAGCACTATATGCTATGTCCCCATCCCTGAAAGATCCCTCACGCCATCCCTTACCAGCTATTTATCCTTTGTGGGTGTTCTAAATGAAATACCAATATTGAAAGTGTAAAAGCCACATAGAAGAGAATACATGCAATATGGGTCTTTCTGGGTCTGCATTACCTTGCTCTGGATGATCACTTCTAGCTCCATATACTTACCTGATCATTTTGTAGTTTCATGTTTCTCTACTGCCAAATACTGTTCCATTGTATATGAACCACATTTTCATTATCCACTCATCGCTAGATGGGCATCTTGGCTATTTCCAACTTCTGGCTGTTATGAATAAAGCAGCAATGGACATGGATGAGCAAGTGTCTCTGTAGTAAGATGCTGTGTCCTGGAGACATGCCGAAGAGTGGTGGAGCTGGAGGCTTGTGGCAGATTTACTTTCAGCTTGTTGAGGAACCTCTACAATGATTCCCATAGTGGCTGTTCCAGTTTACACTCCCATCAGCCGTGAGTAGCGTGCCTCATATCCTGAATCCTTGCCAGTGTCTGCTGTCATCTGCTTTATTAATTTTGACAATTCTGGCTGGATTAAGATGAAATCTCAAAGTTGTTTCCTCTCCCTTCTCCTCTTCTTCTTCCACTACTTCTAAAGGAGATTATCTTGAAGCAGCTGTCTGCTCCTCTGGCTCTTATAATGTTTCTGTGATGTTCCTGGAACGTCAGGGAATTTGTTTGGTTGTTTTGTAAGTTTATTTACTGGGGACAGGCAGTCCACAGTGAGCTGATTTCTACACTTGACTAGTTTTGTCTTTCTGTAATGATCTCATATTATTGCAAAAGGAGCTTCTTTGATGAGGGGTGAGAGATGCACTTGTGAATAGATAAGTCTGGTTTTTAAAAGCTTCAATTATACATGTATGTATGTTCGCCTGCATGTACGTCTGTGTGCCACATGCATGCCAGTGGGACTTGAGGTAGAAGCAGTTGTGAGACACGAAGTAGGTGCTGAGGATCAAATGCAGGTCCTTTGGGAGATCACAAGTAATCTTCACTTCTGAGCCATCTCTTCGGCCCTGTCTCTGTGTGAAGTTTATAATATGTATGGAAGTAAAATGTATGAACTCAATACCCCGAGAATCCAGGATGTTTTCTTCTACAGTAGGGTTCTCATGTGTCATGTGGGGTCATAGAACATCACTAGAACGCCGGTTGTGATAAGTTAAATGTGTATACTATGATCCCCAAAGCAATAATGAAAAGAACAATCAGCTAATAAGCTAAATAGAACCATAAAGACATATATTAAGTTGGAAATTTAAACTTCGTACCTTAAAGAATCAACAACACCAACACAACAAGGAATATGGTTAGTATAATAAGTTACCTAATAGAATAATAAAAAACACTTAAGCCAAAGTAAGACAGAGTAAGAGGAAGGGGGAAAAAGAACATAGGAAACAAATGAGTTGCTGTTAGACGTATAGCCAACAATGTCTGTAATCATGACATAAACTAAATGTTAGATTATAGATAAATCAATGTTTATGCATATGTGTGTTTTGTAGTCAGTGGGATATCCAAAGAAGGTGAATACAATTTAGGTCCATCAGCAGAAAGCAGGTCCAGTTATTGATGGACCAAATGTCAAACTGTTGTTCCAAAGCATATTTATTTACTGTTGGAGAAAAGGTGTTTTATGGGTAAAACAAATCCTCATACAAATACCCTCTTGATCTATTCTATATGTTTGCTGAAGGATACCATCAGACTCCTGAAATTTTAGTCCTTATTGTGTACTGTCTGTAATACCCAATAATTCAAGATTCTCCTGGTATGCCAGGATAGTCCTGTCACCAAAGTCATACAACAGATGGAAAACTCCATCAGAAAAACAACTCTTTAAATCATGGAAAACAATTACTATTCCAGATAATGACTTTTTTCAAGGTCGAAGAACTTCTAACTATTACATTCTATTGTTACTAGATAGAAATAATAACAACTGTTACATTCTAATGTTTTGACACAATGACTCTATTAGATTCCCACTGTAATACTGCTCATTATAACTACACCAGAGACCCAATATGTTTGAATGCTTGGTCTCCAGTTTGTGGCAATGTTTGGCAAGGATTAGGAGGTGTGGCCTTTATAAGAAGTATGTCGCGGAGGTAGGCTTTGAGATCTCAAATGTCCACTCATTCCCAGTTAGCTCTCTGTCTCTCTTCCTCATGCTTGTGGATTAGGATGGTGCCTCTTCATAGCAATAGAAAAGTAACTAAGACACCAGGCAAGTGCTCTACCACTGTGGTTCATCACCCACTCTTTTAAGGTTTTATTTTGAACATAGGGTTTTGCTAAGTTACTGGAGCAATGGTTGGTGCTTATTCTCAGCTTTCCTAATGCAGAGATGAAAAGCAAGGGTGGTTATGTCTCTCCATAGACCTCACTTTCTTACAAAGACTTCACTTCTCTTTACTGCAGAGAGAGATGGAGTGAAAGAGGGGAAGCTGCATCATTCTTGTGAAGTTCAGCCGATGTCAGTCTGATCTTGGCAACAGAGTTATACTTCAGTGATTCAAGAAGGAGAAAGGTCAGGAAACCTTCATGATTTCAGGTATTGCATCTGTACTTTCTGACTTTGGCAAGGTGCCACAATAGACTTTAATGACCCAGGGACCTTTGTCCTGCCAAGCGGGGTGATCTGGCACTGAACTTGCATCATTATTCTAATGCAGGATTCCCAGTGGGAGCCATGAATTGCATTTCATACAGTAGCTTTCATAATCTTCACATTTTGCAAGAGATATGTTGCCTTTAATTACTATTAGAAATACATATGTATTAAGAACCTCTATCTTAGGCCACACAGTGGATTAGAGCATCAGCCTTGGATACAGAGGGAGACCTTGTCTAAGACAAACAAACAAAGAGACCAACATCCAAATGTATTTTGATGTGGGACTCCACTGTGTATGCTGTGAATACCATCGGTTAATAAAGGACTGTCTTGGGCCTGCACAGGGCAGAATAGAAGTAGGCAGGAAAAGCTAAACTGAATACTGGGAGAAATAAAGTGCAGTCAAGAGAAACCATGTAGCTGCATCCAGAGACAGACATGACAGAACCTTCCTGGTAAGCCATAGTAGAGTGGCAATATGCAGATTAATGAAGATAGCTTAGTTTAGAATGTTAGAAGTAGCCAATAAGAAACTAGAGATAATAGGCCAAGAAGTGATTTAGTTAATACAGTTTCTATGTCGTTATTTTGCTTCTGACAACTGGAAACCTACAAGCAGCCTCCTACAACAGTATTCCAAATGTGATATAGTCAATCAAGTATAAATTTAAATCAACTCAATTTGGTATTGATTCCCAACGTCAGATATTCTTGGAACATCAGAGCCATGGAAATCCTCCTTTTTAGTGGGAGGATTCAAGAACTCTAAATATAAATCTAAGATTTTTCAAGAAAAGTAAAAGAAAAGCAATGAAAATCTTTGGAGAATATTTAGATGCCCAATTAAGATAAGCTATAAGTTAAAATGCTCAGCAGATTTTAAGCATAGCATTAAAAAATACCCAATACATAAACATGCCAGGCCTGGTGATGTTAGCTTACAAATCCAGCTACTTCAGATGTTAAAAGCCATTCTGAGGTTAAAATTTGACTGAAAACAAATAACTGGTTATGTTGGCACAAATCTCTAATCATGAGAATTGGGAAGACCAGAAGTTAGAAGGCAGACAGGGCTACATAGTGAGACTCTTTCCATAACAAAACAAAGCAACAAAACAAATTATGGGAGCCACAGTTGTAGCAAATTTGGTAGAGTCCTGACTGACATCGCTTACATGAAACCGTGGTTTTCATCCTCAGCATTTCTTAAGATGACCATGTCATTCATGCTTGTATTTCCAACACCTGGGAGATGGCAGCAGGAGGATCAAAAGCTCAAGGTCATCTTTGGATACAAAGTGAATCCAAGTTTAATAAGGTCTACAT
The DNA here is from genome assembly GCF_903992535.2 of Arvicola amphibius. Lineage (NCBI taxonomy): Eukaryota > Metazoa > Chordata > Mammalia > Rodentia > Cricetidae > Arvicola > Arvicola amphibius. The sequence continues at coordinate 74,154,015 of NC_052054.1, read as the reverse complement.
TAGACATTGTTTCTAAAAGAGGGAATCCATTATGGTCCAAGATTCACCTGATGACCTGCTGATCTATCAGTAGGATCATGTGTGGAGTCATCCTTAGTCACTGAGTCATGATGATGTTGATGCTTTTGACTTCTGGATAACTGAAATTTCTTTGTAGAAAATATTTGGGGAAAGACATTATCACTGAAAATGTGATAATTTTGTATTTAAAATAATATTAAGTTCTTGGTTCATTTTCAGAGTGTTGGGATTGTATGAGTGTGCCATCACAACCACTTAATGCCATGTTGAGGAAGAAACTCAGACCTTCATGAATTCTGGGTAAAGGCTACCAACTTAGCCAGATCCTCAGCTAATTTTGTCCTATAATGTTTCTGCAATTTAGTACTACCACACTAATATAATGTAATGATAAAGATTAAATCTGGAACTCTGTACATGGTAGGCAAGCATTCTACCAACTGAGCTACATTTCCAGTCAGTTTTGTCCTATATGCCTCTGTAATTTGAAAGGTTGTATAGATGCCTATGTTTTTTACATGGTTCTCAATGTCTTCCTCTTCTTCTGGAGATGAGTCAACATGACCTGTCATTTCTTCATTTGTCATCAATTCTTTTGCAGATATCAGGATAAGAACAAGTTATGACAGAGAAAAGACAAATTCTCATCTAAGCCATAGACATATGTACAACCTTCCATTCTCCATATTCATGAACTATACAAGTTTTTATCAGTTTATATTTTCCCAAATTAATTATGGATAATAAGGTCTACAACATAAATGGTTGTGTGAAGGAATGTCAGCAAAATGAAACTTGGGGCTTATTAGTATAAAATAAATGCATTTATGTGTGAAAAGGCATGAATGAAAGCATCTTGAAGAGGAAAGTGTTTATTTTGCTCGTCTTCCCATTTTACAGTTCATTGTCCAGGTAAGTCGGGGCAGGAACTTGGAGGCAAAAGATTATGCAGAGGTCATGAAGGAGTGCTGCTTATTGCTTGCTCCTCAGGGTTTACTCAATCTACCTTCTTATAGAACCAAGGACCACCACTTTCAGGGTCAGGACCCTCTTCATCAATCACTAATGATGGGGGATTTCCCTCTGCATTCTGTGAATATGTTTTATTAATAAAGAAACTACTTTGATCTATACCAGGGCAGAATAGAGCCAGACAGAGAAAACTAATCTGAATGTAGGGAGAAAGAAAGCAGACCCAGGGAGCCAGCCTAAGCTATTGGCTAAACAATGTCGTAATTTATATAGTTTATATAGTTTCTGTTTGATTATTTGGGTCTGGGTGGCCAGGAAATGAATGAGCAGTCTCCATTTACAAAGTGGCACCCAAATATTTGGCAACATCCATCCATAAAAAACCTCAGAAAGTGTGAAAAAAGGCTTCTAGACCAACAAAAATGGGAGTCCATTAAAGCTTCTTGGTAACTGCATATTGTTAGATTGACTCTGGTGATGGCAGGCAGAGGCACAATTCCTTGAAGAGAGGGCTTCCTGACTCAGCATTAGCAGCAAAAATTCCCACCTTCTTTAACAAATGGCTTTCTTGTTTGTGGTGGTAGGAAAAAATGGAGCTGTCTCTACTGGGAAGTTCAGAACTTAAAGGGGGTCTGTGAGCAGCTTATTACAAACTGCTTAATGGTGAATAAACCTGCTATGTCTCTGGAACTGGGGTGATAAGAATGGCTTGCAGTGGTGGTAAACATACCTCTGTCATGTTGAACTTGGAGAGCCAACAGGCAAAGCCATAGTGTTAGTCATAGCCACACATGCTTAGCATTTGAACAAAAAAGGCTCTCCTGGTCAAAAAATGATTACAGATACATAATAAGAGAGATTCAAGTAAAAAAAAACTCTAAATGGATCACAGTGTTGGATAAATGTACATGTGCTTAGGAGAGAGAGAGAGAGAGAGAGAGAGAGAGAGAGAGAAGAAAGAGTAAGATAGTCATAGATTAAAGGAATAAAGATGATAATATAAATATGAAAGGTAATAAAGTATAAAAAGGCTTATAAAGATGTAAAATACACAGAGAGTCCAAACTATGTATATTATTATGTGTACATTGAAATTTTTGACTGCTAATGAGTTAACAACTGAAAAAAATTGATTCTGGGGGCTGCTATGCTAAACCAACATATATATTTTAAAAGTATCTTGACTTCAAAATTTGAGTCTAAAGATATGATATTTTGGAAAAGAGGTTCTGCTTTTATTTCCACAAAAGATTAGAATCTGTGAATTCCTTCCAAGCTAATGTGGTTTAATGGAAATCCATGAAAGGTTTCCAAGAACCCCCCCAAAATACTTTGACCAGTAAATAACCGGAACAGTTTGGAGCAAGCAACACCCAGATTCTCAAAATGATTGTTTATAAATGCTTGTTTTCATTTAAAAGGGGTTGTGTATAAATAGTTTATGGTGACATTCATTTTTTTAAAAAGGGTGATATATATATATATATATATATATATATATGTGGCATTAGTATGGATCATGGACTACTCATACAAATTTAGGACTGATTCTGTAGAGTGTGTATATTTCTGCTCTTATTTAAGTTATTGTGTTTGTGTAGATCTTTAAAATTAAATATATAATTTAAAATTACAGATTAATAGTCATTTATAATAGTCAAATCTATAGTCAAGTTAGTTATGTTTTCTAGATATACAGAATACATTTCAGTTAGATAGATAATCTTCAACACTTCAAAGACCAACAGAATATGGCACTTAAAATATTTTAAGAACTTAGACTTTTCTCAACAGTAAGACACGTTTGCTTCTGGCATCACCAACTACTTCAGGGAGGTTATTAGTCATTGAAGAATCTCACTATGGAATTTGCCTTCAATCTGACAAGGCTAACCATTTGGGCAAGAAACTGCTCTTGCCTAAACTGCTTGATGGTATACTGTATGAACTGAACACACAGAACCCACAGAAAAATGACTGCTGAACTTACCTAAAGAAGGTAAGAAGGTCCTACAGGGTTCCTGCTTCATGAAAGAGTCTGCAAGACATTTGGCAGGACACAGAATAAATTGACTGACAAACTGCCAATATAGGAAAAATAGTCTTTCAAATTTCCTGCTTCATGGAAAAGTCTACCAGATATCATGGGCCTGTAGGCTAAAGATGGATACCCAAATCTTGCAGAGGAACTTTGGATGACTGTCTAGGCAGCGAGATGTCTCCGTCAATTCTAGAGTTTTAGAAGTTGCTTACAATGCGTTTCCTGTTTACTTAGACAATATCCTTCCAGGAAGTTTGATGGAATTGAAGGCAGATAGTTACAGTTTTTCTTAGTTATGATAAAAGATAAATTAGATATGAAACTTTGCAGTTAAAAATAGACTAAACATTGTAGGTGTAATTTTTGATACATGTTTTGTTATATGTAATTTTATTATGGTAAAGTTAAACCCTTCTTTTTATTTAGACAAAGAAAGGTAATGACGTGGGATTCTCCTCTGTATAATGTGAATATGTTTTATTAATAAAGAAGCTGTTTTGCCTATGGCACGGCAGAATAGAACTAGGTGGAGAAAACTGAACTGAATGCAGGGAGAAAAAGGCAGAGTCAGAGAGATGCCATGTGGCTGTCAAAGGAGAAAGATGCCACAACCTTACCAGCAGGACACATAATCATAGTAATACACAGATTAATAGAGATGAATTTATTTAGATGTAAGAGATAGCTAGGAGTACATCTAAGCTATTGGCAAAACAGTGTTGTAGTTAATATAGTTTCTGTGTGATTATTCCAGTCTGTGTGGGCAGCAAATGAACAAGCAGTCTCCATTTCCAAAACTAAAAAAAACATTCCTTACATGATTGACCACAGTAGGTTTTTTTTGTTGTTGTTGATTTAAATTATTGGTACTGAGAGTCAGTGGAATGTGTATAGAAGAAAATAATTTCAGAGATAACATACAAAGGTTTGTCTACTTCTCAAATTGATATAACTTAGCACTAGACAGAAATCATAGCTTGTTGATTAATAGAGGTAAGCAGAAAATAATGGCATACAATGCATAGAATCAATAAAATGTAACAGAACTGATTAATATATTTTAACTCAAATTAAATGCTAACATTTGATACTAGAAAATTTTGATTTAACAAAGTCTCAGTAAGTATTTCTTGCAAAATAATATAAAATTATTAATTTTATTTTTTAATTAAAATTTTCCACTTCCTCCCCTCCTCTCATTTACATCCCACTCCTCCTCCCTCTCCAGTCCTAAGAGCAGTCAGGGTTTCCTGCCCTGTGGGAAGTTCAAGGTCCTCCCCCCCTCCATCCAGGCCTGGGAAGGTGAGCATCCAAACAGACTAGGCTCCCACAAGGCCAGTCCATGCAGTAGAATCAAAACTCATTGCCATTGTCCTTCTCAGTCAGCCCTCATTGCCAGCCACATTCAGAGAGTCCAGTTTGATCACATGCTCCATCAGTCCCAGTCCAGCTGGCCTTGGTGAGCTCCCATTAAATCAGTCCCATTGTCGCAGTGGGTGGACATACCCGTCATGGTCCTGACTTCCTTGCTCATGTTCTCCATCCTTTTGCCCCTCATTTGGACCTTGGGAGCCCAGTCCAGTGCTCCAATGTGGGTCTCTGTCTCTATCTCCATCCATCGCCAGATGAAGGTTCTGTGGTGATATGCAAGATATTCATCAGTGTGGCTATAGGATAAGGCCAGTTCAGGCATCCTGTCCTCCGCTGTCCACAGAACTAGTTGGGGAAATCCCCTTGGACACCTGAGAACCCCTCTAGAGCCAAGACTCTAGCCAACCCTAAAGTGGCTTCCTTGGTTAGGACAACTTCTTCTCTGTTCCCATATCCACCCTTCCTCCATCTCAATTATCCCATTCTCCCAAGCTTTCCCCAATCCTCCCCTTCTCCCTTCTCTCTCCCCATATCTCTTTGCCTCCAATCCACCCCCAACCCTCTGCTCCCAACTTTTGCCTGAAGATCTTTTCAACTTTCAATATACAGGTGGATAAATGTATGTTTTTCTTTGGGTTCACCTTCTTATTTAGCTTCTCTAGGATCACAAACTATAGGCTCAATGTCCTTTGTTTATGACTAGAATCCGCATATGAGTGAGTACATACCATATTTCTCTTTTGGGGTCTGGGTAATCTCACTCAGAAAAATGTTTTCTATTTCCATCCATTTGCGTGCAAAGTTCAAGATATCATTGTTTGTTTGTTTATTTGTTTTTACCGCTGAGTAGAACTCTAAAGAGTATATGTGTCACACCTTCTTTATCCATTCTTCTATTGAGGGGCACCTAGGTGGTTTCCAGGTTCTGGCTATTACAAATAACAAATAGTGCTGCTATGAATATAGTTGAACAAATGCTTTTGTAGTATGATTGGGCATCTCTTGGGTATATTCCCAAGAGTGGTATTGCTGGATCCTGAGGTAGGTTAACTCCCAGTTTCCTGAGAAACCGTCACACTGATTTCCAAAGTGGTTGCACAAGTTTGCATTCCCAGCAACAATGGATGAGTGTTCCCTTTACTCCACAACCTCTCCAGCATAGGCTATCATTGGGGTTTTTGATTTTGGCCATTCTGACAGGTGTAAGATGGTATCTCAAAGTTGTTTTGATTCGCATTTCCCTGATGGCTAAGGAGGTTGAGCATGACCTTAAGTGTCTTTTGGCCATTTGAACTTCCTCTCTTTCTGTTCAGTTCAGTACCCCATTTTTATTTTTTTTTTTTTCTCATATTTTATTGAAAATTTCCATCTCCTCCCCTTCTACTCCCCCTTCCCCTCCCCTCCACCCATACCCCCATTCCCACCCTCTCCAGGCCAAGGAGCCATCAGGGTTCCCTACTCTATGTTAAGTCCAAGGTCCTCCCAACTCCCCCCAGGTAGAGGAAGGTGAGCAACGAAGCTGACAAGGCCCACACAGAGCCTGTCCACGCCGTAGAATCCAAGCCCATCGCCATTGTCCTTGGCTTCTCAGTCAGCCTCCACAGTCGACCACATTCAGAGAGTCCAGTTTGGTTGCATATTCATCAGTCCCGTTCCAACTGGAATTGGTGATCTCCCGTTAGTTCTGTCCCACAGTCTCCATGGGTGAACGCACCCCTCACAGTCCTGACTTTCTTTCTCATGTTCTCCCTCCTTCTGCTCCTCATCAGGACCTTGGGAGCTCAGTCCAGTGCTCCAATGTGGGGCTCAGTCATTTTCTTCATCTATCGCCAGGTGGAGGTTCTATGGTGATATGCAAGAAATTCATCAGTATGGCTATAGGAACTGGCCTTTTCAGGCTCCCTCTCCTCAGCTGCCCAAGGGACTAGCTGGGGGTGTCTCCCTGGAAACCTGGGAACCCCTCTAGGGTCAAGTCTCTTGACAACCCTCAGATGGCTCCCTTAATTAAGATATATGCTTCCCTGCTCCCATATCCACCCTTCCTGTATCCCAAGCATCCCATTCCTCCGAGCTCCCCCCATTCTCCCCTTCACGCTTTTCTCTCCCCATCTTCCCTTGGCCCCATCTCGCCACACCCTCAAGTTCCCAATTTTTGCCTGGCGATCGTGTCTACTTCCAATATCCAGGAGGATTACTATATCTTTTTTTGGGTTCACTTTCTTATTATCTTCTCAAGGATCCCGAATTATAGGCTCAATGTCCTTTAATTATGGCTAGAAACCGATTAGGAGTGAGTACATCCCATGTTCATCTTTTTGGGTATGGGTTACCTCACTCAGAATAGTGTTTTATATTTCCATCCATTTGCATGCAAAATTCAAGATGTCGTTTTTTACCGCTGAGTAGTATTCTAACATGTATATATTCCACAGTTTCTTCATCCATTCTTCCACTGAAGGGCATCTAGGTTGTTTCCAGGAACTGGCTATTACAAATAATGCTGCTATGAACATAGTTGAGCAGATGCTTTTGTAGTATGATTGGGCATCTCTTGGATATATTCCTAAGAGTGGAATTACTGGGTCCTGGGGTAGGTTGATCCCGAATTTCCTGAGAAACCGCTACACTGCTTTCCAAAGTGGTTGCACAAGTATGCATTCCCACCAGCAATGGATGAGTGTACCCCTTACCCCCAAACCTCTCCAGCAAAGGCTATCATTGGTGTTTTTGATTTTAGCCAATCTGACAGGTGTAAGATGGTATCTCAAAGTTGTTTTGATTCGCATTTCCCTGATAGCTAAGGAGGTTGAGCATGACCTTAAGTGTTTTTTGGCCATTTGAACTTCTTCTGTTGAGAATTCTCTGTTCAGATCAGAGCCCCATTTTTTAAATGGGTTAATTAGCATTTTAAAGTCTAGTCTCTTGACTTCCTTATATATTTTAGAGATCAGATCTTTGTCAGTTGCAGGGTTGGTGAAGATCTTTTCCCAGTCAGTAGGCTGCCTTTGTGTCTTAGTGACAGTGTCCTTTGCTTTACAGAAGCTGCTCAGCTTCAGGAGGTCCCATTTATTCAATGTTGCCCTTAATGTCTGTGCTGCTGGGGCTATACTTAGGAAGCGGTCCCTTGTGCCCAAATTTTGTAGAGTACTTCCCACTTTCTCCTCTAACAGGTTCAGTGTATTCAGATTGATATTGAGGTCTTTAATCCATTTGGAATTGAGTTTTGTGCATGGTGATAGACACGGATCTACTTTCATTCTTCTACAGGTTGACATCCAGTTATGCCAGCACCATTTGTTGAAGATGCTTTCTTTCTTCCATGGTGTACTTTTGGCTTCTTTATCAAAAATAAGGTGTTCATAGGTTTGTGAGTTAAGATCCGGGACTTCTATTCGATTTCATTGGTCGACTTCTCTGTTTTTATGCCAATACCAAGCTGTTTTCAATACTGTAGCTCTGTAATAGAGTTTGAAGTCAGGGATGGTAATGCCTCCAGAAGTACCTATATTGTATGAGATTGTTTTGGCTATCCCGGGTTTTTTGTTTTTCCATACAAAGTTGATCATTGTCCTCTCAATATATGTAAAGAATTTTGATGGGACCTTGATGGGGATTGCATTGAATCTATAGATTGCTTTTGGTAGAATTGCCATTTTTACTATGTTGATCCTCCCAATCCACGAGCAAGGGAGATCCTTCCATTTTCTGGTATCCTCTTCAATTTCTTTCTTCAAAGACTTAAAGTTCTTGTCAAATAAATCCTTCACTTCCTTGGTTAGAGTTACTCCAAGATAATTTATGCTATTTGTGGCTATTGTGAAAGGTGATACTTTTCTGATTTCCCTCTCTGCTTCCTTATCCTTTGTGTATAGGAGGCAACTGATTTTTTGGAGTTGATCTTGTATCCTGCCACATTATTGAAGGAGTTTATCAGCTGAAGGAGTTCTTTGGTGGAGTTTTTCGGGTCGCTTATGTACACTATCATATCATCTGCAAATAACGAAAGTTTAACTTCTTCCTTTCCAAATCGAATCCCCTTGAATTCCTTATGTTGTCTTATTGCTATTGCTAGAACTTCAAGCACTATATTGAAGAGATAAGGAGAGAGTGGACAGCCTTGTCATGTTCCTGACTTTAGTGGATGGCCTTGAGTTTCTCTCCATTTAATTTGATGTTAGCTGTCGGCTTGCTGTAAATAGCCTTTATTATATTTAGGAATGACTGTTGTATCCCTAATCTCTCCAAGACCTTTATCATAAAGGGGTGTTGAATTTTGTCAAATGCCTTTTCAGCATCTAATGAGATGATCGTATGGTTTTTTTTTTCCTTCAGTTTATTTATAAGATAGATTACATTGATAGATTTTTGTATGTTGAACCAGCTCTGCATCTCTGGGATGAAGCCTACTTGATCGTAGTGAATAATTTTTCTAATGTGTTCTTGGATTCAGTTTGCCAGTATTTTATTGAGAATTTTTGCGTCAATGTTCATGAGTGAGATTGGCCTGTGATTCTCTTTCTTGAGTCTTTGTGTGGTTTAGGTATCAGGGTAACTGTAGCTTCATAAAAGGAATTTGGCAGTGACTCTTGTGTTTCTATATTATGGAACACCTTAAGGAGTATAGGTATTAGGTCTTCTTGGAAATTCTGGTAGAAATCTGCATTGAAACCATCTGGTCCAGGGCTTTTTCTGGTAGGGAGGTTTCTGATGACAGTTTCTAATTCCTTGCAACTTACAGGTCTATTTAAACTGTTCACCTGGTCTTGATTTAATTTTGGTATATGGTACTTATCTAAAAAAATGTCCATTTCTTTTACATTTTCCAATTTTGGATACAGACTTTTGTAATAACATCTAATAATTCTCTGAACTTCCTCTGTGTCTGTGGTTATGTCCCCCTTTTCATTTCTGATCTTATTAATTTGCGAGTTCTCTCTGCCGTTTGATTAGTTTGGCTAAGGGTTTGTCAATCTTGTTGATTTTCTCCAAGAACCAGCTTTTTGTTTCATTGATTCTTTGGATTGTGTTCTGTGTTTCTATTTTGTTGATTTCTGCCCTCAGTTTGATTATTTCCAGTCTTCTACTCCTCCTAGGTGAATCTGCTTCTTTTTTTTCCCAGAGCTTTCAGGTGTACTGTTAAGTCTCCAATGAGTGCTTTCTCTGTTTTCTTTTTTTTTCATGTTTTTTTTTTTTGCAGTTCCCCATTTTTTATTTTTATTTTTTTCTCATGGTTTATTTTTTTTATATTTAAAAATTTCCATCTCCTTCCCTCCTCCTCCCCCCTCCCTCCCCTCCTCCTCCCCCTTCCCTCCCCTCCTTCTCCCCCTTCCCTCCCCTCCCCTCCACCCATACCTCCCCTCCCTCCCTCTCAAGGCCAAGGAGCCATCAGGGTTCCCCACTTATTGGAAGTAGACACGATCGCCAGGCAAAATTGGGAACTTGAGGGTTGATCAAGACTGGGCCAAGGGAAGATGGGGAGAGAAAAGTGTGAAGGGGAGAACGGGGGGAGCTCGGAGAAATGGGGTGCTTGGGATATAGGAAGGGTGGATATGGGAGCAGGGAAGCATATATCTTAATTTAAGGAGCTACCTGAGGGTTGTCAAGAGACTTGACCCTAGAGGGGTTCCCAGGTTTCCAGGGAGACGCCCCCAGTTAGTTCCTTGGGCAGCTGAGGAGAGGGAGCCTGAATAGGCCAGTTCCTATAGCCATACTGATGAATTTCTTGCATATCACCATAGAACCTCCACCTGACGATAGATGAAGAAAATGACAGAGCCCCACATTGGAGCACCGGACTGAGCTCCCAAGGTCCTGATGAGGAGCAGAAGGAGGGAGAACATGAGAAAGAAAGTCAGGACCGTGAGGGAACCTCCAGCTGGCGACAGATGGGGAAGGTGACTGAGCCCCACATTGGAGCACTGGACTGAGCTCCCAAGGTCCTGATGAGGAGCAGAAGGAGCGAGAACATGAGGGAGAAAGTCAGGAACGAGAGGGGTGCATTCACTCATGGAGACGGTGGGACAGAACTAATGGGAGATCACCAACTCCAGTTGGAATGGGACTGATGGATCATGCGACCAAACCCGTCTCTCTGAATGTGGCCAACAGCGGGGGCTGACTGAGAAGCAAAGGACAATGGCTCTGGGCTCTGATTCTTCTGCATGGACGGGCTCTGTGGGAGCCTTCTCAGCTTGGTCGATCACCTTCCTGGACCTGGGGGGAGTTGGGAGGATCATGTTTTTTTTTTTTTTTATATTTAAAAATTTCCATCTCCTCTCCTCCTCCTCCCCCTTCCCTCCCCTCCCCTCCACCCATATCCCCCCTCCCTTAAGTGGGCACTTAATGCTATGAACTTTTCTCTTAGCACTGCTTTCATTGTGTCCCATAGGTTTGAGTATGTTGTGTCTTTGTATTCATTAAATTCAAGAAAGACGGCCAAGATGGTGGTGGGCGCGTTCCCCATGGCGAAGCTGTTCTACTTGGGCATCCGGCAGGTCAGCAAGCCGCTGGCCAACCGCATCAAGGAGGCCGCCCGCCGCAGCGAGTTCTTCAAGACCTACATCTGCCTGCCCCCAGCCCAGCTGTACCACTGGGTGGAGATGCGGACCAAGATGCGCATCATGGGCTTCCGGGGCACAGCCATCAAGCCGCTGAATGAAGAGGCAGCGGCAGAACTGGGCGCTGAGCTGCTGGGCGAGGCCACCATCTTCATTGTGGGCGGAGGCTGCCTGGTTCTGGAGTACTGGCGCCACCAGACTCAGCAGCGCAACAAGGAGGAGGAGCAGAAGGCAGCCTGGAATGCACTGCAGGTCGAGGTGGGCCGCCTGGCGCTGGCACTGGAGACGCTACAGGCTCAGGCACAGGCGATGCCCTCTTTGAGTGCCCTGGAGGAGCTCCGAGCTGAGCTGCGGGAGGTGCGCGCCCAGGTCTGCAACAAGCACTCCACTCCCAAGTGCCAAGCAGCATCTTCCAAGAAATAGTCGGCTGCTGGGGCCCTCAACATGGCCTGTCCTGCCCTGGCCCAGCAGAAGCCACCGGGACCTTGATGCAACTGTGACCTGTGGTCACCCCTTACTGACAAAATCCGGGCATTTCCCCAGGGAGCACAGCAGCAAAAGTGTTCAGAGCCCACCAGCTGCTAACTCGGAGTGCTCAGCCCCAACCAGGAACCACGTTGGAATTTCAAGATCTTGCCAGCCTCTCCCCACTGCTCTGGCAAAGGCAAAAATGAAAACAGGCCTCCAACCTGATCAGGACCTGGTTAGATAAGGTCACCTGCCGTCATTTGGAGAGCCTTCTTCCTTTGATGGCTGAAGCCCTAGGGTCAGCAAAGCCTCAGTTCTTGTGGAGGAAGCCTGCAACTGATGCGCACATTCTCTCTCCCATCCTTGGTGCAGGCCCCTCCTGGCTGTCTCAGTTGCAGCCCCACTCCCCCTGTCCTCAGGGTCCTTGGACCTTGTTTGCACTGACACCATATTTCCTCCTGTCCTCCTTCAGTGGCATTTCTCAGGCCAGTGGGTTAGATGTCATCCACACACGTCTGTCTGCCCCCTCCCCAATTCTGGAGCCCTGGGTCTCCCCAGGCATGACATGTTACTAGGAATGTGATGCTGGACACAGAGTGACCTGTTCTCCAGCAATTCTGGAAGCCAGCAGCGAAGGTCAGGATGTTGGGGACTCCACTCCCTCTTCTGGTGTCAGGGCTCCAAGACTTGTGGACTCTGTCTTGTCTTCATGTGGCCTTCCCTCCCTTTTCTGTCTTGGACACCTGCCTTGAATACAAGGCCCACCCTAAACCTGGGGTGACCACATTGAAAGATCCTTAACTACATCTCTGCAGACCCTTTTCTAAATGGGGACACACTGACAGGTCCCAGGGTTAGGACGTGGGTTTATCTTTTGGAGCTTGTTACACTCTGCCATCCTAGGAGTGCACAAGTCCCTGCTGTGCTGCTTGGCCATTTGACATCCTTCACTTGGTTTCAGGGGTTGGGCTCAGCACTGCAGTTCCAGAAGATGCGACTGCAGCAGTCACTGCCATGGCTGTCAGTTCCTGATGTTAGGAGCCCCAGAATAAGAAGCCATCTCAAGGATATAGGAGTGGCATAATTAATATGAACCTCCAAACTGGGCCAGTGGTCATTAGTAACAGAAAGCTGGGTGTGGTGACTCACATCTGGAATCCCAACACTCAGAGCTGAGGCAGGAGTGAGCCTGAGTTCCATTGTGAGTCCCAGGACAGCCTTCTGGGTCACAGAGAGACTCTGTCTCCAAAAGAAAAAAGAAAAAGAAGAGGAGAAGACAACAAAATCCTGGAGAAAAGACAGAAAAGGTTTTGGCTGTGGTGGGAAAGGGGTCATGGCTCATCCTGTGAGCTCTTTCCCATATTGGGAAACTGAGGCCCTGGAGAAGAAATGCTAAGGGACTTGGCCAAGACCCCATAGCTCAGGAGGGACCAGCTACAGAGGGTGGGGAGAACCAGATGGTTCTGGATGTAAAAGCAAGGTGAGGAGAGGGCTGACCCCTTCCCAGAGGCCAGAGGCACTGAGTTTCTGTTCCCTATCAGAAGAGCCCTAGGCCAACCACACCTGAGATTTCTGAATATAGGGAACAGACCCATTTCACCTGGCCCTTGTCCCTAGAGGTGGGCCTGGTAGGGCTTTTCACCAGAGGGGTGAGAATGGCCCATCCCAGTATTCTCCAGGTGGAAACCCAAGACATGCTTCTGAGACTGTATCTCAACTTCTAGAAGAGGGAGAAGTTGGTGTCTTTTTTTTTTAGAGCTCTATTTTATGTACATTGATATAAAGGTGTCAGATCCTCGAGCTGGAGCTATAAGCCACCAGGTGGGTGCTGGGAATTGAACCATGATCCTCTGGAAGAACAGCTGGTTCTCTTAACCACTGAGCCATCTGTCTCTCCAGCCCCCAGAAGTTGGTGTCTTTAAATTTTGAGTTAGGTGAGGCCCTGACTGAGGGACAAAGACAAGGACAGACATGACTGCGTGATGGAGGACAGAGGATAGAGCAGGGAAGCCGCTCAGTGCCCGATTGCCATGGTTACCCCTGACAGTCGTCCGGTACCAGCAACAGCTCTGAGACCAGTTATGGCCACCCTGCCTGGTGTCAGTCCACGCAGTTATGGCAAAGCCAGGACAAGCCAAGGGCCCTGGGCTCAGGTCAGTCATTACTCCAGGAAAGCAACTTCACTCTTCTGAGTTCCCTGAAGAACTCCCAAGAAAGTTTTCCCTGAGACAAATGTCACCTTCAGGCCACCCAAGCATGAGTAGGCCTGTGGGCCCATGCTGACCCGGGGGAACCTTCACATGGTCCTAATGCGTGTGGACATGTTGGGACCTGTGGACAGCCTTACCCCAGTGGCAGTGTGGGAAGCAAGTGTGATGGGGTGTGTGGTTCCAGACGCTTCCACAAGGCAGAAGGCCGGAGCAGCTCTCACGGCTCTGCTGTCCTAGTCACTGCAGTGTTATATATTTCCCATATAGGGAGAAGGGTGAGAATAAATTTATTACTGAAAAAAAAATTCAAGAAAGACTTTAATTTCTTTCTTTATTTCTTCCTTGACCCAGGTGTGGTTCAGCAGTTGACTTTTCAGTTTCCATGAGTTTGTAGGCTTTCTGGGGGTAGCATTATTGTTGAATTCTAATTTTAATCCATGGTGATTTGATAAGACACAGGTGGTTACTAATATGTTTTTGTAACTGTGGAAGTTTGCTTTGTTACCAAGTATATGGTCAATTTTCGAAAAGGTTCCATGAGCCACAGAGAAGAAGGTTTATTCTTTCCTATTTGGGTGGAATGTTCCATAGATGTCTGTTAAGTTCATTTGGTTCATTACCTCCATTAAGTCTTTCAATTCTCTGTTAGGTTTCTGTCTGATTGACCTGTCCATTGGTGAGAGAGGAGTGTTGAAGTGTGTATAGTTTGATGGCTGCCTTGAGTTCAAGAAGTGTTTCTTTTACATAAGTGGGTGCTTTTATATTAGGGGCATAGATATTCAAGATTGAGACTTCCTTCTGAAAGATTTTTCCTGTTATGAGTATAAAGTGTCCCTTTCCATCTCTTCTGATTGATTTTAGTTTGAAGTCAACTTTGTTAGAAATTAGTATGGCCACACCAGCTTGTTTCTTAGGTCCATTTGTTTGATAAACCTTTTCCCAACCCTTTACTCTGAGTAGGTGTCTGTCTTTGTGGTTGAAGTGTGTTTCTTGTAAACAGCAGAATGTTGGATCCTGTTTTCATATCCAATCTCTTAGCCTGTGCCTTTATATAGATGAATTGAGTCCATTGATATTAAGTGATATTAGTGACCAGTGATTGTTAACTCCGGTCATTTTTTTTTGTAGTAGAGTTTGTGTGTTTCCCTACTTCTAGTTGTGCTGGTGAAGGGTCGCTAGATGCCTGAGTTATTGTGGGCGTTGTTGGACTCCTTGGTTTATGATTTTCCTTCTATTACTTTCTGCAAGGCTGGATTTGTGGCTATGTATTGTTTAAATCTGTTTTTGTCCTGGAATATCTTCTTTTTTCCATTGATGGTAAATGCTAGCTTTGCTGGGTATAGTAGTCTGGGTTTGCATCCATGTTCCCTTAGTGTCTGTAGCACATCTATCCAAGACCTTCTGGCTTTCATGGTTTCGAGTGAGAAGTCAGGTGTAATTCTGATAGGTTTCCCTTTATATGTTATTTGACCTTTTTCCTTTGCAGGTCTTAATATCTGTTCTTTATTCTATATGTTTTGTGTTTTGATTATTATTGGCATGGGATGTTTTCTTTTGATCCAGTCTATTTGGTGTTCTCTATGCTTCTTGTACCTTCATAGGAATATCCTTCTTTAGGTTGGGGAAATTTTCTTCTATAATTTTGTTGAATATATTTTCTGGGCCTTTGAGTTGTAATTCTTCTCCTTTCTCTACCCCAATTATTCTTAGGTTCGGTCTTTTCATGGTGTCCCAGATTTCCTGGATGTTTTGTGTTAAGAATTTGTTGGATTTGTTTTGTTCGTTAAGCTGTGAGTTTATTTCCTCTATAGTATCTTCAGAGTCTGAGATTCTTTCTTCCATCTCTTGTATTCTGTTGGTAATACTTGTCTCTGTATTTCCTGATTGATTATCTAGAATTTCCATATCCAGCCTTCTCTTGGTTTATGTTTTCTTCATTACCTCCATTTCATTTTTCAAGTCTTGAACTGTTTGCATTACCTGTTTGTTTGCTTTATCATGGTTTTCTTGGGTATCTTTGAGAGATTTATTCATTTCTTCTACCTTTTTGTTTGTCTTCTCCACTTTTTTACAGCAGTTTTTCACCTCCTGTTTAAGGTCCTCTATCATTTTCATAATGTTACAATTAATGTCGATTTTTTTTTCTACTTCTTCTGTAATAGGGTATTCAAGTCTTCTTGTTGCATAATCCCTGGATTCTGGTGATGTCATGTTGCCTTTCAGGTTGCATGATTCTTGCATTGATACCTGCCCATCTCTTCCTTCAAATGGAGCCAGGAGAGTCTTGGTGTCTTGGTCCAATCTATGCTGTGATTGACTGTGGGTGGATATCCTCAGTGCAGGAGCAGGAAATGTTCCCCTTTGGGTAGATAGCCTCAGTGCAGGAGTAGGCTGTTCCTGGGCCAAGGACCTTGCAGCCAATAGGGCAGGAGGTCTGAAAGGTTGTCCTCAGTACAGGGAAGGGACTCTTGGAGGTCGAAGGACCCCACAGACAAAAGGGCGAACTGGGAGGGGAGGGAAGGGTTGTGCGGAGTCAAGAAGCCCCTGCAGCAGGAGCTGGAGGTGCGCTGCACTCCCCTCCGGCTGCGCAGATGCATACTCACCACTTTGGGTGGGTAGTCTCAGTGCAGGAGCAGGAACAGTTCCTGGGCCAAGGACCTCACAGACAATAGGGCAGGCTTGGGAGGGGGTCAGGGAAGTGAGGAACAAAGAAGCCCATACAGCAGGAGCTGAAGGGGCCCAGTGCTCATTCCCTGGATGTTCTTCCCTGCCCTGGGATTGTGCCCACTCACCAGTCTGAAAGGTTGTCCTAAGCACAGGGACAGGACTTTTGGAGGTCGAATGACCCCTCAGACAAAAGGCCACAGTGTGATTTTATGGGCTCATTTTCTCCACTGAAGTTCCTTCTTCTCAAATGACCTGACCTTGTATCAAGTTGACATTAAAGCTATCCATCAGAGATATCCAGAGCTTCCAGAGGCTCCTCTGCCAGGTTTCATGCTCTTTCCTGCTGGCTCCCATTCTCCCCACTCCTGCATCTCTTGCTTCTCTTTCTATTTCTCAGTTTTGCCCATCATAGACCAGAGATACCATGGGCACTCTCAGGAAATCTTATCTGAAGCTCCTCAGAGACTGGGACCAGGGACTGCACAGACACACAAAGACACACACAGAGGATCATGCAACACACTTCTCTTACTTAAATGTGAATACATTCACATATGAATCTAAGAACATACAGATGGGCCTCCACAATTTAAGATTATACATGCAAACAAACACCCCAGATATGTAAGAGTAGACTAGAAAGCACATCTAGACTCTAACACAGAAACATTGAATTGCATTTTCATATTAGAAATGACTTTTTATATATAAAGCACACAGTAAATATGCACAGGTCCATGTCTGGGGAAATAAATAGAAAGAATTGAGCTGGCATATGTATACTTATCCTCAGATATTGAGACACATTACTCCCTATGCCCTTTGTCCTGTGTATCTCAATCATGGTCTTATTGCTAACAGCTAGGGTGGATGTAAGAAGATAGGGAGTGAGCAAGTCACCGACAGCCCAATCAGGAAGTAATGTACTCAAACCCTGTACAGTGAGGAGACAGGAGGTGGGAACAGATGAAGTTACATAACTGGGTAGAGATCCAGGTCCAGCATAAAAGTCCTGCTGGAGTGTGCAGTGAAGTGGTCGGTGCTCAAACCAGGACCATGGAGCCCAGTGTCCTGCTCCTCCTTGCTCTCCTTGTGGGCTTCTTACTACTCATCGTCAGGGGCCACCCAAAGGCTCATGGCCACCTTCCACCAGGACCCTGTCCCCTGCCCCTTTTGGGAAACCTCCTTCAGATGGACAGAAGAGGCCTCCTCAACTCCTTTATTCAGGTAAGACATACACACGACCTTTGCCATATGGGATTAGCCCCATGTTTGCTCCTGAAATCACTCATTTGTGGTGAAGAAGGAACTCCTTCCAGGCAGTAGGTTCAGGTGGGAAGGTCGCTGAATGAAAGGTGAGGTTGACAGGTGTGTCCTCGCTGTTGGATAGTGTGAGACACTGTGCTTGGAGTGTGAAAGATATTGGGGTGTCATAGCATGCACCAAGGGCTTCCAGTTTTCCTATTTGATGTTTCTTTGTTTCAAAAGAGAAAGAAAAATGTCACAGGCATCCACAAATAAGGTTTGCTTCTGCCAGTACAAGGGTTAGCCTGCTGTATTCAGGAACAAAAGGGATGAGAGGCAGGTCAGGAGGTGGAGTAGGTCGAGTTTTTATCAGTTATAGAATCCAAGGAGCCAATCCTGGCACTATTTCTACCAGTCTTCACAATTGAGATTTTATGTTCAATTACCGCTTCTTTATTAATAATCACTTAGCATCTTTGGCTCCACTTCCCATTTAGAGAACTGATTTAGTGACAGCAATCCCAACTCTTGCTACCCCTTGGTTTTTTTTTATATTTTATTAACCACCTAACTCCCCCAAGCTGTCCCCAACACTCCTCTTCTCCATTATCTCACCCCTTCTCTCCTTTCCCCCATTCTACCTCACCCCCACGTTCCCAACTTTAGCATGATGATCTTGTCTGCTTCCAATTTCCAGGAGGATCTATATACTTTTGTTCTTTGGGTTCTCCTCATTAGTTAGCTTTTCTAGGATCACAAATTATAGGGTCAATATCCTTTGTTTATGGCTAGAATCCACTAATGAGAGATATGATATTCATATTTTAGGTCTGGGTTATCTTACTCAGGATAGTGTTTTCTGTTTCCATTCATTTGCATGCAAAATTTAAGATATCATTGTTTTTTACCGCTGAGTGGTACTCTAATGTGTAGATGTGCCACACTTTCTTTATTGATTCTTCTACTGTGGGGCATCTAGGTTGTTTCCAAGTTCTGGCTATTACAAATAATGCTGCTATGAACATAGTTGAATGAATGCTTTTTAGTATGATAGAGCATCTCTTGGGTATATTCCCAAGAGTGGTATTGCTGGATCCTGATGTAGGTTGAGTCCCAATTTTCTGAGAAATCGCCACACTGATTTCCAAAGTGGTTGTACAAGTTTGCATTCCCAACAGCAATGGATGAGTGTTTCCCTTACTCCACAACCTCTCCAGCATAGGCTATCATTGGTGTTTTTGAGTTTAGCCATTCTGACAGGTGTAAGATGGTATCTCAAAGTTATTTTGATTTGCATTTCCCTGATAGCTAAAGAAGTTGAACATGTCTTTAAGTATCTTTTGGCCAATTGAACTTCTGTTGAGAATTCTCTGTTCAGGTCAGTACTCCAATTTTTAATTGGGCTATTTAGAATTTTAATGTCTAGTTTCTTGACTTCTTTATATATTTTAGAGATCAGAGATGTAGGGCTGGTTCAACATATGATAATCTATCAATGTAATCTATCTTTTTTTCTTTTTTTTTTTTTTGGTTTTTCGAGACAGGGTTTCTCTGCAGCTTTTTTAGAGCCTGTCCTGGAGCTAGCTCTTGTAGACCAGGCTGGCCTCGAACTCACAGAGATCCACCTGCCTCTGCCTCCCAAGTGCTGGGATTAAAGGCGTGCGCCACCACCGCCCGGCTCAATGTAATCTATCTTATAAATAAACTGAAAGAAAAAAAGCATGATCATTTCATTAGATGCCGAAAAAGCCTTTGGAAAAAAATCAGCACCCCTTTATGATGAAGGTCTTGGAGAGATTAGGGATACAAGGACCATATCTAAATATAATAAAAGTCAATACACAGCAAACCGACAGCTAACATCAAATTAAATGGAGAGAAATTCAAATTCATTCCACTAAAATCGGGAACAAGACAAAGCCATACTGATGAATTTCTTGCATATCACCATAGAACCTCCACCTGACGATAGATGAAGAAAATGACAGAGCCCCACATTGGAGCACCGGAATGAGCTCCCAAGGTCCTGATGAGGAGCAGAAGGAGAGAGAACATGAGAAAGAAAGTCAGGACCGTGAGGGAACCTCCATCAGGCGACAGATGGGGAAGGTGACTGAGCCCCACATTGGAGCACTGGACTGAGCTCCCAAGGTCCTGATGAGGAGCAGAAGGAGCGAGAACATGAGGGAGAAACTCAGGAACGAGAGGGGTGCGTTCTCTCATGGAGACGGTGGGACAGAACTAATGGGAGATCACCAACTCCAGTTGGAATGGGACTGATGGATCATGTGACCAAACCCGTCTCTCTGAATGTGGCCAACAGCGGGGGCTGACTGAGAAGCAAAGGACAATGGCTCTGGGCTCTGATTTTTCTGCATGGACGGGCTCTGTGGGAGCCTTCTCAGCTTGGTCGATCACCTTCCTGGACCTGGGGGGAGCTGGGAGGACCTTGGTCTTAGCATAGAGTGGGGAACCCTGATGGCTCCTTGGCCTGGAGAGGGAGGGAGGGGAGGTATGGGTGGAGGGGAGGGGAGGGAAGGGGGAGGAGGAGGGGAGGGAGGGGGGAGGAGGAGGGAAGGAGATGTAAATTTTTAAATATAAAAAAATAAACCATGAGGAAAAAAAAAGACAAAGCTGTCTACTCTCTCCATATCTCTTCAACATAGTGCTTGAAGTTCTAGCAATAGCAATAAGACAACATAAGGAGATCAAAGAGATCAACTAAAAAAATCAGTAGTCTTCCTATGAAAACAGCTTGGTATTGGCATAAAAATAGAGAAATTGACCAATGGAATCAAATTGAAGACCCGGATATTAATCCACAAACCTATGAACACCCAATTTTTGACAGAGAAGCTAAATTACACAACAGAAGAAAGAAAGCATCTTTAACAAATGGTGCTGGCATAACTGGATATCAACTTGTAGAAGAATGAAAATAGATCCATATCTATCACCATGCACAAAATTCAAGTCCAAATGGATTAAAGACCTCAATATAAATCTGATCACACTGAACCTGATAGAAGAGAAAGTGGGAAGTAGCATGCAATGCATGGGCACATGAGACCACTTCCTATGTATAACCCCAGTAGCACAGACAATAAGAGCAACAATGAATAAATGGGACCTCCTGAAACTGAGAAGCTTCAGTAATTCAAAGGACACAGTCATTAAGACAAAAAGGCAATCTACTGAATGGGAGAAGATCTTCACCAACCCTGCAACAGACAAAGGTCTAATCTCCAGAAAATACCCCTTTGTTTTTAATCTATCACCCACCTGGACCAATAGTGTATTAATTTGTTTTTTACTTTTTTTGAGAAAAGATCATCCTCTTTTCTCAGGCTAATGATCCTTCTGAGTTAACTCAAATGCTAGATTTAAAGATGTGTGGTATATATGGCCACAAGAGTTTTAAAATGTGCTTCCCACATGTTGAAAAGGTCAAGTTAATATCATATTTATACTTTTTTGTTTTTGTTTGTTTATTTGGTTGCTTTGCTATTGTTATTTCTCTCTCTTCTTTCTTTCTTTCTTTCTTTTTTGAGATAGGGTTTCTCTGTGATACAGTCCTGGTTGTCCTGGAACTCACTCTGTAGAGAGACTCAAACTATCAAGATCCACCTGCCTCTGCCTTCTGAGTGCTGGGATTAATTTTCATTCTTTGAAACTATACATCATTCATTACTTTTTTCCTTTCCTCTTCTCTGTGTCTGAAGGCCCTTCCTACTTGGAAATAATTATGGTTGCCTCTGAGAGTACGAATGTGGGGGCAATTGACTGGAAGGTGAGAAACTTATGAACAGCTACATCACTGAAGAAAGTGGCACTTCCCCCAGCATCCTTAACTGCCCAGAGACTCACAGGGAGGGTTGGTGACATCCTCTCATGATAGCACGACATGCTGCATCTTTTCCCTGTAGGGACAGTCATCATGTCATCTGCAAACAAGGTTACCAAGGGTTAGCAATGTGCTTTTGGAAGGGAATTGCTACCCTCTACAGAACTCCTTAAAGAACTGTTCAAATCCATGATCCAATGTATGTGGAAATGTCTGGAAGCTGAGCTGACTTCCTTGACTGTCAGGAGATAAGAGTCTGTTTATAGATTTAGAATAAACTCATAAAATTTAATTAGGCAAGTTATATGGTCACCTGAGTGATATTGGATACAAGTAAAACAATAAGATATAGGAGGAAGCCACTTGTTGTTTCCTGGCTACTCAACCCTGAAATAATCACACAGAAACTGTATTAATTAAACCACTGCTTGGACCATTAGCTCTAACTTCTTATTGGCTAACTCTTCCATCTTAGTTTAGCCCATTTCTAGTAATCTGTGTATGTCCATGAGGCTGTGGCTTCCCAGCTAAAGTTCCCAGTGTCTGTCTCCAGAGGTTCCAAGGCTTTTCCCTAACTTTGCTTTCTTCATCCCAGCATGGAAATATCACAAGATAGTTTCTTTATTAACCAATGTTATTCACAGCATACAGAGTGGAATCCTGCATCAATAAGAATTTTAAGATTGGTTAAGAGTTCAGACAGACTTACATAAGAAACAGGACTTGAACAAATCACAAAGACTTTCTAGGATGATAACAGGTTTGGAAAAGAAACCATTCCCGAGCAGCAGCTGGTGCTAGGGAAAGAGTAGAGCCAGGTGGATGAAGTCACAGTGTGACAGGGGAGAGGCCTACATTGAATCTTCATTGAATCAGGGGATGAACTGGCTTGGGGTGAGCCAAAGATGGTAAGAATTGAAGTGATTCAAATAAGCAGGCAAAAGAAAGTCTCATGACTTAATCTCTTTTCTGTTGCTATCACATAATTCAAAAGGCTAAGTTCTTTATAAATTAAAAGCTTATCCTACTCAAAATTGTGCAGTGTGACAGTCTAAGATAAAACAGTCTCTTCTTCCAGCCTCTAGTGAGAACCCTTCTCATGTGTCACAATACAGTAGAGGACAGGAAAACCTGTTCATGCAGAAGAGGCAAACCATGTGGATTGGCTTTGTTTAATAATAATCCACTCTCTGAGAACCTAGTCCTCTCTGTGAGACCATAATTAACCTATTCCATGGATCTGACCCAAAGACCCAGTTCCTCTCATTAGGCTCCTGCCTCCAAGGGCCCTGGCACTTCTCAACACAACCATATTGGGGACTAAATTAACAGCAGAGAATACATGAAGGCATGGCACATGGAACAGGCAAGAAGAAAGAGGAGCTGGTACAGACATATGTGTCTGGATGCCAAGTGGTAGTGATGTCCTGTGGTGAACCCCAGACACAACCAGTTCATCTCTCTCAAGAGTGTTGTGGATGAGCTGGGAGCCTGACTCAAATACAGCTGTTAAAGGCTGTGTCAGCTCTGCATTCTCCAAACCCATGTACAGCTGGAAAGCCTTCTGGAATATTTCTAGAAAGCTTCTCTTATGGCTTAAGAAGCTGAGATCTCTTCTAGGCATCTGTGTTGATGTAAGATGGTTTTGTGGGCTTTAATCATGGTGTTTCTGTTACAAAGACTGAGTCTTAATGATATTATTTTGGCCATTGGAGAAACAAAGAGGAGCTGGACCATCAAAGCTACTAATCTGTGCATCAGCGACTTATTCATTAATCTATCTAAGTATCTATTGAACTATTTTCTGTATATCCATGTATTATCAATTTGTCTATCAATCTGTCTATCTTCATTATCATCATCATCATCATCATATTCGTGTTTGTGTGAGTGTGTTTGTGAATGGTCCTTATGCATATCTGATATCTGAAGAAACCAAAGAGGTCATCAAATCCCACAAAGCTGGCATTACAGGCAGTTTTTAGCTATCTGACATGGGAGGTGGGAGAAAACTCAGGGCCTCTGCAACAACAGCAGTGCTCTTAGCCACTGAGCCACCTCTCCTGCTCCATGTATTAAGCTTTGAGTTAAGATGTTGTTGAGCTGGGTCACCTCTCAAGAAGCACACCTCCATGAATTTTAAAGATGAACCCTTTCTTACCTCTGAAGATGAACATCAAGCCTGGCCCCTGTCTCAGCCCCTTGTAGTCACTACCTCCCACTATCCCAACACCATCAACTGCATCTGTGTTTGAACATCATTAAGATGCAGCAGATGGGAACAAAACTTGCTTTGTGTAGCATTAAGTTGGCAAGTTTTACTTACACTGTTAATCTGATCTGAGGCTAGTTAGTTCATTATTGCATAAAATTCGATGCTGTGACCCCATCTAAAAACGTAAACACATCAACATCAAACATATGCAGAGCTTTATCTTAGCATTGTTCCTTAAACAACACTGGGCACTGACCATTTTCATTGCCTTTCATTTCTATTAGCTGCAGTGCAGTCTAGAGAGAGGAAAGGTTACAAAAGAGGAGGGTTATTTGCAAACCCTGCACGATGGTCCCCAAGGGCTCTGGGACCATCACTGGGAGGTTGTCATGTTCCTGGGACCAATTCCCTGCAGATGCCTTGATGGTTGCATGGCCAGGCATTTTGCCTAACTGTCCAAACTGCAGTCATGACTCACATTCAGGACCACTACTAGGTGACTATTACTTTCCTTCCCATATAAACCAGTGGGTGGGTCAGGGCCATTCTCTATGAATGTTGTCAGGAGACAGTGGACAGGCTGAAGCTGGACCACAGGAAGCATGGTTCAGCTGGCCAGACTGAAGGGTATGGGCATGGAACTAATGCACATCTGCATCCATATCTGTATCTATTATTTTTGAGATAGGGTCATGTGTAGGCGAGACTGGCTTCAACAGGATGTGCAGACAAGGATGACTACTGATTCTCTGGTCTCTACTTCTCTTGTGCCAGAATTATAAACAAGTGTTGTCCTGTCTCCCTACTCAACAGTGCTGGTGTACTGATTAGGAAATCCAACCAATCAGTGCAGACCCTGCCTGTCTGGTGAATTAACCTTCGCCTCTTAGGTCCTCAGGAGAGAAAGGGTGGCCAGGGGAGGGGTTCCTATTTACCAGTCTGTGCCTAGGTGTTTTCACAGTGTAACAACATCTGCACTGACTAACCACAACCCTGGTACCCTTATCTTGGCAGCTTCAAGAAAAATATGGAGATGTGTTCACAGTGCACCTGGGACCGAGGCCCGTGGTCATGCTATGTGGGACAGAGGCCATAAGGGAGGCTCTGGTGGACCAAGCTGAGGCTTTCTCTGGCCGGGGGACAATTGCTGTGCTCGAGCCAATTGTACAAGGATATGGTGAGATACGGGACAGGGTGAAGTGGCAGACGTGGTCCAGGAAGATGTGTTTCAGAGGTGGAACCCAAGCTGTGGGGAAGGACTCAGGGTCTTTGAACTTCCATTGTAACCTCCCATGCTTCCCCTTCATTCTTAGGTGTGATCTTTGCCAATGGAGAATGCTGGAAGACCCTTCGGCGATTCTCTCTGGCCACCATGAAGGACTTAGGAATGGGGAAGCGGAGTGTGGAGGAGCGGATTCAGGAGGAGGCCCGATGTGTGGTGGAGGAGCTGCGGAAATCCCAGGGTGAGTCCCAGAGAATGGGAAGAAAGGAAAATGGTGACACAGGGACCTGAGTGCAGAGCCTAAGAAAGAGAAAGGCAAGGGCTGAGAAACAGACAGACAGACAGACAGACAGACAGACAGACACATACACAGAGCATGGAGAGGATGAGATATGGAGAGAGGTGGAAAGAGAGAATTATAAGGTCACTTCTCTTCAGAAAATCAATCTGTGAATAGATTTTCTTTGTCAATTGGGTATGACTGGTGAACACGCATCCTCCCAGAATTCAGAAGGTGATGGGGAGACTGGCATGAGCTCAAGGCCAGCCCTGTCTGCACTGTAAGGTCCTGCCTTTGATGTGGCTGTGGCTGAGTTGTGGAGAGCTTACAGCACCATATACAGTGGGCATTACCCTGCATGCTTGTAACCCCAGCACCCTCGAGGCAGAGGCAGGAGGATGACATTTCCAAGGTCCTCTTCTACTGCACAAAATGTTCAAGACCATTTTGACTTAATTGTTGTAGTTGCCCTCTATCCCTGCCCCCCCCCCCATGGTCTCATCAAAGGCAAACACAAACCTTAAGTCAATGAAGGGAATGGAGCAGGAGGACCTGCAGACATGGGCTAAGCAGGGAACTGTGTTTTCTTCCTTGTGAGTGTGCTGGTGAGCAGCAGAGAGCACAGAGGCTCATGGGAGTTTGATTTTGGTAAAAAGCAGAGGTACTCTGAGGGTACTTTTAGTTTGTTGTATCAAGGGCACATCGGTGACAAGACTCTTGCTTTCACCTCCATTTCTTTACACGGAGTATTTATCATGTCTTATTGACCTTTCTCTGGAGATCTGAGAGGTCAGTGCGGATGACGGGGAGGGAGGAAAGTTGTAGAGGGTGAGAAGAATGATGGGAGAAAGAAGTCAGTGAGGGAGGGACCCAGAGGAAGAGAAACAAGCTGAGAATCAAGCTTCACTGAGAGTGAAGCTCTGAGCCCCAGGAAAGTATCCTCATAGGATCAGAGACCACAGACAAGCCAGCCCCAGGGTGAAAGGCAACAGTGGCCAAATACAGTTAGACTGACAACAGCCCTCCAACTGCCAGGGTCCATGATTGAACTTGGCTCCTGAAGATAGTAGGTGCTGAAGGCTTCTAGAACACCACAGAGCTCAGAAGTCAGAGAATGGAGGGATGGAGGAAGTCAGAGAATGGAGGGATGGAGGAAGACAGAGAAGGGATGGAGGAAGTCAGAATGGATGGAGGAAGTAAAAAAGCAATAGAGGAAAACAGGTAGATAGGCATGGATTGTAAAGGGCTCATAAATTCACACAGCCATCTGTGAATCCTTCTGTGCACCATTCCTGCCAGTGGGAGTTAGTTATCAGTTTAGAGTCAGGGTGTCTTCCTGGGAGGAGGAGCAGGTGTAGACTGACTGCACTCATTCCACATCTTGTTCCTAGAATCCTAATTGCAGCCATGTTCCAGCCAAGATTAGCTGAGTTTCCTTGGTGAAGATGCATCCCTTTCTGTATATAGAAATAGCGTCCCATATTCTGTACAGTACTGAGGGAAGTTAAATAAAAGGATGCATGCATCTCTGAGTGAAGAACCTAGACTCTTATGTGCACAATGTGTGCAAATGTGTTGCTGTTCATTGAGAAGTGAGTGGTGGGGACAGCTTTACAGAGATGGGGCTGAAGCCAAATACTCCCCTAATTCTGTATTCCTTGTCTCTTGTCCTATATTCTCCTTCAGGAGCCCCCCTGGACCCCACTTTCGTCTTCCAGTGCATCACAGCCAACATCATCTGCTCCATTGTCTTTGGAGAGCGCTTTGACTACAAAGACTGCCAGTTCCTGCACCTGTTGGACCTGATCTATCAGACCATCTTGCTCATCAGCTCATTCTCCAGTCAGGTCAGTGGGCAGGAAGAGAGGAGCAGGAAAGAAAAGGCTGCTTAGTGAGAGAAGAAGGGAGTGTCCTGGCTGGAAGAAAGAGAAAACATGGAAAAGCAAGGAGCCCGTGTCCTGGAGTGATGGAAGAAAGGAGGTACAGAGGGAGAAAGGGATGTTGAGCAGGGTGGAGAGACTTGAATGCAGAAATACAGAGCCATCCAGACATGAGAAAATGATGACATGGGGAATACAGTTGTTACTTAGAGGAGAGAGGACGCAGTGTTTCATGCATGAGCTCTTGAGTTCATCCCCAGGCCTTGGTGGTGTACAACACATGGAATTCCAGCATTTTGGTGTTAGAGATTGCTGTATCAGAAATTAGGGAAGATGCTAGGCTACATGTTGAATTTAAAGCCTGTCTGGCATTAATGTGTTCAAAAATACAATACCCCACAAATTAAAACGAATTAAGACAAAACAGCAAGGGGGATTGGGAGAGAAAGCATATGAAAGGAAAAGGGAGATACAGAGAAAGTAAAATGAAGGCTAGAGACTGATTTGAAGATACAGTTCAAGGCATGTGAATGTATGGTGTGCATGTATGAGAGGTGTGTGTGGGAGGTAGCTATGGGTGTGTGTGTGTGTGTGTGTGTTTCTTTATGGCACTGCTCACTTCCTGAGACCTGCTTGTTCCAGGTGACCTCATTAGTCCTTTCTTGCAGGTGTTTGAGCTCTATTCGGGTTTCCTGAAGTTTTTTCCTGGTACACACAGACAAATCTTCAAAAACATGCAGGAAATCCTTGACTACATTGGCCACAGCGTGGAGAAGCACCGGGAAACCTTGGACCCAAACAATCCAAGAGACTTCATCGATACCTACCTTATACGCATGGAAAAGGTAATTCCTGCATGAATGAGAGGGGGATGGCTGAGAGTGAAGGCTGAGGATGTCAGCAGAAGAAAAAAGAGCAGAGGATGGAGAGGAGAGACAGGAAATGGAGTGGAGGACATGCAGAAGCATCTGGAAAATGATGAAAATAAAAAGGAGGAGAAAATGTGATAGGGAGAAAGAATGCTGGGAAAGAAACACAGGGCAAGAGACAAGAAGAAAAGACCACAGAGGAAGAAAGAACCTGGGAGACAAACCATGCTAAACTACCAGAGAGCACAGGAGAGAGAGAGAGAGAGAGAGAGAGAGAGAGAGAGAGAGAGAGAGAGAGAGAGAGAGAGAGAGAGAGAGAGGTCAGAACAAACAGAGACCAAGTGATCTTGTCAAGGACTGGAAAATGCCATGTGGTCCAGATAGTGAGACAGAAGGACAGTTCCCAGGATGTGTGTGCCTCTCCCTGCAAGGCTCCAGTCAGCCCTGACCCTCCCTTCTCTCTCCCATCTGGAACCAGGAGAAGTCCAACCAACACACGGAATTCCATCACCAGAACCTCATGATCTCTGTGCTGTCTCTCTTCCTTGCTGGCACCGAGACCAGCAGCACCACACTCCGCTTTGGCTTCCTGCTCCTGCTCAAATACCCCCATGTAGCAGGTGAGCCACAGGCGGCCAGTTGGGGAATCTTCTAGCTCTCCCTTTTCTTCAGAGGATTATGAGGATGAGAGAGACATCGGTCTCTTACATCTGGAGCTCTGGAGGCTTTGGTCTACATCTAACCTAAGGCACTGCTATGGGTGGTGTGTGAATGAACACTCAGCTGGTCCATTTCCAATGTTTTCTGCTATAACTTGAAGGTTGATTCCTCTATCCTTCCTTCCTTCCTTCCTTCCTTCCTTCCCTCTTTCCTTCCTTCACTCTTTCTTTCTCTCTTTGTCTCTATCTCTCTCTTTCTCCCTTCCTTCCTTCCTTCCTTCCTTCCTTCCTTCCTTCCTTCCTTCCTTCCTTCTGTCTTTGCATTCTTCTGATACTCACTCTTCTTTCTGTCCATCCACCTGTTCATCTATTTACCCATTCTATTCATGTTCCAACCATTATCTAACCATGCATATATTCGTTTTCCAATCATTTTTAATCTACACTCCTATTCATCCACACATGTAATCCTCTGCTCATCTTCTCTATACTCATAGATTATTAATCCTCGATTCTTCCATCTCTGTTTGACCCAATGACGTATATTTCATTCATTTATTTGGATGAATCAGTTTGTGAGTTTTATTCTTTATCACAGCCAGTTGAGCAGGCTCTCTGTCATTGATTCATTGGTTCATTCATATACAAATCTTCTCATTCCATAATACTTCCCACTGGCCTTGAATTAACCCTTCATGTGTTAATCCATTCCTCCATGTATTCATTTAATGATTAATTCATTTATCTGTGATTTATTCATCATTCAACAAACATACCTGCTTATTCCTATATTTGCTCATTTATTCATCCACATATTTGCTTGATTTTTGGTTAGTTGTATTCACAGTTTTAATTGTGTGTGCACCATTTATTGACTTGTTAGTTGATTAATGCAGTGAGTGAGAAGTGGAATATGGGCATCCAGTGTTGCTTTGCTCATTTCACTCACTCTGCAATCTTTCCTTTAGTAACCGACTCATCCATTGTTTGGCTGACTTACACACTAAGAATTTGAAACGGATGTGATGTTGTTGTGAGTTTGTCTGCTGCGGCTCATGTGTTGAGGTGGGAGGACAACTTTGTGCAGTTGGGTCTCTCCTGCACATTCACACAGGTTCTGATGTCAAAGCCAGGCTTTCAAGATGGAAATTTGCTGACTGAGCCCTTTCATTGGTCAATATATTCACAAATGTGTTCATATTTTTTTGTTATACACAGATTAATTCACCTTCCATTTGTTCCTGAGGATATAGCCTTATATTGTTAGCCTGTATTTTTAATTTTTTAAATTAATGTTCATTGCTGTGTTGTCTGCATATATGTCTGTGTGAGGGTGTTGGATTCCCTGGACCCAGAGGCACAGACAGTGTTAGCTGCCATGAGGATGCTTGAAATTGAACCTGGGTTTTCTTCAAGAGCAGCCAGTGTTCTTAACCACTGAGACATCTTCTCTCCAGCCTCCTTTATTTTTAAATATAAATTCCATGCAAAAAAGTCTCTCCTCTCTCTCTCTCTCTCTCTCTCTCTCTCTCCTCTCTCTCTCTCTCTCTCTCTCTCTCTCTCTGTGTGTGTGTTATGCAAGAACACAAATTATAACATTACAATTCAAATATGGAGAATTCTTACCATCTTTCCCTTCAGCCCTCACCCAGACTGATAGATGAAAAGAGCCCTTTCCTGTGGGTTTTCCTTTTCTCTCTGTTAGGAGCAAGGTTGGAGCTTTGGAGAGAGTCTCTAACATAGTTCGAAGCATGGATGGAGGGACAGGTGCCTGAGAGAAGCGCAGGTATTCCTGTCCTAGAGTGCAGTGCGTCTCTCTCAACAGAGTCTCCTGGCTCTTTATTGTCCTTAGGCTAATAGCTCACAGAAAACAGTGTCTCTGTGCATTGCCTCTGTGAAGGGGACAAGCACTGTCTGTTGTCTCCCATTTCTGTGCAGAGAAAGTCCAAAAGGAGATCGATGAGGTGATCGGCTCACACCGCCCACCAACCCTTGAGGACCGCACCAAAATGCCTTACACTGAGGCTGTCATTCGCGAGATCCAGAGATTTGCAGATATTGTCCCCACTGGAGTGCCACACAAAGTCACCAAAGACACTTTGTTCCGAGGGTACCTACTCCCCAAGGTGAGACCAGCTGCGATTCCACATCTCTATGCCATGGTCATCCTCCACTCTCCCAATCACCACCCTAGGCCTGTTTGTGTTTTCCCAGTATTCCCAGGACTGACTGCCTGCATATGGGAGCCAGGGTATGCTAATATCTTTGCCTCTTACAATGACTCCTAGAACACTGAAGTGTATCCCATCCTGAGTGCAGCTCTCCACGACCCACGGTACTTTGAACAACCAGATGCCTTCAATCCTGACCACTTCCTGGATGCCAGTGGGACTCTGAAGAAAATTGAAGCTTTTATGCCCTTCTCTATAGGTGAGACTGACCTGTGCTTCCTTTCCCACACACTAGAGGGCAGGCTCATCCTCCAGGATACAGTCAGGACTAGGTGCTGTCTGTTCCAGCTGGGAATCCATTCCAACTGGCTACTGTCCCAGGAAGGGTCTCTGGAACTAAAGGTGCATTCTGCTCAGGAGGATTTTGGAGAGGTATTGAAAAGCCTCTAAACCTGAGCAAATTCATTTTCTTATTTATTTTATTATGAGCAGAGTACCTTTTTAAATGAGTGAAACCAATTTTCTTTAATTATGATTAAATGGCTGACAGAGGAGAACAAAAGATGTTCTCAGAGAACACAATGGGCTAAGTGCACAACTACGTTCCTTCTGCTGCTTCCAGTCATAAACAACGGATTAATTAATAGAGAGGAAGGGAGCACAGATATTCCCAGGTCAGGACATTCAGGATGTCTTTAAAGTCAATGTAGCAATGCCCACGTAAAGTCCTCAAAAGAGCAGAAGACAGTTCCTCCACATTGTTTTCCAGTTGCATCAAATCCATCAATTCTGTCCTTTCCTATTAGACATTTTTATTAATTTCCCCCTTTTTTTTTCCTCATGGTTTATTTTTTTTTATATTTAAAAATTTCCATCTCCTTCCCTTCTCCTCCCCCCTCCCTCCCCTCCTTCTCCCCTTTCTCTCCCCTCCTCCTCCCCCTTCCCTCCCCTCCCCTCCACCCATACCTCCCCTCCCACCCGTCTCTCTGAGTGTGGCCAACAGCGGGGGCTGACTGAGAAGCAAAGGACAATGGCTCTGGGCTCTGATTGTTCTTCATGGACGGGCTCTGTGGGAGCCTTCTCAGCTTGGTCGATCACCTTCCTGGACCTGGGGGGAGTTGGGAGGACCTTGGGTCTTAGCATAGAGTGGGGAACCCTGATGGTTCCCCTTTTATTAAAATTAAATTCTTTCCCATTTAATATATGGTGATTACAGACAGTTTCCCCTCGTTTCCTCCTCCCAGTTCTTCTCCACCTTCCCTCCCCCCTTTCTGTCTCTCATTAGAAAAGAACAGGCTTCTAAGCAATGACAACCAAACATAATGGAATTAAATACAAGATAAAACAAGAAACATCACTCCAATGTTATACAGTGCAAACCAACAGAAGGAGCAGAGCCTAAGAGAAGGTGCTAGGACCAGAGACCACTCATTTGCACACTCGGGAACCCATGGGAACACTAAACCGAAAGCTCTAGGATGTGCACAAAGGACCTGGTGCAGCCCCGAGCAGGCCCTGTACCTGCTGCCTCAGTCTGAGTTCATATGAGCTTTGCTCAGTTGGTTCAGAGCCTCGTTCTCTTGGTGTCCTGCATCCCCTCCAACTCTGACACTTGTTGTAAGAAGGGGGGCTTTGTTTGCCCCTGCTGCCCAGCTTTAACAGGAGGAGCGGGCTGCTTGTCCCGTCGCCCTGCTAGCTTGCACACAAAATAACCACACAGAAACTGTATTAATTGAAACACTGCTTGGCCATTAGCTCTACCTTCCTATTGGCTAACTCTCACATCTTGATTTAACCCATTTCTATTAATTTATGTTCACCATGAGGTCGTGGCTTACCGGGAAAGATTTAGCATGTCTGACCTGTCGGCTCCATGGCGGCTCTCTGACTCTGCTTTCTTCCTCCCTGAATTCAGTTCTGTCTTCTCTGCCTACCTAAGTTCTGCCCTATCAGGCCAAGCAGTTTCTTTATTGATTAACCAATGAAAGCAACACATAAACAGAAGGAGCTCCTACACCATACACTCTTTCTGTCTCCTCTTCCTCTGGGTTTTCTGATCTCTGAGGGGAGGGTTTTGACAAAGACATTCCATTTAGATCTCTGTGTTCCAAGGTTTCTCTCTCTGTGAAACGTCTGGCTGTGTCTCTCTGAATTTGTTTTCATCTGCTGCAGGGGGAAGCTTCTCTGGCGATGGCTGAGTAAGGAAGGCATTGATTTATGAGTGTAGCAGAATATATTTAAGAGTTTTTGTTATTTTTTTCCTTTTAAGCAATAGCATCTTTATCCTAGGTCTCTGTGCTATCTAGTCCCTGGTTCTTGGTCACTCAAGCAATGCCGCATATTCAAACTATACATTGGATAACCCTTGATGACTCAAAACACAAATTAATAGAAATGGGTTAAATCAAGATGTGAGAGTTAGCCAATAGGAGGCTAGAGCTAATGGCCAAGCAGTGTTTTAATTAATATAGTTTCTGTGTGGTTATTTTGGGTACAAGCTAGCCGGGCGACGGGACAAGCAGCCCGCTCCTCCTGTTAAAGCTGGGCAGCCAGGACAAACAAAACCCCCCTCCTTACAACAATGATGACTGCATTGTGCCATTGTTGAGCCCTAGTATTTCATACAGGCAGGATAGTATGGTTCATCACAGATTTTGTGTCTGGGTTGGTGTATACATGTTGTAAGGGAGGTCCTGCTTGTTTGTCCCATCTGCCTGGCTAGCTAACACCCAAAACAATCACACAGAAATTGTATTCATTAAAACACTGCTTGACCATTAGCTCTAACTTCTTATTGGCTAACTCTTACATATTTGTTTAACCTATCTCCACTAATCTGTGTATTGCTACATGCAGTGGCTTACCAGAGATTCTTACCGGTGTCCATCTCAGGTGGAGCATCCATGGCTTCACACTGACTCTGCCCTTCTTCCTCTCAGCATTCATTTTTTTTTCTCCTCATACATAAGTTCCACCCTATTAACTAGGCCAAGGTGGTTTCTTTATTCATTAATCAATGAAAGCATTACACAAACAGAATCAACTCAAACACAATATACATTTTTCTTTTAGTAGCCTGTAGAATACCTTCCTATAGCAAAGATGCTTAATCATGTGGGTGAAGGTCCTATATAGGCACCAGCTAGATATCTTCAGTCCAGTGAGTTGTGTGGGAATGGTCTTCAGCGATGAGGCCTTGCTGTCAGTTTGTGAAGTCAACCTATTGTCTTGGAAACAGCCTTAGGTTGTCTTAAGTCTTCCATGGGATCCCTTTGGCCAGAAACTCAAACGAATGTAGCCAATTCCTGGAACTAGAATCTTCATTTAGTGAGAAGAGATGGCCAGTTGGGACCATGTCTCCCTCATTATTTGGAGACTTCATTTGAACTGCCTTTCTGTAGTTAAGGAAGTTTCTACTGCACTAGGTTTCCACACCAACACTCAAACCCCCTCAATTCTAGCTGTCTCTCCCCACATTTTATCTCTGAAGCCCATATCTCCACCTACCTAAATATCCCATTCCTGTCCCCTCTGATGCCCCTAGTCCACCTATGAACTCTATTCCATTTTCCCCTCACAGGGAGATTAATATTCCCTTCTTAGTGCTTTTGCCTGTATCTAACTTTTCTATGTCTATGGATTGTAGCTTGGTTATCATTTATTTAATGACTAATATCCACTTATAAGTGAATACATGCCATGTTTATCTTTTTGAGTCTGGGTTACCTAACTCAGGATTCTTTTCTAGTCCCGTCCCTTTGCCTGAAATTTCATGATGCTGTTTTTTTAACAGCTGAGTAAAACTCCATTGTATAAATGTAACATCCTTCTGTTGAGGAACATGTAGGTTGTTTCTATTTCTGGCTTCTAAGAATAGAGCTGCAAAGAGCATGTTTGAACAAGTATCTGTTTGGTGGGATTAAGCATCCTTTGGGTATATGCCAAAAAGTGGTATAGCTGGGTCTGTAGAGAGATGGATTCCTAACTTTCTAGGGAACTGTCACCCTGATTTCGATAGTGGCTGTGTAAGTTTGCACTCCCACTGACAATAGAGCAGTGTTCCCCTTACTCCACATCTTCTCCAGCATGTGCTGTCACTTGTGTTATTGATCCTAGCCATTCTGAAGGTGTAAGATGGAATCTCCAAGTTATTATGATTTACATTTCACAGATGACTAAAGCTGTTGAACATTTCTTTAAATGTTTCTCAACCATTTGATTCTACTCTATTGAGAATTCTCTCATGCCATTTTTTACATTGGATTATCTCTTTTTTATGTCTAATGTCCTGAGTTCCTTATATATTTTCAATATTAGTCCTGTGTTTGATGTGGAGTTGGTAATAATTTTTCCTTTTCTGTAGGCTGCCAGTTTTTGTCCTACTGATGGTGACCTTCACCTTGGGAAAGCTTTTAAGTTTCATGAGTTCCCACTTTTAAATGTTGATCTTAGTGTCTGTGCTATTCTTGTTCTGTTCAGGAAGTCATCATCCGTGTCAATGAGTTCAAATCTATTCCCTACTTTCTCTTCTATTACACTCAGTGTGTCTGGTTTTATGCTAAGGTCTTTGATCCATCTGAAGTTGATTGTGTGCAGTGTGGTGAGTATGGACCTATTTGCATTCTCCTATATGCAGTCATCCATTAGGACCAGCACCATTTATTGAGGATGCTGTCTTTTTTTTTCCCCAGTGTGAATTTCTGGTTTCTTTTGGAGGATGTTGTTTTTCCTATGCTAACCCTAGTGATTCATCAGCACAGGAGATCTTCCCATCTTCTCATGTCTTCTCCAATTCTTTCTCAAAGACTTGAAGTTTTTATTGCACTTGCTCGGTTAGAGTTACCCCAGGATATTTATATTATGTGAAGCTATTGTCGAAGGTGTTGTTTCCCTTGGTTCTTCCTCAGTGTGTTTGTCAATTGTATATTGAAAGGCTTTTGTGAGTTAATTTTGTGTTCAGATATTTTGCTGAAAGTGTTTGTCAGCTGTAGGAATTATCCAGTGGATATTGTTGGGACACACACACACACACAAACACACACACACACACACACATACACACACACACACATTCATTTCATCTGATAATAAGTTTACTTTGATTTTTTCCTTTTCAATTTGTATGCCCCTGGTCTCCTTCAGTTGTATTATTACACTAGCTAAGACTTCAAGTATTCTATTGAATAGGTGTGGAAATTTTAGTCAACATTGTCTTGTTCTGAATTTTAGTGGAATTGCTTTGAGTTCTTCTCTATTTAATTTGATGTGGGATCTAGGAATGCTGTAAACTGTCTTTGTTAGTGTAGGTATGTTCTTTGAATCTTTGTACTCTCCAGTACATTTATCATGAAGAGGCATAGGTTATTGTCAAAGTCCTTTCTGCATCTAATGAGATGACCATGTGGTTTCTCTTTCAGTTTGTTTATGTTTATTAATGTTTTATATATTGAACCACCCTGGATCTCTGGAATGAAACCTATTTGATCATGGTAGATAAACTTTTTGATGTGTTCTTGGATTTGGTTTATAGAGTATTTTTGCCTTTATAAGGCAAATTGGTCTGTGATTCTCTTTCTTTGTGGTTGGGGTATCAGGGCAACTGTGGTCTTATAAATCAAATGGATAATATTACTTCTATTTCTATTTTGTGGTATAATTTGAGGAGTATTGACATGAACTCCTCTTTTAAAGACTGATAGAATTCTGTGTTGAAAGTCTCTTTTCCTAGGCTTTTTTTTTCTGGGATGTGAGAGGAAGGGATGTTGGGAGACTTTCAGTGACTGTTTCTGTATCGCTAGGGATTATAGGTTTATTTAAATTCCTTATTTGATCTTGATTTAATTTTGATAAGTAATACCTATCAAAAAAGTATCCATTTCTTTTAGATTTTTTAGTTTGGTGAAATAGAAGTTTTTAAAGTATGTTCTTTAAATTCTCTGATTTCCTGGTGGGCTCTCGTGGAGACATTGTCCTGGCTGTTACTGATTGTGTTTTTATGCTGGAATCCAGGAATCTGGTTTTAGGGTGATTATAGGTCTAAGTGCTGATTTCTGGGTTTGTTGGGTGGGTGTTTGGTTTCTTGGTTTCTGGGTTTTAGGTGAGCATGATGGCTGTGTGTTTCCTAATAGGAAATTTTCTGTGGACCTGTTTCCCTGTCCTGCCTAGCCGGTGTGTTCCCTGGTAGTGCCCGCTGGTCTTGGAGGTTGGGATAATGGGATAAGCTGGGGAATGAAGATAGGAGGAGAAGATCCTTGTGATTCATTGGGGATGGGGTCAGGGAGGGAAGGGAGAACACAGCAGGCATTCTGCTGCAGAGCTGGAGCTGAGACTGGGGCAATGGGGGTGGATCTGGAGAATCAGAAGGAGAGGTGTGCATTCTCTGTCAGCCTTTCTGCTTTCCTAGTCAGAGTTGCCTTTTTTAGTAAGGTGCGCCTGCTGGGAAGATGAGGGAAATCCAAAGAGATGGGGAGTGTGGGTAGAGAAGGCTGCAATAAGGTTTCTGTTGCAGACATGGGGTGAGGACTGGGGTTTGGGTCTTGGGAAACAGAGGGAGAGGTGAAGATCTGCAGTCAGCCTACCTGGACCCAAGGCAGAAGTGGCCTGTGGGTTAGCAGAGAGAGTGCGAATTGTTTTTCTTAGGGAACAACAACAAGAACAAATGACATCATCTATGAACTGCCATGAGCTTGTAAGGTCTTGGGGCTAGGGAGGGATTTATCTGTGAGCACAGGGAAGATGAGGCATGTCATGACACACTCGTCTGTTGTATTACATATTCTTTGGCTGGTTAAACTCTAAGAGAGATCAAAATTACTAGCATTTATATTTTCCAAGAACCATTTCATGATGGATAATCTCCTGAACTAGAGAAAGGTCAGAGCTACAGCATCCATCAGTGTAAGTAGACCAGAGGGCACTGGGCGTGGACACACAACTTGATGGGTGCCAGCTCTGTTTTTGCCTTACTTGGCAATGCTGAGGTAGTTGGCAGCCACAGGCCAACTGCTGTGAGTGACTGAGATTTGTTCTTCACTGGAAGAATATAATGTTAAGTTAGTGTGTAGTTCAGTTGCCAGTGGTTGATTAGTTTATTACATACAGAAGCTGCCTCTGGCCAAATTTAATTCAGTTGAATGGATTCTATGGGATGTAAACATAGAAACTTTGTGTTCAGATTTCTTATGTTTTGGAGAAAGAAAGTTTCTAGAAACAATTGGTTAGCTTTTAGTTGCTCCCCACCACTCTCATGCTAGTGATGGAACCCAAGGCTGTGATACCATGGTAAGCAAGTTCTCTTCCAAAGAGCCCACACCTCCAACTTCCCCCTTGTCATTTCTAGAGATGCTCTCCTGCTGAGCATGTCTGTCTTCATCTCCTCATGGAGGGATTTAAGGCAAGTGTTATCCTGCTGAGCCATGTCTCCTTTAGGAATTGTCTAGTCCTGAGTGTCAAGAGACATCAGTGTCCCTAGGCTCAGCCCTGCTCCTGAATTGTTCACATGACTGTCCCAAGAGTAGAAAGGCAGGGATGTGAAAAATAAACTGAGACAAATCAATGATAGAGAGGTATGGAGGTTGAGACAGATTCCAATAAAGAGAGATACACAGAGACACAAGGAATCTACAGTAGGAGGCTGCCTTCCATGCTAAAAAGTCTCACTGGCCCTTGCACCAATTCTTTAAGGTTTTGGGAAACTCTTACTGTTTTTATTTGAATTGCAGGTTGATGAGCAATCTCGTTCTTCTCCATTGCAATGGAGAGTTGTCTGGGTTTAGGGAAAGGACAGTCTGAAGTTTGTATACTCACCCGGGGCTCACATGGCTCATTCTCTGTGCCCACAGGAAAGCGCATTTGTCTTGGCGAAGGAATTGCCCGCAACGAATTGTTCCTTTTCTTCACCACCATCCTCCAGAACTTCTCTGTGTCCAGTCCCGTGGCTCCAAAGGACATTGACCTCAGGCCTAAGGAGAGTGGCTTGACCAAAGTGGCTCCAACATACCAGATCCAGTTCTTGGCCCGTTGACTGGGCTGAGGTGGCCAGGTGTCCCCACTCCTGTTGAGAATGGCCCCATCTTTCTGCCTCAGACTTGCTGCCAACCAGGCCGTAGGTCACTGCTCACACCCTTCCACCTTACTGCAGCTTCTGCAAAGCTCTGAGGTGTGTTCTTCTGCCCTGAGAATGGCACTGGGGCAATCAATCAAGTGTCTTTCTTGATGTGTGAAACGAGAGACTTCTGGAGGCCACATCTCATGCTGAGTTAGTTTGTTATTGCATCCAACAACCATGGTTTCCATGTAGAGACTTCTGGTGCTCAATGAAACAATCTAATGAATGTCAGAGCGCATGTCAGAGAAGGAGAAGGTGGAAATTGAAGTTCAAAGTGTCAGCTAACCAAGAGGAAATCTCTCTAATGGCTTGATCTTGTTTTATGCAAGACTATGAGGACACGGATTCTGCAATATCTTTTGAGTCCCCTCCCCCTTTTTTTTTTTTTGGTTTTTCAAGACAGGGTTTCCCTGTAGTTTCTAGAGCCTGTCCTAGAACTAGCTCTTGTAGACCAGGCTGGCCTCGAACTTAGATATCCGCCTGCCTCTTCCTCCCGAGTGCTGGGATTAAAGGCGTGCACCACCACCGCCCGGCTGTCCCCTTTGTTTTTACATGTTTGTTGCTACAATCTTTCCCTGGCATCTGGCTTGGTGTGAGTAGATGTGAGGAGACCTCACTGTCTGTAACATAGTGTGTTTCTCTTATGAAAACAACCTGATGTACTGGGTATTTTTATCTGTGGATTGTCAAGAAGATGATTCCTCCCTAACTGTGCTGTCTAATTGATATAATGTCAGCTTATACAGAATTTTGATAAATAAAAGTAAACACCAGGAAATAATACACAGTCAGTGCCTATGAGTTCCCCTGAGAGGCTGCTGCAGGTCACAGCTAAAGTTAAGAAAAACAATGAGCCAGCTGTCTCAAATTCCTTAAATCTTAATGCTTAGAAATCTATCACAGGTTTTATTTTTTATTTTTTTTTCCTCATGGTTTATTTTTTTTTTATATTTAAAAAATTTCCATCTCCTTCCCTCCTCCTCCCCCTTCCCTCCCCTCCTTCTCCCCCTTCCCTCCCCTCCCCTCCACCCAAACCTCCCCTCCCTCCCTCTCAAGGCCAAGGAGCCATCAGGGTTCCCCACTCTATGCTAAGATCAGGGTCCTCCCAACTCCCCCCTGGACCAGGATGGTGATCGACCAAGCTGAGAAGGCTCCCACAGAGCCCGTCCATGCAGAAGACTCAGAGCCCAGAGCCATTGTCCTTTGCTTCTCAGTCAGCCCCCGCTGTTGGCCACATTCAGAGAGACGGGTTTGGTCGCATGATCCATCAGTCCCATTCCAACTGGAGTTGGTGATCTCCCATTAGTTCTGTCCCACCGTCTCCATGAGTGAATGCACCCCTCTCGTTCCTGACTTTCTCCCTCATGTTCTCGCTCCTTCTGCTCCTCATCAGGACCTTGGGAGCTCAGTCCAGTGCTCCAATGTGGGGCTCAGTCACCTTCCCCATCTGTCGCCAGCTGGAGGTTCCCTCCCGGTCCTAACTTTCTTTCTCATGTTCTCTCTCCTTCTGCTCCTCATCAGGACCTTGGGAGCTCAGTCCGGTGCTCCAATGTGGGGCTCTGTCATTTTCTTCATCTATCGTCAGGTGGAGGTTCTATGGTGATATGCAAGAAATTCATCAGTATGGCTATAGGAACTGGCCTTTTCAGGCTCCCTCTCCTCAGCTGCCCAAGGAACTAACTGGGGGCGTCTCCCTGGAAACCTGGGAACCCCTCTAGGGTCAAGTCTCTTGACAACCCTCAGGTAGCTCTTTAAATTAAGATATATGCTTCCCTGCTCCCATAACCACCCTTCCTATATCCCAAGCACCCCATTCCTCCGAGCTCCCCCCGTTCTCCCCTTCACACTTTTCTCTCCCCATCTTCCCTTGGCCCAGTCTTGCCCAACCCTCAAGTTCCCAATTTTGCCTGGCGATCGTGTCTACTTCCAATATCCAGGAGGATTACTATATCTTTTTTTGGGAGTTAACCTTCTTATTATCTTCTCAAGGATCCCAAATTTATAGGCTCGATGTCCTTTAATTATGGCTAGAAACCGATTATGAGTGAGTACATCCCATGTTCATCTTTTTGGGTCTGGGTTACCTCACTCAGAATAGTGTTTTCTATTTCCATCCATTTGCCTGCAAAATTCAAGATGTCATTGTTTTTTACCTCTGAGTAGTATTCTAGCATGTATATATTCCACAGTTTCTTCATCCATTCTTCCACTGAAGGGCATCTAGGTTGTTTCCAGGATCTGGCTATTACAAATAATGCTGCTATGAACATAGATGAGCATATGCTTTTGTTGTATGATTGGGCATCTCTTGGGTAGATTCCCAATAGTGGAATTGCTGGGTCCTGGGGTAGGTTGATCCCGAATTTCCTGAGAAACCGCCACACTGCTTTCCAAAGTGGTTGCACAAGTGTGCATTCCCACCAGCAATGGATGAGTGTATCCCTTACCCCACAACCTCTCCAGCAAAGGTTATTATTGGTGTTTTGGATTTTAGCCAATCTGACAGGTGTAAGGTGATATCTCAAAGTTGTTTTGATTTGCATTTCCCTGATAGCTAAGGAGGTTGAGCATGACCTTAAGTGTCTTTTGGCCATTCGAACTTCTTCTGTTGAGAATTCTCTGTTCAGTTCCGCGCCCCAATTTTTAATTGGGTTAATTGGCATTTTACCGTCTAGTCTCTTGAGTTCCTTATATATTTTAGAGATCAGACCTTTGTCAGTTGCAGGGTTGGTGAAGATCTTTTCCCAGTCAGTAGGCTGCCTTTGTGTCTTAGTGACAATGTCCTTTGCTTTACAGAAGCTGCTCAACTTCAGGAGGTCCCATTTATTCAATGTTGCCCTTAAAGTCTGTGCAGCTGGGGTTATGCGTAGGAAACGGTTCCCTGTGCCCATTTGTTGTAGAGTACTTCCCACTTTCTCCTCTATCAAGCTCAATGTGTTCAAATTAATATTGAGGTCTTTAATCCATTTGGACTTGAGTTTTGTGCATGGTGATAGATATGGATCTACTTTCATTCTTCTACAGGTTGACATCCAGTTATGCCAGCACCATTTGTTGAAGATGCCCTCTTTCTTCCATTGTGTACTTTTGGCTCCTTTATCAAAAATCAGGTGTTCAAAGGTTTGTGGTTTAAGATCCGGGTCTTCTATACGATTCCATTGGTCAACTTCTCTGTTTTTATGCCAATACCAAGCTGTTTTCAATACTGTAGCTTTGTAATAGAGTTTGAAGTCAGGGATGGTAATGCCTCCAGAAGAACCTTTATTGTATAAGATTTTTTTGGCTATCCTGGGTTTCTTGTTTTTCCATATAAAGTTGATTATTGTCCTCTCAATCTCTGTGAAGAATTTTAATGGGACCTTGATTGGGATTGCATTGAATCTATAGATTGCTTTTGGTAGAATTGCCATTTTTACTATGTTGATCCTCCTAATCCACGAGCAGGGGAGATCCTTCCATTTTCTGGTATCCTCTTCAATTTCTTTCTTCAAAGACTTAAAGTTCTTGTCAAATAGATCCTTCACTTCCTTGGTTAGAGATACTCCCAGATATCTTATGCTATTTGTGGCTATTGTGAAAGGTGATACTTCTTTGATTTCCCTCTCTGCTTCCTTATCCTTTGTGTATAGGAGGGCGACTGATTTTTTGGAGTTAATCTTGTAACCTGCCACGTTACTGAAGGAGTTTATCAGCTGTAAGAGTTCTTTGATGGAGTTTTTGGGGTCGCTTATGTATACTATCATATCATCTGCAAATAATGAAAGTTTAACTTCTTCCTTTCCAAATTGAATCCCCTTGATTCCCTTATGTTGTCTTATTGCTATTGCTAGAACTTCAAGCACTATATTGAAGAGATAAGGAGAGAGTGGACAGCCTTGTCGTGTTCCTGAATTTAGTGGGATAGCCTTGAGTTTCTCTCCGTTTAGTTTGATGTTAGCTGTCGGCTTGCTGTAAATAGCTTTTATTATATTTAGGAATGACCCTTGTATCCCTAATCTCTCCAAGACCTTTATCATAAAAGGGTGCTGAATTTTGTCAAATGCTTTTTCAGCATCTAATGAGATGACCATATGGTTTTTTTCCTTCAGTTTATTTATATGATGGATTACATTGATAGATTTTCGTATGTTGAACCAGCCCTGCATCTCTGGGATGAAGCCTACTTGATCGTAATGGATAATTTTTCTAATGTGTTCTTGGATTCGGTTTGCCAGTATTTTATTGAGAATTTTTGCGTCAATGTTCATGAGTGAGATTGGCCTGTAATTCTCTTTCTTGGTTGAGTCTTTGTGTGGTTTATGTATCAGGGTAACTGTGGCTTCATAGAAGGAATTTGGCAGTGACTCTTGTGTTTCTATATTATGAAATACCTTAAGGAGTATAGGTACTAGGTCTTCTCGGAAGTTCTGGTAGAATTCCGCATTGAAACCATCTGGTCCTGGGCTCTTTTTGGTAGGGAGGTTTCTGATAACAGTTTCTAATTCTTCGCGACTAACAGGACGATTTAGAGCATTTACCTGGTCCTGGGTTAACTTTGGTATATGGTATTTATCTAAAAAACTGTCCATTTCTTTTACATTTTCCAATTTTGTGGCATATAGGCTTTTGTAGTAAGATCTAATGATTCTCTGAATTTGCTCTGTGTCTGTGGTTATGTCCCCCTTTTCATTTCTGATCTTATTAATTTGCGTGTTCTCCCTCTGCCGTTTGATTAGTTTGGCTAAGGGTTTGTCAATCTTGTTGATTTTCTCCAAGAACCAGCTTCTTGTTTCATTGATTCTTTGGATTGTTTTCTGTGTTTCTATTTTGTTGATTTCTGCCCTCAATTTGATTATTTCCAGTCTTCTACTTCTCCTAGGTGAGTCTGCTTCTTTTTTTTCCAGAGCTTTCAGGTGTGCTGTTAAGTCACCAATGAGTGCTTTCTCCGTTTTCTTTAAGTGGGCACTTAGTGCTATGAACTTTCCTCTTAGCACTGCTTTCATTGTGTCCCATAGGTTTGAGTATGTTGTGTCTTTGTTTTCATTAAATTCAAGAAAGACTTTAATTTCTTTCTTTATTTCTTCCTTGACCCAGGTGTGGGTCAGTAGTTGACTGTTCAGTTTCCATGAGTTTGTGGGCTTTCTGGGGGTAGCATTGTTGTTGAATTCTAATTTTAGTCCATGGTGATCCGATAAGACACAGGTGGTTACTAATATTTTTTTGTAATTGTGGAAGTTTGCTTTGTTACCAAGTATATGGTCAATTTTCGAAAAGGTTCCATGAGCCGCAGAGAAGAAGGTATATTCTTTCCTATTTGGGTGGAATGTTCTATAGATGTCTGTTAAGTCCATTTGGTTCATTACCTCTATTAAGTCTTTCAATTCTCTGTTAGGTTTCTGTCTGATTGACCTGTCCATTGGTGAGAGGGGAGTGTTGAAGTCTCCAACTATTAGTGTGTGTGGTTTGATGGCTGCCTTGAG
The DNA here is from genome assembly GCF_903992535.2 of Arvicola amphibius. NCBI lineage: Eukaryota > Metazoa > Chordata > Mammalia > Rodentia > Cricetidae > Arvicola > Arvicola amphibius. The sequence goes on along the minus strand of NC_052054.1, from coordinate 74,109,757 downwards.
ATCTAGAAGTGTTTCTTTTACATAAGTGGGAGCTCTTATATTAGGGGCATAGATATTCAGGATTGAGACTTCATTCTGATTGATTTTTCCTGTTATGAGTATAAAGTGTCCCTTTCCATCTCTTCTGATTGATTTTAGTTTGAAGTCAACTTTGTTGGAAATTAGTATGGCCACACCCGCTTGTTTCTTAGGGCCATTTGCTTGATAAACCTTTTCCCAACCCTTTACTCTGAGTAGGTGTCTGTCTTTGTGGTTGAGGTGTGTTTCTTGTAAACAGCAAAATGTTGGATTCTGTTTTCGTATCCAGTCTCTTAGCCTGTGCCTTTTTATAGGTGAATTGAGTCCATTGATATTAAGTGATATTAATGACCAGTGGTTGTTAACTTCAGTCATTTTTAGTAGTAGAGTTTGTGTGTTTCCCTTCTTCTAGTTGTGCTGGCGAAGGGTCGCTAGATGCCTGCGTTATTGTGGGCGTTGTTGGACTCCTTGGTTTGTGATTTTCCTTCTATTACTTTCTGCAAGGCTGGATTTGTGGCTGCGTATTGTTTAAATCTGTTTTTGTCCTGGAATATCTTGTTTTCTCCATCAATGGTGAATGCAAGCTTTGCTGGGTATAATAGTCTAGGCTTGCATCCATGTTCCCTTAGTGTCTGTAGCACATCTATCCAAGCTCTTCTGGCTTTCATGGTTTCCATTGAGAAATCGGGTGTAATTCTGATAGGTTTCCCTTTATATGTTACTTGACCTTTTTCCTTTGCAGGTCTTAATATCTGTTCTTTATTCTGTATGTTTTGTGTTTTGATTATTATATGGCGTGGGGATGCTTTCTTTTGATCCAGTCTATTTGGTGTTCTGTAGGCTTCTTGTACCTTCATAGGAACATCCTTCTTTAGGTTGGGGAAGTTTTCTTCTATAATTTTGTTGAATATGTTTTCTGGGCCTTTGAGTTGTAATTCTTCTCCTTCTTCTACCCCAATTATTCTTAGGTTTGGTCTTTTCATGGTGTCCCAGATTTCCTGAATATTTTGTGTTAAGAATTTGTTAGATTTGTTTAGTTCTTTAATCTGTGAGTTTATTTCCTCTATTGTATCTTCAGAGTCCGAGATTCTTTCTTCCATCTCTTGTATTCGGTTGGAAATACTTGTCTCTGAAGTTTCTGTTCGTTTACTCAGAGTTTCCATTTCCAGTCGTCCCTCAGATTGTGTTTTCTTCAATACCTCCATTTCATTTATCAGGTCTTGTACTGTTTCCCTTACCTGCTTGATTGCTTTTTCTTGTTTTTCTTGTTTTTCTTGGGTATCTTTGAGAGATTTATTTATTTCCTCTACCTTTTTGTTTGTCATCTCCATTTCTTTATGGCAGTTTTTTACCTCCTGTTTAAGGTCCTCTATTATTTTCATAAAGTACTGTTTAAGGTCGGTTTCTTCTATATCTTCTGGGGTAGGGTGTTCAATTCTTGTTGTTTCGGGATGTCTGGCTTGTGGTGATGTCATGTTGCCTTTCATGTTGTTGGAGGAGCTCCTGCATTGGCGCCTGCCCATCTCTTCCTTCAAAAGGAGCCCGGAGGCGTTTGGTGTCCTAGACCAATCTTTGCTGTGACTGAAATTGGTTGGATCTCCCCAGTGGGAGAGGAGGACCTATTCCTTGCGTCACAATCTGAAGAAGCCCACACTCCCTTGCAGGAATCCTCAGACCTGCCTGGAGGCCAGAGTCTGACTCCTCTGGGTGGATGGCCTTAGAACAGGAGCAGGACACCTGAGAACACTAGGGAAAGCTTGGGAGACACAAGCCTGCAGAGGGAAGTGGGAGTAGGGGGTCTGTGCTCTCTTCCAGGGCAGGTTGCCCCAGGGTCTGCATTCACTCACCAGTTCAGATGGAATGTCAGGGCACAGGATCAGGGATTCCAGGCAGCCCAGGGTCGCAGCCCAGACAAAAGGGCCAAGGTGGGGGCAGGGCGGGATGGAATACCACACAGCGAACCTGGCAGCACAATCTGAAGGAGCCAGCACCCCTCCGCAGGAATCCTCAGACCTGCCTGGAGGCCAGAGTCTGACCCCTTTGGGTGGATGGCCTTAGAACAGGAGCAGGACACCTGAGAACACTAGAGAAAGCTTGGGAGACACAAGCCAGTTCAGATGGAATGTCAGGGCACAGGATCAGGGATTCCAGGCAGCCCAGGGTCGCAGCCCAGACAAAAGGGCCAAGGTGGGGGCAGGGCGGGATGGAATACCACACAGCGAACCTGGCAGCACAATCTGAAGGAGCCAGCACCCCTCTGCAGGAATCCTCAGACCTGCCTGGTGGCCAGAGTAAATCCAAGGTTCCAGCAAGGAGCGCAGGAAAACAAAGAGCAGTATCACAGGTTTTAAAGTACAGGTTTTGAAACAGTTTCAAAATAATGTTAGATTAAGACCAGATGACTTGCTCACTGTCCTTTTAAGATAAACTACCCCAGAAAACCAATCTAACATTCAGAAGACACATTGCTGAGCTGCTGATTCATTTAGGCTATAGTCATAAATACAAAACATCCCAATTATTGCCAGCTGACAGATGACTAATTTCTTGTACCCATTACTGTCCTCAAATTTCTGATATAGGTGTGCACCCTGAAGTCTTGTGTCTTGTTAATTATGTCTTTTGCTATTCAGAAGCTTCTCAATTTAGGCGATCTCATTTATTAATTGTTTCTTTCAATGTCTGTGCCACTGAGGCTGTGTTTTAGATGTACCAATGCATTCAAATGTACCTCTACCTTTTTCTTTTATGGGGTTCAATGTGATTAGTTTTATGTTGAGGTCTTTGATTCATTTGGATTTCAGTTTAGTGATGGAACTATTTTCATTCTTATGCATGCTGATGTCTAATTAAGTCAGCATCATTAGTTAAATATGCTTTTCTTTTTCCATTTTCCTATTAGCAAGGCAAACTTGCAACTTAAGAAGAGGATAGTTTACAAACTTTAATTAGATATATAATTGTTAAAGCCTTAGATATAATATTCTTATGGGAGATATTGAGCTATAAAGTAAAATTATTAAAGGGAGCAATGAGACAATTTTCAATAGAGAGCTTATTAAAGCTGCCAGACAGGTACTTGATCAGGTAAAGTATAGATCAACAGGTAGAGTATACAATAATCAGCAATTACACTATAATAATTATGATTCAGCTATGGCAAGTGTGTGTATTAAATACAAAACTTATTCTACAGCAGTTTTATAAAAAAAGCTTTTTATGGCTGCACATTCTCATTTTTGCCAGTTAAGTTATTAGACTTTTAATTTAAAGCAGTATATTGTCTAATACAAAAGAACAGGATGAAATCTAGGAGATAATTTAGAAGAGTATTGAATGTTATCAATGTTTCTTATACTAAGCAATATATTAATTTATTAATTAATAATTTTAAGATATTGATTCTTGGACAATTGTATTTGCTCAATTCAATGGCCATAGTAATGGTCTTTTCCCAGATGAACATTGCTGTAATTCACACAACTATATTTTGCTAATATTATAGCTAATAATCCCTTAAAGCATGTTATGCTGAATTTTATAAATGGCTCTTCTAATGGAAGGACACATATATGGTTAATAATGAAAAGGAATTGTAGAGCGTAATATGGCTTCTTTACTTTAAATGGAACTTTATGTAAATAATAGAGACCTTAAACAAGAGGTGAAAAACTGTCATAAAGAAATAGAGATGGCCAGGCGGTGGTGGCGCACGCCTTTAATCCCAGCACTCGGGAGGGAGAGGCAGGCGGATCTCTGAGTTTGAGGCTAGCCTGGTCTACAAGAGCTAGCTCCAGGACAGGCTCTAGAAACTACAGGGAAACCCTGTCTCGAAAAACAAAAAAAAAAAAAAAGAAAAAAAAAAAGAAATAGAGATGACAAACAAAAAAGTTGGGGAAATGGATAAATCTCTCAAAGATACCCAAGAAAATCATATTAAAGCAATCAGACAGGTAATGCAAACAGTTCCAAACTTGAAAAGTGAAATGGAGGTAATGAAGAAAACACAAACCGAGGGAAGGCTGGATATGGAAAATCTGGGTAAATGAACAGGAACTACAGAGACAAGTATTACCAACAGAATCCAAGAGACAGAAGAATCTCAGACACTGAAGATACTATAGAGGAAATAAACTTACTGATTAAAGAATAAAACAAATCCAACAAATTCTTAACACAAAACATTCAGGAAATCTGGGACACCATGAAAAGACCAAACCTAAGAATAATTGGGGTAGAAGAAGGAGAAGAATTACAGCTCAAAGGCCCAGAAAATATATTCAACAAAATTATAGAAGAAAACTTTCCCAACCTAAAGAAGGATATTCCTATGAAGGTACAAGAAGCATACAGAACACAAAATAGACTGGATCAAAAGAAAGCATCCCCGTGCCATAGAATAATCAAAACACAAAACATACAGAATAAAGAACAGATATTAAGAGCTGCAAAGGAAAAAGGTCAAGTAACATATAAAGGGAAACCTATCAGAATTACACCTGACTTCTCAATGAAAACCATGAAAGCCAGAAGGTCTTGGATAGATGTGCTGCAGACACTAAGAGAACATGGATGCAAGCCCAGACTACTATACCCAGCAAAGCTTGCATTTACCATCAATGGAAAAAACAAGATATTCCAGAACAAAAACAGATTTAAACAATACTTAGCCACAAACCCAGCCTTACAGAAAATACTAGAAGGAAAATCACAAACCAAGGAAGCCAACAACACCCATAATAACACCAGCATCTGACAACCCTCCATCAGCACAACTCAAACAAAGGAAACACACAAACTCTACCACCAAAAAATAACCGGAGTTAACAACCACTGGTCATTAATATCACTTAATATCAATGGACTCAATTCACCTATAAAAAGACACAGGTTAAGAGAATGGATATGAAATCAGGATCCACCAGTCTGCTGTTTACAAGAAACACACCTCAAACTCAAAAACAGACACTACCTCAGAGTAAAGGGTTGGGAAAAGGTTTTCCAATCAAATGGACCAAAGAAACAACTGGGTGTGGCTATACTAATATCTAACAAGATTGATTTCAAACTAAAATCCATTAGAAGAGATAGAGATGGACACTTTATACTCATAACAGGAACAATTCATCAGGAGGAAGTCTCTATCCTGAATATCTATGCCCCTAATATAAGAGCACCCACATATGTAAAAGAAACATTACTAGAACTCAAAGCATACATCAAACCCCACACTCTAATAGTAGGAGATTTCAACACTCCGCTCTCACCAATGGACAGGTCAACCAGACAGAAACTTAACAGAGAAATAAGAGAACTAACAGATATAATGAACCAAATGGACTTAACAGACATTTATAGAACATTCCAACCAAACAGAAAAGAATATGCCTTCCTTTCAGCATCTCATGGAACCTTCTCAAAAATTGATCACATAATTGGTAACAAAGCAAACATCCATAGATACAAAGAAATTGTAGTAACCACCTGTGTACTATTGGATCACCATGGAATAAAGTTAGAATTCAACAACAATTCGTACCCCAGAAAGCCTACAAACTCATGGAAATTTTACAGTCAACTACTGAACCACCCCTGGGTCAAGGAAGAAATAAAGAAAGAAATTAAAGTCTTCCTTGAATTTAATGAAAATAAAGACACATCATACCCAAACATATGGGACACTATGAAGGCAGTGCTAAGAGGAAAGTTCATAGCACTAAGTGCCCACATAAAGAAAATGGAGAAAGCACTCATTGGAGACTTAACAGCACAGCTGAAAGCTCTAGAAAAAAAGAAGCAGATTCACCCAGGAGGAGTAGAAGACTGGAAATAATCAAACTGAGGGCTGAAATCAACAAAATAGAAACACAGAAAACAATCCAAAGAATCAATGAAACAAAAAGCTGGTTCTTGGAGAAAATCAACAAGATTGACAAACCCCTATCCAAACTAATCAAACGGCAGAGAGAGAACAAGCAAATTAACAAGATCAGAAATGAAAAGGGGGACATAACTACAGATACAGAGGAAATTCAGAGAATCATTAGATCTTACTACAAAAGCCTGTATGCCACAAATTGGAAAATGTAAAAGAAATGGACACTTTTTTAGATAAGTACCATATACCAAAATTAAATCAAGAACAGGTGAACAGTTTAAATAGACCTGTAAGTTGCGAGGAATTAGAAACTGTCATCAGAAACCTCCCTACCAGAAAAAGCCCTGGACCAGATGGTTTCAATGCAGATTTCTACCAGAACTTCCAAGAAGACCTAATACCTATACTCCTTAAGGTGTTCTATAATATAGAAACACAAGAGTCACTGCCAAATTCCTTCTATGAAGTTACAGTTACCCTGATACCTAAACCACACAAAGACTCAACCAAGAAAGAGAATTACAGGCCAATCTCACTCATGAACATTGACGCAAAAATTAAAATACTGGCAAACTGAATCCAAGAACACATTAGAAAAATTATCCACTATGATCAAGTAGGCTTCATCCCAGAGATACAGGACTGGTTCAACATATGAAAATCTATCAATGTAATCTATCTTATAAATAAACTGAAGGAAAAAACCATATGATCATCTCATTAGATGCTGAAAAAGCATTTGACAAAATTCAACACCCCTTTATGATAAAGTTAGGATATAAGTGTTAGTCAATAAGAGGCTAGAGCTAATGGGCCAAGCAGTGATTTAAATAATATAGTTTCTACGTGATTATTTTGGGGCTGAACAGTCGTGAACTAACAAGCGGGTTTTTACAACACACAGCCACAAATTGCTCTGCTCGGATGCTACACTGGGAATTCAGAACAGACTCAAGCAGTCTCGAAGGACTACTCAATGAGAAAAAGACTCCACACTGTGATGGGTCCTGTAGCAGAGTTGCTAGAGAAAGGAATGAGCGCAGGAGATTGTGGGAAAAGCCTCCTGAGGAGCCATCTGAGACAGAGCTTGACCGAATAGACATCACCAACACAGGGCAGGCCTTCAAGAGTCTTATTCAGAGAGTACTGAGAAAATGGAGTATGCCAGGGTGGCTGAAGCTTGGAGGCAAAACGAAGGTAGAAAACTCAGCCTAGTTATGTAATGTCTTGCCCACCTTCCAGGAGCACAGGCTTCATCCTGTGACAGCAGGTTGGTAACTGGGGAAGGCCCCTGGTACTCCATTTCAGAGCATTCTAGTCATGGAGGACAGACGACTTTTGTTTTGCTTTCTTTTTCTTTTCCTGTTATCGCTTGCCAACTTTGGGAACTTTGACAAATCAAGTCATTTCCACCTTTTTTAACTAAATAGCTGGAGTTATCTGTGACTTTGGCATGAGCTTCCAAACACGGGCACAGCCCAGGAGGACCCTTGACTTAACCGGAACCCTAAGGGCAGATTAGAAGATTACTCCCCAGAACTAGCTTTTCCTGGGAAAGGAAGGCCCAGGAGCCTGTGACCTAGTTCTGTTCATCTCTGCTCCAGCACCTCTTAAAGGTAAAGGGCCACTTTAGACTATCATGGAGGCACTGTGTGACCAACTTACATAAAAGGGTAGGGTAGGCAATGAGGGTGAGGTACTTCCAATCAGAAGTTCTAAGGTTTTGTTTTGTTTAGGAGAGGATAGAAAAAAATCAAACAAGGTTTTCAGTGTTGGGAATTAAACTCAGGGCCTCCCTCAGGGCTGGAGAGATGGCTCAGATGTTAAAGGTTAGGCTCCAAATCAGAAATCAACTCAGGGCCTCTCACATGCTAGGCAGAAACTCTGCCACTGAGCTCTGATCTCACCCCTGGCCCTGTAGGCTTCCTGAGTTCTGAGATTACTATAGACACAAGCCACTAAAATGCCTGGGATCCACTTTAATTTTCTTTGAACAAAAATTCCCTGGGTCTCACTATATAGCCCTGGTTGTCCCCAAACTCATTATGTAGACCAGGCTGGCCTCTCATTCACAGAGATTGCTTGCTGGATTAAAGGCAAGTACATCACACAGGGCTTCCCTGGACAAAATCTTTTGGACATGACCAGTTTGAGATCTCTCTTGACGTCTCCACCCTAAACAGCTCCTAACAGGTGCTGGAGACTTTCATTTTTGTATTTTATGGGTGGGTTTGTTTTCATTAGTTGTGTTGGGGATTGAACTGGGGACATCTTATAGACTAACCCTCTGAGCTACACTTCCATACTAAGGGAAGGTGTTCATTCATTCATTCTTGAGGGGAGGGGATTGCAGACGTGTGTATGTGTGTGTGTGTGTGTGTGTGTCTCAGAGGACAACTTGCAGGAGGAGACTGTTCAGTCCTTCCACTATGGATTCAAGGGATCAAACTTAGGGCTTCAGTCTTGTAAGCATTTTTTTTTTGTGGTTGTGTGTGTGTGTGTGTGTGTGTGTGTGTGTGTGTTTCTTTTCTCCTTACTGCCCCCCCCCAGAGGGTTTCTCTGTGTAGCCCTGGGACTCACTCTATAGACCAGGCTGGCCTCAAATTCAGAAGTTTGCCTATCTCCGCAGGGACTAAAGGTGCAGGGCACCACGACCTCAACCGAAGAAGATTTTAAAGCTCAGTGCGGCACAGTTTCAAACCGCTGAACCAGATGAACCCAGAAAGTGAATCTTCCTATCCCTACCCCTACACCTCAAGGGGATCTTGGAGGAGGACTGAAGGGGTGAGGGAAGAGGCTGCGAGGGGAGCAGAGAAAAATGTAGAGCTTAATAAATATCAATATAAATGTATTTTTTAAAAAAAGAACACTTTCATCTAGATGAAATAACACATTTTTCTACTAAGATTTGGGATGGTGTATACCAGCCATAGGCATGCCTCGTTTAAAATCAGGAGCTGCTGAGTGGATGAGATGATGTACCTGCTTGAGCTTCCTCCCAAGAACTCTGTAGTGAGGTCATTAGCTGATGGCACTGCCCTTTGTTCTGCCTTTTCCTGTCATTAGTACATGTGCTCGGTGAGAAATAAACTCTGGGCTGTTTGGTATTTACCTTCAGTCCTCCCTGTCTTCATTTCTCTTAACCTAACATTTCCTCAGCCCTAGCAGCCCCTCCCCGGGTGCCCCCAGCTGATTTTTCTCAGTGTGGGCTCTGACAGTTGTTGTTGGCTCCCTCATCTCCGTGAGTAAGTTCTAATCCCCATGAATAGCTTTCACTCTGCAGGTTAAGAAGTTTATTACTTGTCTTTTGGAGGATATGGTTTCAATAGCCCAGGCTGCCCAGCACTCACTATGTAGCCACCATGCCTGGGCTATGCCTTGCTGATGATCAAACCCAGGACTTACTAGTGCTAAGCAGGTTCTCTCCCATCTGAGCTGCATCCCCAGCTCAAGATATCAGTGTATTGTCACTAGCCCTGTCTGTTTGATGTTTATCCACCATGGAACCCCTAGAGCCCTCTCTCCTCACCTCTCACTGTCCTTTGTCTGTCTGTCTGTCTGCCTCACATTCTCCATTAGCAGACTCTGAGACAGACTGATGAGGTGTGACACCCGACTTTACTTCTGGACTACAGTGGCCCAGAGCAGGGTGTCAGCCACTCTGTGCTTTACTATGTCCACCGAGAAATGTCAGAGGACAGCGGCACCTTAGGTATCTTCCTCACTTGAAAGATTAGTTCTTTGAGACTTTCTGTGCAATTTAATCCCAATCGTACCCCCAAACCAGCTCCTTAGAACCACGCCTCTTTTCTAACCACCCAAGTCTGTGTCCTCTTTCTGCTTTTAAAAAACCTTTCAAGTCCCTTGGGGCAGCAACACTATAAGGTCAGTGGATGACTAAGCAGATTATTTTGTGCAAAGGATGTGATGCTTTCCCCTCATGCTCCCTAGGTGTGGAATGAGAACCTGCCCTACCCAGTAAGAGGAAGGTCGTGGGTTCATAAAAGTTCATGGTGTGTGAAGGTCGGAATATACTGCTGGTCCTCCCTCATGGGGTCAGAGGAGTTTGTGTGTGCCAGTTTTTAGACTCAGACACAGCATACCTCTCTCTTTAACCTTGTTTTCTCCAGCCCCACCCAAATCAGAACTGTCAGGAACAAGTTTGTTTACCACTGCAAGCTGTTGTTTGCTCATGTTAATAAAGTGTGAACACATTGGCCAATTGGAGTTAGGGCCCAAGTCCCACTAAGAAGGACAGGATGCAGGCTTATGTTGATGAAGAAGACAGACCCCTTCCTGCTAGTGCACAGTTACACATTAGAAACAGCTCAGTTCCTTGAGCTCAGAGGATTGAGGAAGGACATAGATGCAGAGGAGAGAAGAAAGGTGGGGCTTTGGTGGGAGGAGGATGGAGAGAAAAGGACAACAGAGAACACCATGCCCCAAGGGGTAGAAAAAGGCTCTCCGACAGAAAAGGATAAAGGGAGAACAAGAAAGCAAGAGAGTGACACCTCAGTCAGAGAGACGCAGGAGTCCATGGAGACCTGTCTCCTAACAGCTGTGTTCCTGTGTTATCAGATGCCTGCTTTACTGTCTTCTCTACCTGTTCTGCATCCTCCTCTGCATCTCCAGTCACAGTCGGACCTTCTCTGTTTCTCTCATCTGTGTCTATAGTTGCTCCAGAAGAGAGGTAAAGGAGAAAGATACCACACACACACACACACACACACGCATACACACACACTCTTACACATGCACGTGCAAACACACAAACACACACAACACACACTGACACACACACACATGCGCAGGCACACATGCACACACAGAGACATGTGTATGCACATGCATACACACAAACGCACACACACACACACACAAACTCACACACACACACAGACGCGCACATGCACGTGTGCAGATTGGGCCTAAATCCAATTTTTAAAAATGTGCTTGGTTACCCCCGACATTCGTGCCACTATTGTGCCAGTAGGCGTATCTTGCAGGCCGTCATTACTGTAACTCTCAAGGCTCAAAACTGGGTGAGACTGATGATTGCTCTTCTCCTCCAGTAGCATGCATAGAACCTTCTAGCACTGTGAGCACTAGTAAGTCAGAGTGAGGCTTCCAGATGAGCACCAGCTAGATTGCTCTATGTTCTTCTGCACCACGAGAATGTGGTGTCTTCAGCAATATGGGTTTACCATCAAGTTGTGAAAGGCAACCAAGGGCATTGGAAATAGACTGTGGTGTTTGGGGTTGGACACCCAAATGCCATGTCAAGAATATGTAGCTTTTTCTTGATCGGGGGGTTTTATGGGTGGCGTATGATACCTGTTTGGGTGTTGTCTTCCTCCTTAGATGGCAATGCCATTTAAACTCCTTTAATTGTGTTTATGTTTTAGGACACTTCCATAGTAGTAGGATTCTATGTGTCTTTTCAAAGGCCTTCAGTGTTAGTTATCCTCCCTCTCATTCCCCTTCTACTCTGTGCTGTCACTCCTTCCCCATTTAATCCTCTTGTTCTAATTCCCACTTACTTCTTATAGCACTATGTGCTATGGCCCCATCCCTGAAAGATCCCTCACTCAGTCCCTTACCAGATACTTAACCTCTGTGGATGTTCTAAACAAAACCCTCATACTGAAAGCCCAAAAGCCACAGAGAAGAGAAAACGTGCATTGTAGGTCTTTCTGGGTCTACATTACCTTACCCTGGATGATCATTTCGAGCTCCACATAGTTATTTAAATATTTCATATTTTCATTTTTCTCTACAGCCAAATACTATTCCATTGTATATGAACCACATTTTCATTATACACTCATCGCTCAATGGGCATCTTAACTATTTCTGACTTCTGGCTGTTATGAATAAAGCAGCAACGGACATGGATGAGCAAGTATCTCTGTAGTAAGATGTTGTGTCATGGAGACATGCCCATGAGTGGTGTAGCTGGGATCTTGTGGCAGATCTACTTTCAGTTTGTTGAGGAACCTCCGCAATGACTCCCATAGTGGCTGTTCCAGTTTACACTCCCATCAGCCGCAAGTAGTGTGCCTCATATCCTGAATCCTTGTCATAATCTGCTGACATCTGCTTCAATAATCTCGACAATTCTGGCTAGAGTCAGATGAAATCTCAAAGTCGTTTCCTCTCCCTCCTCCTCTTCTTTCTCCACTTCTTCTAAAGGAGATTATCTTGAAGCAGCTGTCTGGTCTTCCTCCTCTTACAATGTTTCTGTGATATTCCTGGAGCCTTGGGGAATTTGTGTGGTTATTTTGTAAGTGTATTTACTGGGGACAGGCAGCCCACAGTGAGCTGATCTCTACATTCGAATAGTTTTGTCTTTCTGTAATGATCTCAGATTATTGCAAAAAGGAGCTTCTTTGATGAGGGATGAGAGATGCACTTATGAATGGAGAAGTCTGGTTTTTAAAAGCTTCAATTGTATGTGTATGAATGTTGCCTGCATGTATGTCTATGTGCCACATGCATGCCACTGGGACTGGAGGTAAAAGCAGTTGTGAGACAGGAAGTAGGTGCTGAGGATCAAATGCAGGTCCTTTGGGAGAACAGCAAGTGCTCTTCACTTCTGAGCCATCTCTCCAGCCCTGTCTCTGCGTGAAGTTTATAATATGTATGGGAGTGAAGTGTATGAACTGAATAGCCCGAGAATCCAGGATGTTCTCTTCTACAGTAGGGCTCTCATGTGTCACGTGAGGTGATACAACATCACTAGAACACCGGTTGTGATAAGTTAAATGTGTATACTATGATCCCCAAAGCAATAATGAAAAGAGTAATCAGCTAGTAAGCCAAATAGAACCATAAAAACATCTGTTAAGTTGGAAATTTATACTTTGTACCTTGAAGGAGTAACAATGCAAACAGAACAAGAAATATGGTTAGTAGACTAGGTTACAAAATAGAATAATGAAAACTACTTAAGCCAAAGTAAGACAGGGCAAGAGGAAGGGGCAGGAATGAACATAAGGGACAAATAATTTGCTTTTAGCCTTATACCCAACAATGTCTGTAATCATGATACAAACTAAAATGTTAGATTATAGATACAAGCTATTCCTGTACCTGAACGCAGGGATTGGGCCAGCTGCCCCAACATATTCCCATGCATATATTTTTGGGGTGTTCTGTAGTCAGTGATATATCCAAAGAAGGTCAGTCATTCCAGAATTCAATTTAGGCTCTTCAGCAGAAAGCAGGTCCAGTCTCTGATGGACCAAATGTCAAACTGCTCTTTCAAAGCTTATTTAGGATTGTAACACAAAGGTTGTTTTATGGTAAATCAAAATCTCATACCGATACCCTCTTGATGTATTCTGTATGTTCGCCAAAGGAAACTGTCAGACTCCTGAATTTTAGTTCTTATTGGGTACTGTCTACAGCACAAAATAATTCAAGTGGCTCATCAAAGCTGCCTCCTTGGCACTCCATCCCTGCACAACTTGCAGGCAGCTACACGGGAGAGGACCTCCCTCCCCATCAGCGTTGCTTATTGCCTCCAATCTCAGAGAGGCATGTGTGAGTTTTATAACTTCTTGACTTTTTTGAGCCTTGTGTTTTCATAGATTCCTGTGTTCCCTTCCTCTTTCCAGGAGAGAATGTTTCAAGTCACAGGAAATAGCTACACAGGCTGTCTATTAAAGTTTTGTCCCAAGTATGGTGCTACTGGCAGGTGATGGTACCTTTAAGAGGTGGGGCTTAGTGGGAGGGCTTCATGCTTGTCATTGGCCACTGTCAGTGAGTAGTGAAAGCCCAGTCTCTTCTTCCTCTTTTCTCACTGGGGCCATGAGATGCCTGGTTTTAATCTACAAGATACATTTGTTAAAATGTTCTGAACACCCTGGCTCAATCATTGACATCTTCACCTCAATGAAAGACATTGACCTGCACAATCATTAAAATGATTTTCAACAGTCATAAAAGCAATCTGGAGGAGCAATTACATTTTCAAACACATTGCTGATAGACTGGAGATGACTATGCCAAAGAAGGAACATTGATTTGTGCATGTTACCATATACAAACATTGACTCACAATGCATCACAAACCAAAATGGAAGTCCAAACTATAAATCTTCTAGAAGTGCCCAACATTTGCAGTTGTGTGTAGAGAAGGCATTCAGTTTTGTCACTTGTGGATAATCCATGAAAAGAACGGTAAATGGAACTTTCCATATTTATAAAACACACTTTGGCCCATTAAATGACATCGTTTCTCTGTGCTGTGCATATACCTTCAATTTCAGCATTTGTGAAGTGGAGTTTGCTGTAATTTGAGATGTGTCCTGTAATTTGATATGTTTGTTCATGTGTACATTTGCTGATTATTTTAAAAAAGAGTTTTAAGGAAGGGGCTGTAGCTCCGTCCGTAGAGTGCTTGCTCAGCATGTGTGAAGCCCCAGGTTCAATACCGAGCTCATCATAGACTTGGTGCTGGCGCCCACCTGTCATTCCAGCAGGTGGAGTCAGGATGATCAGCTGAGGATCGGTTCAAGATCATTTTTGGTTGTAAAACAACTTCAAGGCAGTGTGGTATAAATAAGACCTCTCATCTCAGAAATAAAGTCCAGCATTGCTCATGTTTCTACCACCTTTCCTGCATTGTCCAATGGCTGATGATAGAATTGCTTAGAGCAGGCTACCAACTTATATGCTTTGATAAAGCTATGCCTTCCAAACTCTTTAAATGTTTAAAATGTGAGGATGTTTTTTGTAGGCTGTGAGGTGGTCAATTCTCTTCCTAAGGAAGGAGTGAGCAGACAATGACTGGACAACAAGGGAACTTTATTTACATCATGGGAGCAACCATTTAAATGAGAAGGTAAACATTGAGACCCCATGGTGGCAGAAGGACACCCTCCATGAGACACTGTGAGCATCATATCTCTGCACTCCTGGTCTTCTGTCCATGGGCAGGTCTCAAGGGCTAGAGCTAGCTTCAAGAATGAATTCTCATCTTCAGCCAAGGGATATAATCTCAAAGGCAGAGGCAGGAACATGCTCCACAGCCTGTGTCCACAGCTCGAGTCCCACAGGCTGAAGTGGTGGGATCCCGAGCAGGTTCCCTGCTTGAGACAAAAGCTTCAGAGTAGCAATCCTCTGACTTGTCGGTCTCTGTGAGTCTTCATCACACTGTTTTCTCTTGATAGATCATCTGGAAGTTAAACCCTCAGACAGGAGCCAGGAACCTGCCCGAGAGTCAGGCTCTGGCCAGGATGTAGAGTACAGAATCTGCCTTCTCTGACCATTCAATGACTTTACCCCTCAGGACTACGCCTAATTCAGATTTATAGGGCTTTCTGGACCCTGATTGGCTGAAAGTATATGTATATGAATAAAGTGAAAATGGAGCCAATCAGAGAAGACTTGTCAAGTCTAGTGGGAGAGGGAGAGAAACTATTTTACAATCAGGTCAGTGTATACCCACCTGTGCAGTGGCAGAGAAGCTGATACTCGAACTGTCCAAAGGGCTTCCATCAGTTCCTGCTCACCTTCCCCAGAAGCTGCATGGGGCAGGGTTCTCCACCCCTGCCTTCTGGTTCCTGCTGCCTCTTTGTTCATCCACCCAGCCAACCACCATTGCCTGCCACCATCTCCTCCTCCACTTGGTTCACCATGGCAGCTCTGGGTGCCATTTGCCTTTCTTTCCCAGCTGCCTCATTTGACAGGTTGGGTGCCTCACTCTGGGTTGTCAAATAGTAATCCAGAGCAGCTGGAAGTCCTGTCCTGTTTCCCCTTCTCTTCCACAATGATCTCTGAGCCTCAGGTGCAGGACTCTGTAGTTGGTTGTAGTCTCTTTATTTAGTTTTCTGCAGGGTATTGCTGTGTTGATACGTCTGGCTTCAAGGCATTCAGAGAAAATTTGGAAGCTAGCAGCCACAGCCTGAGGACTATCTAATGACTTTCTAGATGTGTCATTGGATGATGCTAATCCACAGTATGAAAATTGCACAAATTTATACTTTCACCTTTTTTGAGACATGGTCTCACTAGGTATCCCTGACTGTCCTGGAACTCACTTCGCAGCTCAAGTTGGCCTGGAGTTCACTGAGATCCACCTGGCCCTACCTTCTGCATGCTGACATTAAAGGCATGTGCCCCACCACTGGCTCATATACTTTTTTTTGTTTAATGTGACATTTGTTTATTTTTTATTGATGATTATTGAACTTCCCTCCCCGTCTATTCCCTCCCCCTTCAGCCCTCCCCCCAAGGTCCACATGCTCCCAATTTACTCAGGAGATCTTGTCCTTTTCTACTTTCTACTTCCCATGCAGATTAGATCTATGTAAGTCTCTCTTAGTATCCTCATTGTTGTCTAAGTTCTCTGGGATTGTGGTTTGTAGGCTGGCTTTCTTTGCTTTATGTTTAAAAACCACCTACAAGTGAGTACATGTGATTATTGTCTTTCTATGTCTGGGTTATGTCACTCAAAATAATACTTTCTAGCTCCATCCATTTTCCTGCAAAATTCAAGCTGTCGTTATTTTTTTCTGCTGTGTAGTACTCCATTGTGTAAATGTACCCCATTTTCCTTATCAGTTCTTTGGTCGAGGGGCATTCAGGTTGTTTCCAGGTTCTGACTATGACAAACAAAGCTCCTATGAACACAGTTGAGGAAATGTCCTTGTGGAACAATTGAGCATCCTTTGGATATATACCCAAAAGTGGTACCAGTATTATGTGTTTAATTCGTGCTACATTTGTTTCCCTAAAGTTGCCACCATGAACACCAAATGTTTCATTGTTCTGAATTTCTGCTGTGGGTCTTCTGTCCCTTTACTTACAAATGGGAAACCCAAAGCAAATATACATACACATGACTTACATCACGATTTCCTTTGTGGCCAGTCTGAATACACTGTAAAATATTTACAAAATGCTTTAATTATTTTTCCTCTTTAAAAATCTTTGTTTGTTTGTGTGTGTGTGTGTGTGTGTGTGTGTGTGTGCGCGCGCGCGCGTGTGTGTGTGTCTGTCTGTGATTATGCTACTGCCTATGTGCAGAGGCCAGACAGTGATGTTAGTATCTTCCTCAGTTATTCTACATTTTATTAACTAATTTAGTCAATTAATTAATTTAAGACTAGTCAATGAGATCTGTCTCTAACTGATCCACCCTTCAGATCTGGAGGTTATAGATATCCTCCATGTTCATGCCTAGCTTTACGTGGATGCTGGGGATCCAAACTAGGTCCTTCTGCTTGTGAAGCAGGTACATTTGTAACTGAACTATTTCCCCAGCTTCTTTTCAATTTTACCTAACATTTGTAGTGTATAAAATAATGGATTTTATTATGACATTTTCATACAAAGCAAACTTCACTCCTCTACTACACTGCTTCTTCCTCTGTAATGAGGATTAAACTTGTGGTCTCATTTATGCCAGACTAGTGTCAGACCACTAAGTCCCCAGCCCCTCACTGTTGATTGCCAGAGTCCAGGTATGGTAGTTTAAATGAGAATGATCCCCTAGACCCATATGTTTGAATGCTTGGTCTTCAGGTTGTGGCATGGTTTTGGAAGGATTAGGAGGTGTGGCCTTTATAGGAAGTGTGTTGTGGAGGTAGGCTTTGAGATCTCAAAAGTCCACTCATTCCCAGTTAGCTCTCCTTCTCTCTGCCTCATGCTTGTGGATTAGGATGGTGCCTCTTTATAGCAATAGAAAAGTAACTAAGGAACCAGGCAAATGCTCTAACACTGTGGTGAATCACCTACTGTTTTAAGGTTTTATTTGGACATAAGGTCTTGCTAAATTACTTAGGCAACAGTTCGTGCTTAATCTCAGCTTTCCTAATGCAGAGCTGAGAAGCAAAGGTGGCCATGCCCCTCTTTAAGTCTCCCTTTCTTAATAAGACTTCACTTCTCTTTACTGGAGAGAGAGATAGAGTGAGGGAGGGGAAGCAGCATCCTTCTTGTGAAGTTCAGCCAATGCCTGTCTGATGTTGGCAGCAGAGTTATAGTTCAGTGATTCAGGAAGGAGAAAGGTCAGGAAACCATGGTGATTTCAGGCATTGCATCTGTACTTTTCTGACCTTGGCAAGTGCCACAGTGGACTTGAGTGACCCCAGGACCTTTGTCCTGCCAAGAGGGGTGATCTGGTTCTGAACTTGCATAATTATTCTAATGCAGGATTCCCAGTGGAAGCCATGAAGTACATTTCATACAGTAGCTGTCATAATCTTCACATTTGGGGGGAGATATATTGCCTTGACCTACTAATAGAAGTACATATGTGTTAAGAACCTCTTTCTTAGGCCACACAGTAGATTAGAACATCAGCCTGGGATACAGAGGGAGACCTTGTCTAAGACAAAGAAACAAAGAGACCAGCATCCACAAGTATTTTGATATGGGACTCCCCTCTGTATGCTGTGAATACCATTGGTTAATAAAGGACTGTCTTGGGCCACATAAACCTAGGACTTAACAATCATATTAGAAATGACTTTCTACATATAAAGTACACAATAAACATGCACAGGTCCATGTCCAAGAAAATAAACAGAACTGAGCTGGTATATGTATACTCACCCTCAGAAATTGAGGCACATTACTCCCTATGACCTTTTGTCCTGTGGATCTCAATCATGGTGTTCTTGCCAACATCTAGGGTGGAAGTAAGAAGATAGGGAGTGAGCAAGTCACCGACAGCCCAGTCAGGAAGTATGATACTCATACCCCCTGACAGTGAGGAAACAGGAGGTCGGAATGATGAAGTTGCATAACTGATGGAGATGCAGGTCAAGCATAAAAGTCCCGCTGGAGTCTGCAGTGAAGTGGACGGTGCTCAGACCAGGACCATGGAGCCCAGTGTCCTGTTCCTCCTCGCTCTCCTTGTGGGCTTCTTACTGCTCCTGGTCAGGGTCCACCCAAAGGCTCGTGGCCACCTTCCACCAGGACCCCGTCCCCTGCCCCTCTTGGGAAACCTCCTTCAGATGGACAGAAGTGGCTTCCTCAACTCCTTTATTCAGGTAAGACATGCACAAGGTCTGTGCTGTATGGGATTAGCTCCATGTTTGCTCCTGAAGATCACTCATTTGGGATGAAGAAGGAACTCCTTCCAGGCAGTAGGTTCAGGTGGGAAGGTCGCTGAATGAAAGGAGAGGTGCTGGTTGGTGGTGGATGGTGCTCAGGTTGACAGGTGTGTCCTCGCTGTTGGACAGTGTGAGACACTGTGCTTGGAGTGTAAAAGGTGTTGGGGTGTCATGGCATGCACCAAGGGCTTACAGTTTTCCTATTTGATGTTTCTTTCTTTCAAGAGAGAAAGAAAAACGTCACAGTCATCCACAGATAAGGGTTGCTTCTGCCAACACAAGGAATTAGCTTGCTGTATTCTGGAACAAAGAAGATGAGAGGCAGATCAGGAGGTGGGGTAGGTAGGGAGTGTTTATCAGTTATAGAATCCAAGGAGCCAGTTCTTGCACCATTTCTACCAGTCTTCACAATTGAGATTTCATGTTCAATTACCACTCCTTTATTAATAATCACTTAGCATCTTTGCCTCCACTTCCCATTTAGAGATCTGATTTAGTGACAGCAATCCCAACTCTCGCTACCCCTTGGATTTTAATATATCACCCACCTGGACCAATGGTGTGTTTCTATGTTTTTATTTTTTATATTTTTGAGAAAAAATTATCCTTATTTCTCAGGCTAATGGTCCTTCTGTGTTAACATCTCACATTATGGATTTAAAGATGTGTGGTACAGCAGGGCACAAGTGTTTTTAAAATATGCTCTCCATATGTTGGAAAGGTCAAGTTAACATTATATTTATTTTTTATTTTGTTTGCTTGTTTGTTTGGTTGTTTGGTTTGCTTTGTTGTTATTATTTTCTTTTTCTTTCTTTCTGTTTTTTTTCTGTTTTTGAGACAGGGTTTCTCTGTGAACAGTCCTGGCTGTCCTGGAACTCACTCTGTAGAAAGACTCAAACTCAACATGATCCACCTACCTCTGCCTTCTGATTGCTGGGATTAATTTTCATTTTTTGAAAATCTAATTTGTTAATTACTCATTTTCCTCTCCACTTCTCTGTGTCTGAAGTCCCTTCCTACCAGGAGGTAACTATGGTTGTTTAAGTGAGTATGGATGTGGGGGCAATTGATTGGAAAGTGAGCAGCTTATGAACAGCTACATCACTGAAGAAAGTGGCACTTCCCCCAGCATCCTTAACTGCCCAGAGACTCACAGTGAGGGTTGGTGACATCCTCTCATGGTAGCACGACATGCTGCATCTTTTCCCTGTAGGGACAGTCATCACGTCATCTGCAAACAAGGTTCCCAGGGGTTGACAATGTGCTCTTGGAAGGGAATTCCTACCCTCTACAGAGCTCCTTAAAGAACTGTTCAAATCTGTGATCCACTGTACGTGGCAATCTGGGAGCTGAGCTGACTTACTTAACTGTCAGGAGATAAGAATCTGCTTATAAATGTAGAATAAACTCATAAAATTTAATTATGCAACTTATCTGGGTAAAATTGGATACAAGTAAAACAATAAGATGTACGAGGAAGCTGCTTGTTGGTTCCTGGCTACTCAGCCCCAAAATAATCACACAGAAACTGTATCAATTAAATTACTGCTTGGCTCATTAGGTATAACTTCTTATTGGCTAACTCTTCCATCTTAGTTTAACCCATTTCTAGTAATGTGTGTATTGCCATGAGGCTGTGGCTTACTGGCCAAAGTTCCCAGCATCTGTCTCCAGAGGCTCCATGGCTTCTCTCTAACTCCACCTTCTTCTTCCCAGCATTCAGTTTTAGTTTTCCCCACCCAGATCTGTTCTATCTTATTATGGTCTTAAGACAGTTTCTTTATTAACCCATGGTATTCACAGAATACAGAGGGTAATCCCACATCAATAAGAATTTTAAGATTGGTTGAGAGTTCGATCAGATTTACCTAAGAGTTAGGACTTGAACAAATCACAAAGTTTTTCTAGAAGGATGATAGGTATGGAAAATAAGCCATTCCCGAGCAGCAGCTGGTTTTAGGGAAAGAGTGTAGCCAGGTGGATGAGGTCATGGTGTGACAAGGGAGAGGCAGGCATTGAATCTTTATGTCCTGGGAATGAACTGGCTTGGTATGAGCCAAAGATGGTAAGAACTGAAGTGATTCAACTAAGCAGGCAAGAGAAAATCTCTCATGTCTTTATTTCTCTTCTTTTTCTGCGACAAAATTACAGAGGATGAGTTCTTTATAAATTAAAGGCTTATCTACTCAAAATTGTGCAGTGTGACACTCTAAGATCAAACAGTTCATTCTTCCAGCCTCTAGTAATAACACTTCTTATGTGTCACAATACAGTAGAGGACAGAAAACCCTGTTCATGCCATATAGGCAAACCATTTGGATTGGCTTTGTTTTATAATAATCCACTCTCTGAGAATCCAGTCTTCTCCCTGAGAGCAGCATTAACCTATTCTATGGATCTGCCCCAAAGACCCAGTGCCTCTCACTAGGTTCCTGCTCCAAAGGGCTCTGATACCTCTCAACACAATCATATTGGGGACTAAATAGACATTAGACCATCCATGAAGGGATAACACATGGAACAGGCAAGAAGAAAGAGGAGCTGGTCCAGACAGATGCCTCTGGATGTCAAGTGGTAGTGTTGTCCTATGGTGAACCCCAGACACAACCAGCATGGCTCTCTCAAGTGTGTCATGAATGAGCCCGGAGCCTGACTCAAATACAGCTGCTAAAGGCTGTGTCAGCTCCATAAGGTCCAAACCCATGTGCAGCTGACAAGCCCTCTGGAATGTTTCTTGAAAAATTCTCTGGTGGCTCAAAAAGCTGAGATCTCTTCTAGGCATCTGTGTTGATGTAAGATGGTTTGTGGGCTTTAATCATGATGTGTCTGTCACAAAGACTAAGTCTTAATGACAACATTCTTTGGGCCAGTGGTAGAGACACAAAGAGGCGCTGAATCATCAAAGCTTCACTAATAGGATTAGAAATTGCCAGCATTCTACAGTGTCACAATAACACTTTATTTTTTCTTTAATAAATAAATAAACTCTATTCTTGCTGCCTTGGGGCAGTCTCCCTAAGCACAGGGCTCCAAATGAATCCATGGCATCAGCATCACCTAAGATTTATCTACCCAAAGGAGCTAGGGAGAAAGACATTCACACTCTCTCGATGGTTTCCTTCTTTATTCTCTATTCTTCTTGTCTTCTGTCTCCTGTATACATTTTTCTATGGCTTATATAACCCAACAAAGTTTTCTCAGGCAGTATAGGAATCACAATGTGGTCACATTGCATATTTCAATTGAATGATTATAAGAAATACAAGTAAAACCATGTTTTTCATCACCTTTACATGATTAAAAACAAAGTCATCCTGGCATCCCACTTACATTTACATCTAAGTAACTTGTTGCATTAACAGAACAGGAACAAGCAGAAAGTATTTTATCTCAGGGAACTCTTGTTTGCAGGCTACACATTGTGATTACAAAGAAAAACAGCAATCATTCTACTATTTATCTTGATGGACAATTTTATAAGGAATCTTAAAGGAATCACAAACCTAAACTTTTATATGTGAAAACCAGTCAGCTGTACTTTAAATCTTTAGGGTGCATATCCACCCATCCATAGTTTCTTATATCAGGACATATAGGGCAAGAATGAGTATAAGGAGTTAACCATCACCTTTGATCACCAACCGGCCCTAGCCAGGAAAGTGTGTTAGCCAGCAACAGTTGGGCTGCCTTGAGTTTTTGAGCCTAACCTAGTAAATCTGCAACTCAGCTCTGTTTCCTTGTGAACACTATATTGTTTTTTGGGGCTTTTCATCTTAAGGCTGTTATCAAAACATATGATTTAACCTGAAGTTGTTTTAAAGGTTTGTTTTATCTAATGATGCACACAGAAACTTGTGACTGTGTCTTTTAGCATCAACATGAAAGGAATTTGATCCAGCCTGGCTCCTTGGACTCAATTCTTTCTCTAAATCATTAGCTTGAGCTATGATCTATACAGCTACGTAAGTGAAACTCATAGGTATTGTGGATGTCACATCATGGGTGTGTGGGTTCACGTGGGTCTGTGAAATGAAGACTCAGAGGCACCTTAGGAATGAATTTAGCCTTTCTTGGCTGCAGGGCGGGTCAGTCTCTCTAGAGAACCTTCAAGACTGATCCATCAATACTCAACATTCAGGACTAACCCTTCAGGACTCATCCTTCAGGAACGACTGTTCCCTTTGCCCAGGGCTTCTTTATTGTTCTCCAATATTCACCTAGCAAGTACATGTTCATATTGTCAAAACATCCTGACTGAGCCTCCAAAGGGACGTTGCCAAAGCAAATACCTGATTCAGGAGGAACCATAGTTTTCAGGGTTTCCTTCTAACCAAGTTTGGCATAGGCTTTGTACTCATGGGAAATTCTCAGACAGAGGGCAACAAGAGAAACAATAGGTTAATTGCTAACAAAAGATGGATAAAGCTAGGGGCTAGCACTCTGGAGCCGGACCAGGTGTAGCCCAGCAGGAATGCTGCCACACATAGGCCCTAGCTCTGTCACATTTCCTTATACTTACTTTTCTTCCTCAAAACTGTGTATAAGTCATCATTATTATATCAATTAGACAGTAGAGTTTACACTTGTTTTTGTGTAACATTAATTTGGCAAGCTTAACTTACGCCGTTGATATGATCTGAGGTTTTTAAGTTCATTGTTGCATAAGATTCCATGTTGTGGCCCCATCTAAACACATAAATACACCAACATCAAACATATGCAGAGCTTTTTCTTAGCATTGTCCCCTAAACAACACTGGGCACTGACCATTTTCATAGCCTTTCATTTCTATTAGCTGACGTGCAGTCTAGAGAGAGGAAAGGTTACAAGAGGACGAGGGAGGGTTGTTTGCAAACATCTCACCATGTTCCTCAAGGGCTCTCAGCACTGGAGAGTTGTCATGTTCCTGGGACCAATTCCCTGGAGATGCCCTGATGGTTGTTGCATTGCCAGGCATTTTCCCAACTGTCCATACTGCAGTCATGACTCACATTCAGGACCACTACTAGGGGACTATCACTTTCCTTCCCATGTAACCCAGTGGGTGGGTCAGGGCCCTTCTCTATGAATGTTGTCAGGAGACAGTGGACAGGCTGAAGCTGGACCACAGGAAGCATGGTTCAGCTGGCCAGACTGAAGGGTATGGGCATGGAACTAATGCACATCTGCATCCATATCTGTATCTATTGTTTTTGAGATAGGGTCATGTGTAGCTGAGACTGGCTTCAACTGGATGTGCAGACAAGGATGACTACTGATTCTCTGGTCTCTACTTCTCTTGTGGTAGGATTATAAACAAGTGTTGTCCTGTCTCCCTACTCTACAGTGTTGGTGTACTGATCAGGAAATCCAACCAATCAGTGCAGACCCTGCCTGTCTGGTGAATTAACCTTCGCCTCTTAGGTCCTCAGGAGAGAAAGGGTGGCCAGGGGAGGGGTTCCTATTTACCTGTCTGTGTCTAGGTGTTTTCACAGCGTAACAACATCTGCACTGACTAACCACAACCCTGGTGCCCTTATCTTGGCAGCTTCGAGAAAAATATGGAGATGTGTTCACAGTGCACCTGGGACCGAGGCCCGTGGTCATGCTATGTGGGACAGAGGCCATAAGGGAGGCTCTGGTGGACCAAGCTGAGGCTTTCTCTGGCCGGGCAATAATTGCTTTGTTTGAGCCAATTGTACATAGTTATGGTGAGATATGGGACAGGGTGAAGGGGCAGATGTGGTCTGGGAAGACGTGTGTTAGAGGTGGAGCCCGAGCTGTGGAAAGGACTCAGGGTCTTTGAACTTCCATTGTAACTATTCATGCTTCCCCTTCGTTCTTAGGTGTGGTCTTTGCCAATGGAGAATGCTGGAAGACCCTTCGGCGATTTTCTCTGGCCACCATGAAGGACTTAGGAATGGGCAAGAGGAGTGTGGAGGAGCAGATTCAGGAGGAGGCCCGATGTGTGGTGGAGGAGCTGCGGAAATCCCAGGGTGAGTACAAGAAAATGGGCAGAAAGGAAGATGATGATACAGGGACCTGAGTGTAGAGACAAAAAAGAGGAAGAAACATACAGGGATATAGAAACAAAATGGCAGATAGACAGACAGAATACACATATACACAGAGTTATACATACACACACACACAGAGGAAGAGAGACACAAAAGAACACACTGAGTTTGGATATGAGGAGATTAAGAGAGAGGTGAAAAGAGAAGATCACAAGGGCAGAAAAGAAATGTGAGGTATTTTGTTTCTAAAATGACGAAGATGCATATACTGCCCATGGTGGTCAATTCTCTTCAGAAAATCAATCTGTGAGTTAATTTTGTTTGTCAATTGGGTAGGACTTGTGGACACACATCCTCTAAGAACTCAGAAGGTGAGGGAAGATGGCCATGAGCTCAAGGCCAGCCCTGTCTGCACTGTGAGGTTCTGCCTTTGATGTGGCTGTGGCTGAGTTGTGGAGAACTTACAGCACCATATACAGTGGGCATGGTCCTGTATGTTTGTAATCCCAGCACCCTCAAGGTGGAGGCAGGAGGATGGGATTTCCAAGGTCGTCTTCTACTGCACAAAGTGTTCAAGACCATTTTGACTTAATTGTTGTAATTGTCCCCTATCCCTGCCTCCCCATGATCTCATCAAAGGCAAACATAGACCTTAAGTCAATGAAGGGAATGGAGCAGGAGGACCTACAGACATGGGCTAAGCAGGGAACTGTGTTTACTTCTTTGTGAGGGTGCTGGTGAGCAGCAGAGAGCACAGAGGCTCATGGGAGTTTGATTTTGGTAAAAATCAGAGGTACTCTGAGGGTATTTTAATTTGTTGTATCAAGGGCACATTGGTAACAAGACTGTTGCTTGCAACTCCATTTCTTTTTTAATTTTTTTTCATTTTTTAATGAAATTATATAATTTTACAATTTTTCACCTTCTCCCCTCCTTTCATTACCCCTCCCCTCACTCCATCCCCCTTCCCCCTCAGTCCAAGGAGGGGGTTGGAGAGATGGCTCAGAGGTTAAGAGCATTGCCTGCTCTTCCAAAGGTCCTGAGTTCAATTCCTAGCAACCACATGGTGGCTCACAACCATCTGTAATGGGGTCTGGTGCCCTCTTCTGACCTGCAGGCATACACACAGACAGAATATTGTATACAAATCCATTTCTTTACACGGGGTATTTGTCATCTCTTATTGACCTTTCTCTGGAGATCTGAGAGGTAGGTGAGGAGGGAGGAGGGAAGAAAGGTGCAGAGGGTGAGAAAATGTTGGGAGAAAGAAGTAAGTGAGGGAGGGACCCAGAGGAAGAGAAACAAGCTGAGAATCAAGTTCAAAAGGGACTGAGAATGAGGTTCTGAGCCCCAGGAAAGTATCCTCATAGGATCAGAGACCACAGACAAGCCAGCCCCAGGGTGAAGGGCAACAGTGGCCAAAGACTGCTGTACTGACAACAGCCCTCCAACTGCCAGGGTCCATGACTGAACCTGGCACACAAAGGCTACAGGCAGCAGGGGCTGATGGCTTCTAGAACACCACAGAGCTCAGAAGTCAGAGAAGAGAGAGTTGGAGGAAGTCAGAGGAGTAATGGAGGAAGTCACAGAATGGATGGAGGACATCAGAGAAGGGATGGAGGAAGTCAGGGAAGGGATGGAGGAAGTCAGAGAAGGAATGGAGGAACTCAGAATAGGGATGGAGGACATCAGAGGAGGGATGGAGGAAGTCAGAATAGGGATGGAGGACATCAGAGGAGGGATGGAGGAAGTCAGGGAAGGGATGGAGGAAGTCAGAGAAGGAATGGAGGAAGTCAGAATAGGGATGGAGGACATCAGAGGAGGGATGGAGGAACTCAGAATAGGGATGGAGGACATCAGAGGAGGGATGGAGGAAGTCAGAATAGGGATGGAGGACATCAGAGGAGGGATGGAGGACATCAGAGGAGGGATGGAGGAAGTGTGAGAAGGAATGGAGGAATATAGGCAGATAGGCATGGACTGTACAGGGCTTGTTATTCACAAGTCATCCCTGAACTCTTCTGTGAAGCATTCCTGCCAGTGGGGGTTAGTTATTAGTTCAGAGTTAGGATGTCGTCCTGGGAGGAGGTTCAGGTGCAGACTGCCTGCACCCATTCTACGTCTTGTTCCTAGAATCCTAATTGCAGCCATGTTCCAGCCAAGATTAGCTGAGGTTTTTTTTTTTGGTGAAGGTACATCCCTTTCTGTATATAGAAATAGCGTCCCATATTCTGTACAGTACTGAGGGAAGTTAAATAAAAGGATGCATGCATCTCTGATTGAAGAGCCCAGACTCTTATGTGCACCATATGTGCAAATGTGTTGCTGTTCATTGAGCATTGAGTGGTGGGGACAGCTTTACAGAGATAGGACTGAAGCCAAATAGTTCTGAATTCTCTGTCTCTTGTCCTGTATCCTCCTTCAGGAGCCCCCTTGGACCCAGCGTTCATCTTCCAGTGCATCACAGCCAACATCATCTGCTCCATTGTCTTTGGAGAGCGCTTTGACTACAAAGACCGCCAGTTCCTGCGCCTGTTGGATCTGATCTATCAGACCTTCTCACTCATCAGCTCATTCCATGGCCAGGTCAGTAGGTGGGAAGGGAGGAGCATCAAAGGCAGAGGAAAGCAAAGGCTTATTTGTGAATGAAGAACACAGTGTCTTATGGCTGGAAGAAAGATACAACATGGAAAAGCAAGGAGCCTGTGGCCTGGAGAGATGGAAGGAAGAAAGGAGGAACAGAGGGAGAGTGGGATGTTGAGCAGGGTGGAGAGACCTGAATGCAGAAATACAGAGCCATCCAGACATGGGAAAATGATGATGTGGGGATACAGCTGCTCCTTAGAGGACAGAGAACATAGTATTCCATGCATGAGCCCTTGAGTTCATCCCCAGGACTTGATAGTGTACAATACATGAAATTCCAGCATTTTGGTGTTAGAGACTGGGCTATCAGAAATTCAGGCCGATCCTAGGCTACATGTTGAATTTAAAGACCGTCTGGCATTAATGTGTTCAAAATACAATACCCCACAAATTAAAACAAATTAAGACAAAACAGGAAGGGGGATTTGGAGAGAGAGCAGAGAAGAGAAAAAGGGAGATAGAGAGAATGTAAACTGAAGGTCAGAGACTGATTTAAAGGCATGTGTATGTATGGTGTGCATGTGTATGGTGTGCATGTATGACGTGTGTGTGTGTGTGTGAGTGTGTGTGTGTGTGTTCCTTCGTGTCGTCTGTGGACCTAGGAGCACTGCCCACTTCCTGAGACCTAATAACTCCATCTGACCTGCTGGGCCCTTCTTTCTTGCAGATGTATGAGCTCTATTCGGGTTTCCTGAAGTTGTTTACTGATATTCACAAACAAATCTACAAAAACTTGCATGAAGTCCTTGACTACATTGGCCACAGCGTGGAGAAGCACCGGGCAACCTTGGACCCCAACAATCCAAGAGACTTCATCGATTCCTTCCTTATACGCATGGAGAAGGTAAGTCCTGCGTGAATGAGAGGGGATGGCTGAGAGTGAAGGCTGAGGATGTGAGCGGAGGAAAAGGGGGCAGAGGACGGGGAGGAGAAATAGGAAATGGAGTGGAGGAGATTCAGAAGCATCTGCAAAATGATAAAAAATAAAAAAGAGGAGAAAATGTGATAGGGAGAAAGAAGGTTGGGGAAGAAACGCAGGGCAAGAGACAAAAAGCAGAACAGACCACAGAGTAAGAAAGAGCCTGGGAGACGAACCATGCTGAACTACCAGAGAGCACAGTAGAGAGAGAAGACAGAGCAGAGACCAAGTGACATTGCTGAGAACTGGAAAATGCCATGGGGCTCAGATAGTGAGACAGAAGGACAGTTCCCAGGATGTGTGTGCCTCTCCCTGCAAGGCTCCAGTCAGCCCTGACCCTCCTTTCTCTCTCCCATCTGGAACCAGGAGAAGTCCAACCAACACACAGAGTTCCATCACCAGAACCTCATGATCTCCGTGCTGTCTCTCTTCTTTGCTGGCACTGAGACCAGCAGCACCACGCTCCGCTTTGGCTTCCTGCTCATGCTCAAATATCCCCATGTTGCAGGTGAGCCACAAACAGACAATTAGGGAAGCTTCTAGCTCCCTCTTTTCTGCAGAGGATTGTGAGGATGAGAGAGACGTGGGCTTCTTACATCTCGAGCTCTGAAGCTTTTGGTCTACATCTAACCTAAGGCACTGCTGTGGGTGGTGTGTGAATGAACACTCAGCTGGTCCATTTCCATTGTTTTCTGCTATAACTTGAAGGTTGATTCATCTATCATTTTTTTATTCATTCCTTTCTTCCTCTTTCTTTCCTTCCTTCCTTCTCTCTGTCTCTCTTTCTCTTTCTTTCTTTCTTTGCATCTGTCAGATATTCACCCATCTTTCTGTCCATCCACCTCTTCATCTATTTACCCATTCTATTCTTGTTACAACCATTATCTAAACATATATATATATTCATTTTTCCATTCATTTTTTTATCTACACACCTGTTCACCCACATATGTAATCTTCTGCTCATCTTCTCTATACCCATAGATTATTAATCCTTGATTCTTTCATCTCTATTTGACTCAATGACATATATTTAATTCATTTCTTTAGATGAATCAGTTTGTGAGTTTTATTCTTTATCATGGCTAGTTGAGCAGGCTCTGTCATTGATTCTTTGGTTCATTCATATACAAATCTTCTCATTCCTTATTCCTTCCCAATGGCCTTTGAATTTACCCTTCATGTGTCCATCTATTTCTCCATGTATTGATTTAATAATTCTTTCATTTATTTGTGATTTGTTCTTCATTCAACCCAACTACCTGTTTATTCCTATATTTGTTCATTTATTCATCCACATATTTGTTTGATGTTTGGTTAGTTGCATTCATTGATTTATTTGTGTATGCTCCATTTTGTGCAGTTGGGTCTCTCCTGCACGTTCACACGGGTTCTGATGTCAAAGCCAGGCTGTCAGGATGGAAATCAATGCATCTGCTGACTGAGCCCTTTCATCAGCCATCATATTCACCAATGTGTTCATATTCCATGTTCAGTTATGCACAGGTTAATTTACTTTCCTTTTATTCCTGAGGATATAGCCTTATATTGTTTGCCTGTATTTTTAATATTTTTAACTAATGTTGATTGCTGTTTTGTCTGCATATATGTCTCTGTGAGCATGTTGGATCCACTGGACCTAGAGTCACAGACAGTGTGAACTGCCATGAGGGTGCTGGAAATTGAACCTGGGTCCTCTTCAAGAGCAGCCAGTGCGCTCAACCACTGAGATATCTCTCCATCCCCCTGGATTTTGAAATATAAATTCCATGCAAAGAAGTCTCTCTCTCTCTCTCTCTCTCTCTCTCTCTCTCTTCCTCTCTCTGTCTCTCTCTGTTATATAGGAACACAATATATAACATTACATTTCAAATGCAGAGAATTCTTACATCTTCCCTTCCAGCCCTCACTCAGACTGATAGATGAAAAGAGCCCTTTGCTGTAGGTTTTCCTTTTCTCTTTTTTATGAGCAAGGTTGGAGCTTTGGAGAGAGCGTCTAACATAGTTCTAAGCGTGGCTGGAGAGACAGATGCCTATGAGAAGTGCAAGTATTCCTGTCCTAGAGTGCAGCGCGTCTCTCTCAACAGAGTCTCCTGGCTCTTTATTGTTCTTAGGCTAATAGCTCACAGAAAACAGTGTCTCTGTGCATTGCCTCCGTGAAAAAGGAGGGCATTGTCTGTTGTTTCCCTTTTCTCTGCAGAGAAAGTCCAAAAGGAGATCGATGAGGTGATCGGCTCACACCGCCCACCAACCCTTGAGGACCGCACCAAAATGCCTTACACTGAGGCTGTCATTCGCGAGATCCAGAGATTTGCAGATATTGTCCCCACTGGAGTGCCACACAAAGTCACCAAAGACACTTTGTTCCGAGGGTACCTGCTCCCCAAGGTGAGACCAGCTGCGATTCCACATCTCTATGCCATGGTCATCCTCCACTCTCCCAATCACCACCCTAGGCCTGTTTGTGTTTTCCCAGTATTCCCAGGACTGACTGCCAGAATATGGGAGCCAGGGTATGCTAATATCATTGCCTCTCACAATGTCTCCTAGAACACTGAAGTGTACCCCATCCTGAGTGCAGCTCTCCATGACCCACAGCACTTTGAACAACCAGATGCCTTCAATCCTGACCACTTCCTGGATGCCAGTGGGGCTCTGAAGAAAATTGAAGCTTTTATGCCCTTCTCTATAGGTGAGACTGACCTGTGCTTCATTTCCCACACACTAGAGGGCAGGCTCATCCTCCAGGATACAGTCAGGACTAGGTGCAGTCTGTTCCAGCTGGGAACCCATTCCACCTGGCTACTGTCCCAGGAGGGGTCTCTGGAACTAAAGGTGCATCCTGCTCAGGAGGATTTTGGAGAGGTATTGAAAAGCCTCTAAACCTGAGCAAATTCATTTTCTTATTTATTTTATTATGAGCAGAGTACCTTTTTAAATGAGTGAAACTATTTGTCTCTAATTATGATTAAATGGCTGACAGAGGAGAACAAAGGATGTTCTCAGAGAACACAATGGGCTAAGTGTACAACTACGTTCCTTCCACTGCTCCCAGTCATAAACAACAGATTGATTAATAGAGAGGAAGGGAGCACAGATATTTCCAGGTCGGGACGTTCGGGATGTCTTTAAAGTCAATGTAGCAATGCCCACGTAAAGTCCTCAAAAGAGCAGAAGACAGTTCCTCCACTTTAGAAAGTGCAGCGAGCAAAATAATCCATTCGTTGCTTTCCAGTTGCATCAAACCCATCAATTCTGTCTTTTTCTATTAGACATTTGTTCATTAATTTTCACCTTTTATTAAAAATAGATTCTTTCCTCATACAATACATGCTGATTACAGTTTCCCCTTCCCTCTCCTCCTCCCAGTCCCTCTCCACCTTCCCTCCCCTCAGGATCCACCCTCTTTCTGTCTCTCATTAGAAAAGAACAGGCTTCTAAGTGATAACAGCCAAACATGATGAAATTAAATAGAAGATAAAACAAAATCCATCACTCCAATGTTATACAGTGCAAACCTACAGAAGGAGTAGAGCCCAAGAGAAGGCGCTAGGACCAGAGACCACTCATTTGCACACTCGGGAACCCATGGGAACACTAAACCGAAAGCTCTAAGATGTGCACAGAGGACCTGGTGCAGCCCCGAGCAGGCCCTGTGCCTGCTGCCTCAGTCTGAGTTCATATGAGCTTTGCTCAGTTGGTTCAGAGCCTCGTTCTCTTGGTGTCCTGCATCCCCTCTGACTCTTACCCTCTGTCTGCCTCCTCCTCCTCTAGCTGCTCTGAGCTCTGAGGGGAGGGTTTTGACAAAGACATTCCATTTAGATCTCTGTGTTCCAAGGTTTCTCTCTCCATGAAACATCTGGCTGTGTCTCTCTGAATTTGTTTTTATCTGCTGCAGGGGGAAGCTTCTCTGGCGATGGCTCAATAAGGAGGGCTCTGATCTATGAGTATAGCAGAATATCTCTGAGAGTTTTTGTTACTTATTTTTTCCTTTTGAGCAGTAGCATTTTGTTTTATCCTAGGTCTCTGGGCTATCTAGTCCCTGGTTCCTGGTCACTCAAGCAATGTAGCATATTCAAACCATACATTAGATAATTACTTCCACAATGCACTGTATTGTGCCACTGTTGGGCCCTAGTATTTTGTACAGACAGGATAGCATGGTTCATCAAAATTATGTGGCTGGGTTGGTGTATACATTTCTCATTTGGTAGCCTGTAGAATACCCTTCTATACGAAAGACACTAGATCACGGGGGAGAAGGTCCTATATAGGCACCAGCTAGATATCTTCAGTCCAGTGAGTTGTGTGGGAATGGTCTTCAGCAATGAGGCCTTGCTGTCAGTTTGTGGAGTCAACCTACCATCTTGGAAAAAGCCTTGAGTTGTTTGGGGTTTTCCATGTGATCCCTTTGGCCAGAAACTCAATTGAATGGAGCCCATTCCTGGTACTAGAAGCTTCATTCAATGAGAAGAGATGGCCAGTTGGGACCATGTCTCCCTCATTATTTGGAGACGTCATGAGGCTTACCTTCCTGTAGGCAGTTTAGGAAGTTTCTACTGTACTAAGTTTCCACACCAGCACTCAATGTCCCTCTATTCTAACTGTCTCTCCTCACACTATATCCCTCAAGCCCATCTCTCCTCCCTCCTGGACCTCCCATTCCTGTCCCTTCGGATGCCCCTAGTACACCCATGAACTCTATTCTATTTCCCCTTCCCAGGGAGATTTATATTCCCCTCCTAGTACTTTTGTCTGTATCTAACCATTCTGTGTTAATGACTAATATTTACCTATAAGTGAATATATGCCATGTTTATGTTTTTGGATCTGGGCTACCTCACTCAGGATTCTTTTCTAGTTCCATCCCTTTGCCTGAATTTTCATGATGCTGGTATTTTTTTTAAAAAAAAAAACATCCAAATAATACTCCATTGTATAAATGTAACACATTTTATTCATCCTTCTGTTGAGGAACATAAAGTTTGTTTCCAATTCTGGCTTCTATGAATAGAGCAGGATTGAGCATGGTTGAGCAAATGCCTGTGTGGTAGGATTAGGCATCCTTTGGGTATATGCCTGCCCAAGAGTGGTATGGCTGGGTCTGGAGAGAGGTGAATTCCTAATTTTCTAGAGACCTTCCACACTGATTTCCATAATGGCTGTATAAGTTTGCACTCCACCTGCAATGGAGGAGAGTTCCCCTCTCCACATCCTCTCCAGCATGTGCTGTAACTTGTGTTATTGATCCTAGCCATTCTTAAGGTGTAAGATGGAAACCCCAAGTCATTATGATCTACATTTCCCAGATAACTAAAGCTGCTGAACATTTCTTTAAATGTTTCTCACCCATATGAGTTTGCTCTATTGAGAATTCTCTGTTGAGATCTGTATGCCATCTTTACATCGGATTATCTCTTTTTTATATCTAATTTCCTGAGTTCATTATATAGTTTGGATATTAGTCCTTTTTTTTTTCATTCTCATGGTTTATTTTTTTTATATTTAAAAATTTCCATCTCCTTCCCTCCTCCTCCCCCTCCCTCCGCTCCTCCTCCCCCTTCCCGCCCCTCCTTCTCCCCCTTCCCTCCCCTTCCCTCCACCCATACCTCCCCTCCCTCCCTCTCAAGGCCAAGGAGCCATCAGGGTTCCCCACTCTATGCTAAGTCCAAGGTCCTCCCAACTCCCCCCAGGTCCAGGAAGGTGATCGACCAAGCTGAGAAGGCTCCCACAGAGCCCGTCCATGCAGAAGAATCAGAGCCCAGCGCCAATGTCCTTTGCTTCTCAGTCAGCCCCCGCTGTTGGCCACATTCAGAGAGACGGGTTTGGTCGCATGATCCATCAGTCCCATTCCAACTGGAGTTGGTGATCTCCCTTTAGTTCTGTCCCACCGTCTCCATGAGTGAACGCACCCCTCACGTTCCTGACTTTCTCCCTCATGTTCTCGCTCCTTCTGCTCCTCATCAGGACCTTGGGAACTCAGTCCAGTGCTCCAGTGTGGGGCTCAGTCACCTTCCCCATCTGTCGCCAGCTGGAGGTTCCCTCACGGTCCTGACTTTCTTTCTCATGTTCTCTCTCATTCTGCTCCTCATCAGGACCTTGGGAGCTCAGTCCGGTGCTCCAATGTGGGGCTCTGTCATTTTCTTCATCTATCGTCAGGTGGAGGTTCTATGGTGATATGCAAGAAATTCATCAGTATGGCTATAGGAACTGGCCTTTTCAGGCTCCCTCTCCTCAGCTGCCCAAGGAACTAACTGGGGGCATCTCCCTGGAATCCTGGGAACCCCTCTAGGGTCAAGTCTCTTGACAACCCTCAGGTAGCTCCTTAAATTAAGATATATGCTTCCCTGCTCCCATATCCACCCTTCCTATATCCCAAGCATCCCATTCCTCCGAGCTCCCCCCATTCTCCCCTTCACATTTTTCTCTCCCCATCTTCCCTTGGCCCAGACTCGCCCAACCCTCAAGTTCCCAATTTTGCCTGGCGATCGTGTCTACTTCCATTATCCAGGAGGATTACTATATCTTTTTTTGGGAGTTCACC
The DNA here is from genome assembly GCF_903992535.2 of Arvicola amphibius. NCBI lineage: Eukaryota > Metazoa > Chordata > Mammalia > Rodentia > Cricetidae > Arvicola > Arvicola amphibius. The sequence continues at coordinate 74,074,692 of NC_052054.1, read as the reverse complement.
TTCTTATTATCTTCTCAAGGATCCCAAATTTATAGGCTCGATGTCCTTTAATTATGGCTAGAAACCTATTATGAGTGAGTACATCCCATGTTCATCTTTTTGGGTCTGGGTTACCTCACTCAGAATAGTGTTTTCTATTTCCATCCATTTGCCTGCAAAATTCAAGATGTCATTGTTTTTTACCTCTGAGTAGTATTCTAGCATGTATATATTCCACAGTTTCTTCATCCATTCTTCCACTGAAGGGCATCTAGGTTGTTTCCAGGATCTGGCTATTACAAATAATGCTGCTATGAACATAGATGAGCATATGCTTTTGTTGTATGATTGGGCATCTCTTGGGTAGATTCCCAATAGTGGAATTGCTGGGTCCTGGGGTAGGTTGATCCCGAATTTCCTGAGAAACCGCCACACTGCTTTCCAAAGCAGTTGCACAAGTGTGCATTCCCACCAGCAATGGATGAGTGTACCCCTTACCCCACAACCTCTCCAGCAAAGGTTATTATTGGTGTTTTGGATTTTAGCCAATCTGACAGGTGTAAGATGATATCTCAAAGTTGTTTTGATTTGCATTTCCCTGATAGCTAGGGAGGTTGAGCATGACCTTAAGTGTCTTTTGGCCATTCGAACTTCTTCTGTTGAGAATTCTCTGTTCAGTTCCGCGCCCCAATTTTTAATTGGGTCAATTGGCATTTTACCGTCTAGTCTCTTGAGTTCCTTATATATTTTAGAGATCAGACCTTTGTCAGTTGCAGGGTTGGTGAAGATCTTTTCTCAGTCAGTAGGCTGCCTTTGTGTCTTTGTGACAATGTCCTTTGCTTTACAGAAGCTGCTCAGCTTCAGGAGGTCCCATTTATTCAATGTTGCCCTTAATGTCTGTGCAGCTGGGGTTATGCGCAGGAAACGGTTCCCTGTGCCCATTTGTTGTAGAGTACTTCTATCTATGGTGATCAAAAGGTTTGCTGTTTATTGTACTCGGGGCTGATATCTGTTTGGTTTTTTTTTGTTGTTGTTTGTTTTTGTTTTTTGTTTTTATTTTTATTTTTTAATTTTTTAATTTTTTTGAATCTGCAGCACTTCTATCTGGACCCTTCTGGTTTTAGAGTCTCCATTTAGAAGCCAGGTGTAATTCTAATAGGTCTGCCTGTGTATGTTGCTTGGTCTTTTTGCTTTGAAACTTTTATAATAAATCTTTGCTTGTTCCGTACATTAGTGTGTTAATGGGTCTTTTCTTTCTGGTCCAATCTGTTTGGTGTTCTATCAGATTCTTGTACTTTATAGACGTCTCCTTCAGGTTAGGAAAATTTTCTTTATGATTTTGCTGAAAATATTTTCTGGTCCTTTGAGCTGGGGTTCTTTTCCTTCTTCTAGTCCTATTATTTTTAGGTATGGTCTTTTCAGAGTATTCCAGATTTCTAGGATTTTTTTCTGTCATGAGTTTTTCAAACTTAACATTTTGTCTGACTGATATATCCATTTCTTCTATCATATCTTCAGGGCCTGAGAATCTTTCTTCCACCTTCCTGGTGAAGCAGCCTGTGTAGTTCTTCTAACTCATCAAATTTTTGTTTCCATAATTCCCCCATTTGGGTTTTCTTTCTTGTTTCTTTTTCTATTTTCAGGTCTTAAACACTGTTTGTGTTTTCCTGGATTTCTTTAAGGGATTTATTACATTGCTCTTTAAAGACCTCTACCACCTTCAGAAGGCAGATTTAAGGTCTTTCCTTGGGCTGCAGCTATGTGGGATGCGCAGGGTGAACTGTGGCAGGGCTGCTGGGCTCGCATGGATTCACAGTGTCCTGGCTGTTACTGATTGTGTTTTTATGCTGGAATCCAGGAATCTGGTTTTGGGGTGATTATAGGTCTAGGTGCCCATTTCTGGGTTTGTCTTTGTTGAGTGGGTGTTTGGTTTCTTGGTTTCTGGGTTTTAGGTGAGCATGATGGCTGTGTGTTGCCTCATAGAAAATTTTCTGTGGACCTGTTTCCCTGTCCTGCCCAGCTGGTATGTTCCCAGGGAATGCCTGCTGGTGTTGGAGCCTGGGATAATGGGATGAGTTGGGGGAAGGAAGATTGGAAGAGAAGATCTTTGTGATTCATTGAGGGAAGGGAGAGCACACCAGGCATTCTGCTGCAGAGCTGGAGCTGAGACTGGGGCAGTGGGGGTGGATCTGGAGAATCAGCTGGAGAGATGTGGATTCTCTGTCAGCCTACCTGCTTCCCTGGTCAGAGTGGCCTTTGGTTAGTAAGGGGTGCCTGCTGGGAAGATCAGGGAAATCCACAGAGATGGGGAGTGTGGGTAGAGAAGACTGCAGCAAGGTTTCTGTTGCAGAGGTGGGGTGAGGACTGGGGTTTGGGTCTTGGGGAACAGAGGGAGAGGTGAAGATCTGCAGTCAGCCTACCTGGATCCAGGGCAGGAGTGGCCTGTGGGTTAGCAGAGAGTGTGAATTGTTTTTCTTAGGGAACAACAACAAGAACAAATGACATCATCTATGAGCTGTCATGAGCTTGTAAGGTCTTGGGGCTAGGGAGGGATTGATCTGTGAGCACTGGGGAGATGAGGCATGTCATGGCACACTGTCTCTTTGTCTTAAATATTGCTTGGCTTGTTAAACTCTAAGGGAGATCAAAATTACTAGCAATTATTTTTTCCAAGAACCCATTCATGATGGATAATCTCCTGAACTAGAGAAAGGTCAGAGCTACAGCATCCATCAGTGTAAGTAGACCAGAGGGCACTGGGCATGGACACACAACTTGATGGGTGCCAGCTCTGTTTTGGCGTTACTTGGCAATGCTGAGGTAGTTGGCAGCCACAGGTCAACTGCTGTGAGTGACTGAGATTTGTTCTTCACTGGAAGAACATAATCTCAATTTAGTGTGTAGTTTAGTTGCCTGCATTTGGTTAGTTTGTAACATATAGAAGCTTCCTCTGGCAAAATTTCATTCAGTTGAATGGATTCTATGGGATGTAAACATAGAAACTTTGTGTTCAGGTTTCTTATCTTTTGGAGAAAGAGAGATTCTAGAAACAATTGGTTAGCATTTAGTTGCCTTCCACCACCCTCATGCTAGGGGTGGAGCCCAGGGCTGTATGTTACCAAGGTAAGCAAGTTCTCTTCCAATGAGCACACACCTCCAGACTCCTCCTTGTGCATTCTAGAGATGCTCTCCTTCTGAGCACGTCTGTCCTCATCCCCTCACAGTGGGATTTAAGGCAAGTGTTCTCCTGCTGAGCCATGTCTCCTCTAGGAAATGTCTAGTCCTGAGTGCCAAGAGACTTCAGTGTCCCTGGGCTCAGCCCTTCTCCTGAATTGTATTGTTCACATGACTGTCCCAAGAGTAGAAAGGCAGAAATGTGAAAAATAAACTGAGACAAATCAATGATAGAGAGGTATGGAGGTTGAGACAGATTCCAATAAAGAGAGACACAGAGACACAAGGAATCTACAAGAGGAGGAGATGTGTGGTAGGAATCAGAGCATGGACATGAGAGAGAAGAAGATGGGTGAAGATTCATGTGTGATGATGTAAGTCAGGAAGAGAGGAAGGGGAGAGAGAAGGGAGGGGGGAAAGGCACAACTAGAAAGAGACCAAGAAGCAGGAGGGAAGACACAGAAGGAAGATGTGACAAGGTGTCCTGGAGAGAAAAACAGGAGGGGCTAAGATGCTATCTAGGGAGTTTAGAAAGACACAAGTGAATGGAATGGATCAAAAGACACATAGTAGTGATATGTAAAGACACAGGTTCAGGTAGTCTGCCATTGGCCGAAAGAAAAAGGGAGAGAGAGAGAGAGAGAGAGAGAGAGAGAGAGTAATCATGTTAGAGCCAAAGAGACATAAATGGTGTTCCAAAAGACCAGCACCAAGTATGGAAACTTTGTGTTAATAGTGAGATTAGCCATTAAAAGTTGCTCTGGAAAATCTGGTTCACAAAGCCAGTACTAGGAAAACCATCTCAGAGACCTCTCCATGAATTTCTAAGCTCATGCCACCTAAATTCTGGAAAGGCGGGGACTAAGCTGGTAAGGTGCTTTCCCTACATACTCCTACACAGGCCTGATTTCCCAACAGTTGGAGGGCACAGGGGTTGCTGGGAATTCCTCATCCACCTGGAGGCCTGGGGCAGCCAGTTGCAGAGTAAGAATCACTGAGGTACAGGCAGGTGGTGGAGACTCTGCCTGGAATTTCAGGCTCCCTTGCTCTGTGCTGCTTCATGCCCAAGGAGAAAAACCAACAAGGATTAACTATACCCCTGTGAATGCGGTGGGTGCCATGGAGGCCGCATTATGTGCTTCTGCCCATTCTCTATCATACAAACAATTGTATTTGACTCTCGATATGTACTTTCTGTTGTGTGTGACCTTGGACCACGAAAAGAAACCTGCAGTTCCTTTCAGGGAGTCTACAAGTCAAATTACTTTTAGTAATCCTGACTAGTCAGGATTTCCTTCCTCATTGTTGAAGTTCATTGATCTCAAGCTGAAGAAGAAATGGGAGCAGAGAGGGGGGTGCAGATGAGAGACAGAGGGGACAGAGTCAGGAGACAGATAGAGAGCTCTTGCAATGTATTCCATCATCTTCCTGCCGTGATCTCCCAAGTGCTGCACTTGCAGGCATGAGCCTCCATCACTGGCTTATATAGGAACCTTAATATCATCCAGTGGTTGATCTTAGAATCTTTGTAAAGAGCACCTTCACCCTCAGGGCAGCCAAGGAGATGAGGACCAATCTCCCCACTGAGAAAGGAGGGAACATTGCAGATGTTAAATTATACATTTTTACACATACACATTTGTTCCTACTCTATTGTGTTCTTACAATTCTGAAACGAAGGACTCTGATAATAAACAAAACCTAGAAATCTGTCAGAAATTACCATCTGTCATCCACTAACTCTTTGTCTTATATTTTATGATTGAATTATTGCATATATGTTTGCATGCATATACATGTGCACTATGAAGGGTTTGTATATGTTTATGACAGATGACAGACTATAGGCGTTTGTTCTCTCCTTGCAACATGTGTGTCCAGGGGGTAAATGCATGTCCTCAGCAGTGATGGCATGTGCCTTCCATGCTAAGAAGTCTCACTAGCCCTTACACCAATTGTTTAAGGCTTTGTGGAACTCTTACTGGTCTCAGCTGAATTGTAGGTTGAGGGTAAAGCTCATTCTCCGAGTTGTCTGGGTTTAGGGAAAGGACAGTCTGAAGAGTGCATACTGCCCTGGGGCTCACATGGCTCATTCTCTGTGCCCACAGGAAAGCTCATTTGTCTTGGCGAAGGCATTGCCCGCAATGAATTGTTCCTTTTCTTCACCACCATCCTCCAGAACTTCTCTGTGTCCAGTCCCATGGCTCCGAAGGACATTGACCTCAGGCCCAAGGAGAGTGGCTTTACCAAGGTGGCTCCAACATACCAGATCCAGTTCTTGGCCCGTTGACTGGGCTGAGGTGGCCAGGTGTCCCCACTCCTGTTGAGAATGGCCCCATCTTTCTTCCTGCTGCCATCCAGGCTGTAGGTCACTGCTCACATCCTTCCACCTTACTGCAGCTTCTGCAAAGCTCTGAGGTGTGTTCTTCTGTCCTGAGAATGACACTGGAGAAATCAATCACTGTCTTTCTTGATGTGTGAAATGAAAGACTTCTGGAGGCCACATCTCATGCTGAGTCTGTTCCTTACTGCACCCAGCAACCACAGTTTCCACGTAGAGACTTCTGGTGCTCAATGAAACAATCTAATGAAAGCCAGAGGTCATGTCAAAGGAGGACCAAGTGGGAAATGAAGTTCAAAGTGTCAGATCACCAGGAGGAAATCTCTATGATGGGTTAGTCTTGTTTTATGCAAGACTATGAGAACACATACTCTGCAATATCTTTTAATTCCACTTTGCTTTTACATGTTGGCTGCTAAAGTCTTTCCCTGGTATCTAGCTTTCCCTGGTGTGAGTAGATGTAGGAAGAACCCCCTGCCTGTAACATAGTGTGTTTCTCTCAGAAAACAATGTGATCTACTGGGCAATTTTATCTGTGGATTATCAAGAAGATGATTCCTCCCTAACTGTGCTGTCTAATTGATATAATGTTAGCTTATACAGAGTTTTGGTAATAAAAATGAGCACAAGGAAGTAATACACAGTTGGTGTCTATGAGCTCCCCCTAAGGGGCTTCTGCAGATCACAGCTCAAGTTAAGAAAAGCAATGAGTCAGCTGTCTAACTTCCTTGAATCTTAATGCTGAGAAATCTATCACAGGCTTTGGTGTGCATTATTAGTTGAAACAAATCTTCCAAATACCTTTAGATTAGACAAGATACCTTGCTAATGGTCTTTTAAAGATTAACTACCCCAGAAAAGCAATCTAAAATTCACAGGACACATAGCTGAGCTGCCCATTCATTTAGGCTAGAGTCAAAACTTCGTAGCCAAATTATTGCCGACTGTCAGGTGAGTACATCATTGCACCCTCACCTGACATCAAATTGCTGATATAGGTGTGCACCCTGAAGACTCAAGTTCAGATAACTGATTGTTTTTTATGTATGTAAGTGTTGGGTCCTGGTATTGCTCAAATAACAGTGAGTAGAACACCAAAGTCTAGAAACAGAAGTAACTTTTGTTCAGGGGCTCCATTGAGGAAGGAAATCTGACTAATCAGGACTACTGAGAGTTATGTGACTTTGTAGAACCCTAAAGGGAACTACAGGTTTCTTTTTTTTTTTTTTTTTGGTCCAAGATCACACACAGGGTAGACAGTACATTTTGAGATTTAAAGCATAATGGTGCCACTGGTTTCTGTGAGTGCAGACTGAAGTACTTGATCCTGAACTTGCAGATTTATGACACTCTAGTCACCTTGGAGATCCAAAGAGAATCTGGAATTTATGACTTCTAATAACAGGTTATTAGTTCAATATGTTTATATAGTTGTGGGTTAGTTTGAATTGCTCTTCCCATGCCAGGGAGAAATGAAGTGTAACACTTTGTGATTCCTGCATTGTCTCAAAGATTTTGTTAGGGTGTATAAGCAGTGGAGAGAGAGAGAGAATTAGAGAGAACAACATGAGAAGAGAATGAAAAATCAAACTATCAGAAGAGTGTGAGTGTTTTTTTCCCTAACCCTCAGAGAGAAAAGTCTTACCTTCGTGGATTCTGTGGAAATCCCTTCAAATCCTGTGCTGTCTGAAGACTGGCCCACCAGGCTGGAACAAATGCACTCTATATATGGTCTGAATCCTGTGTCTTTGGACTTGTCTAATGTGTATGATTCAGGTAGACAGATCACATAGCTGTGATCTTTCGTGTCTGGCATCTTTTACTTCACAAATTATATCTAGGTTTCTGTGCTTTGCAGACACGGTCACATCATCCAAGGGCTGTAGGTTAGACCAGATACATTGCTGTAGGCTTTAGACTTCTCTCATGATCTTTCTCAGCAAAAGCACAATACCTTCTCTCATGTGTTCTGCCAGCAGAGGAAGTGGTCCAGATTTAGGGTGGGTCTTCCTGCTTCTAATAAACTAATAAAAAATCCCTCACTGGATGCCAACAGCCTGAGTTTTATTTGATGCCTGATACAGTCAAGTTAACTCTCAAGTGCAGCCACCACAGTACCCAGTCCCCTGACCTCCCAGCTGCTCTTACATGTGACCTCTTGATTGTCTGGTAAACGAGGTTCTCCTCAGAAGGGCTTCTTGCTGCAAATTCCCATCACATCCATGTCAGGTTTGTGAAGGGACAACCTGTTGCCTTGTTCCCTGCTCCATTGTGAGAACCTGGAAGAGCAGGTGGCTGATGCCAGGTGTTTAATACAGTGGAAAGGTAGCCAGCAAGTAAATAAACAACTCGATATAGTGACACCGTGAGTAAATACTTAAACTTGCCCCGTGTGCTGCCAGACCTTATCTGCCTAATCTCTGTCAGTCTCTTATGAGGACCACAGGAAATCCTTGTCCCCATAGTGTCCAGGATGACCCCAGTTTTGTGACTCATCTGTGCTTGTTGTCTTTGCACCTTCTGACATATGTATCTGGGAGCGACCCTTTGAGTGGTGTCCCCTGAGAATGAGCCTCTACACACCACACTGCTGAGACAAACATGTGCTTATGGGAAGGTCATTTATTTAACACCTAGGAAGATGTCTCTGTGCAGCCATTGGCCAATCAGCAGGCAGCTCTCAAATCACCTGGAGGGCACTAAATTTCATTTGTCTCACCAAGCTCCCTGTAGCCTAGGGAGAGTTATCAGGATTTTGCCAAGGGAGATTCCTGGTACACCCTCCTCCACCAACAGCAGAAATAGGACAACAAACAAAGCAGTCAACCCTTCAAGAACAACAGGGGAATGTGCATCAAGCCAAATGAGGACCATGTTATTCTGTTTTCTCCTGTATCTTGCCAAGATGGACCTAGGGTCTCTCTAGCTCAACAGCTGTCTCTCTCCTGGACAATGGTTCCTGCCTTTGCTGTAGAACCTTTTAAAACAGACCCCACGACCTTTCCTCAAATCCTTCCAAGGGGTGAGATGTGGAGGAGGTCAGGGTGAGGAGGCAGGAGGTGGGAGGAGGGAAGTGGTGCTCACAGGCTGCAAAGAGTTGCAAGCCCATGGCTCAACAGGCATCACCACATCAGATTGGGAACTCTCTTGTTCCAGCCATTCTGTGGTACTAGAGAAGCTTCTAGAATTCTTTTGACAAGGAACAGAGGGAAGGTTGGTAGGGACATAGCTTCTGGTAAACATACTGTGTTCTCCAACATGGAGAACAGTATTTCATGTGTGAAGTCTGTGAAACTCATAATGTCCAAAGCTGGAAGTTTCTCAGAAAAGCTGGGACCAGAGCACTCAGGAAAACGTATGTGAGAGATGGTCACCTGAAACCACAGAGCTCAGGATGGGGTTCTAACCTGATGAGACCCAGACAACCTAACACTGGGCAGTGTGATCCAGTGAGAGGAAGGACCCATCACTGGGTCAGCTTTGAGGTCTGGGCCTTGACTCTGCAGCTGAGGGGAAATATGGAGATACTGTCACAGCTTACATGGGCCTCAGTCTATTCTAGTCCTGGGTGCACATGAAGTGATACGGGACCTCCTAGAGGATCAGGATGAAGCTTTCTGTGTATTGGGGTCATGGCCATTATTGATCCACCTTCCAGGAGGTGGTGAGTGGGGGATGGTCCTTTAGGTAGAGGAGTTCCCATCCAACACCAGTTTTAGGTATAATTTTTTATTCGTTTATTTTTTGGCCAAAGAACGGCTTAAAACTTCTTCAGGGCGTTTTGTCTAATCTCCATGAAAGACTTGGTAAACGAATGTGGAGCATGGAGGATGGAATCAGAGTTAGGCTTGGAGTCTGGAGGTGGAGGGTTGGGAAACCTGGGCAGAGGTCCAGGTGTGTGTGAAGGACGTCACCCAATGGGGTCACAGGGATGGAGAGTGAGGTTTCTAAAGATCCTGACAGAGTGGTGTGGAGACCAATTCAGGGGGTTGAGACAGGACAGGGGATGGAGAGCTGAAGATCCAAGGATACATTTTGACATAGAAATTTCACAGAAAAAATACAGAACTGAAATATGTGATACTAGAATGAGTCAACAGAGACACAAATGTCTTGGTGGGGAGGACAGATGGATGTGAGAGTAACAGGGTGTGCTGGTTTGAATGAGAATAACCCCCATGGCTCAGATCTTTGAATACCTTGGTCTCCAGTTGGTGGAAATGTTTGGGACAGGTTAGGAGGTGTGGCCTTGTTGGAGGAGATGTCACTAGGGGTGGACTTTGAGGTTTCCAAAGCCCATGCCTTTCCCAGATAGCACTCTGCCCACCTCCTACATGGATGAGACGTAAGCTCTCAGCTACTGCTTCAGCGCCATGACTGTCTACCTGCTTTCATGTTCCTGACCATGACGGTCATGGCCTCACCTCTGAAACTTTAAGCCCCAGTGAATCCGTTTTCCTCTAGGCTGTGCTGGTCATGGTGATTTACCAGTACAATGGAACAGTAATTTAGGCAAAGGGCATGAAGGGAGGACAGACTCTCAAAGAGAGATCAGAGATGAGACCAGAGAAAGCAGATGCACAAGTACCTTGGCAGACATCTGAAGACTAATTGACACAGCAAGGTTTCTGAAATACAGGCTAACCAGGGATGGAACCAACCATGTGAGAGTCAGTCAGAGGATCAATGTAGGTGACACCTAGACTTCGGTGATGTATTTCTTGTTTCCACAGGCATTTGTGTGGGTCCATATTTCTATTTAGTATGGCAGCCAGGCTCTCAAGCCATAGGCCACACCTGAAGTGGTCACATACCCTTCCAGACAGGCTGTGCATACCCTAATAAAGGGTCAGGATGTTATTTTGATCCTTTCTTTGTAATTTGGAGGATGCCTGAAAAGAGGTGGTAATTTAACCAACATGACAGAGCTAGCATACAGAGCGAGCATAGGTAGATATGGAAGTGACTAGACGTATGGGGTTGAATGTGAAGATCTCATGAGAGAAATTTTTACCAAAGGAGGATATGTTAGTATGAGAGCTTAGACGTAGACAATAGAATTTAAAGAAGTATAGAGAAGAGAGACAAAATTTAAATCAGGAGTAAAATTTGTAAACAATAGGGAATTCAGCTATACATGTTAAGAGCTAAAGAAAGTTAAGAGCAGAAACAATGGCAAAAATATTTAAAATCTGTAAGCCTGATAGTTGCAAAAATGCACCTTTTATCACTGCTAAATGGGTAGGAAAAGTGAAGGGAATATGGCTTTTGGCCCAAGAATTGTCTTGGTTACAACTGAGGTTGGGGATCCATGTGTAGGTGCAATAGCCAGATAAATCTAACCCACCTTGGGGGGAAAGACAAGCAGAAGACAAAGTAAGTTTAGAGAACAAATTTAACCCCACACAGTCAGAAGCCCAGAGTCAGTCAACAGAATAGAGGAGAGGATTCAGGAATTCTATTAATTTTATGATTACAAGTTAAAATAAAAAGATAGTTAAAAATCAATGCAGCTACACACACCAGAGCTTTGATGGCAGGTTGCAAATTGAGAGAGGCTGTGTGCTACCCCCTGATGTGAGGCCCAGTTTCAGCTAGGAGTTGGACAGGCATGTTTGCCAAAATGCTGGCCTCAGGGAACTGTAGCTTCAGGACAATTAAAAATAAATAAGCAGGTTGAATATGCTTTTTCCATTTCACATTTTTTGCTTCTTTGTCAAAAATGTGTAGTTTGTAGGTGTGTGGATTGATATTATTTCCTTTGATACAAATATCCATTTTTAATCTGATTTCATTTCTGTGGCTCTGTAAGGAAGTTTTAAAGTCAGAGATTGTGATGCATTCAAAAGTTCCTTTATTGTATAGGAGTTTAAGATTGTTTTGGCTATCCAGAGTTTTTACCTTTTCTTATAGAGTTGATGATTGTTCTGTCAAGGTGTGCAATGAATTTTGTTATAATTTTAATGGGCATTTGCATTGAATCTGAAGGATGATTTCAGTAAGATTGTCATTTTTGCTATGTTGGTTCTACTTTCCCAAGAGACTAAGAGATCTTTTCATTTTCTAATATCTTAAATTTCTTTCTTGAAAGATTTAAAGTTCTTATCATACAGGTTTTTTCCACTTGTGTGGTTAGAGTTATTCCAAGATATGTTATGGTATTTATGGCTATGGTAAAGGATGATGTCTCTCATTTATCGTACGTGTGTAGAAGAGGAGCTTCTGGGTTGTTTTCAGATTCTGTCTATGACAAAGTAATTCTGCTGTGAACATAGTTGAGCACATGTCCTTATGGTATGGTTGAGCATCTTTTATATATAAGAAAAAAAGTGGTATTGCTAAGTGTTAAGGTAGATTGTTGCCCAGTTTTCTGAGAATTTGCCAAACTAGTATCCAAAGCAGCTGTGCCAGTTTGCACTTCCACCAACACTGGAGGAATTTTTTTCTTTATCCCACATTCTTTTAAGCATAAATTGTCAGCAGTGTTTTTAATCTTGGTCATTTTTACAGGGATAAGATGGAGTCTCAGAGTTTTGATTTGCATTTCTCTAATGGTTAAGGATGTTATGTTTGAGCATTTCTTGAGTATCTTTAAGTCATTTCAAGTTCATCTGTTGAGAGTTTTCAGTTTAGATCTGTAACATATAATTTTATTGGATTATTTGTTCTTTTGATAACCAATTTCCAGACTTCTTCGTATGTTTTTGAAGTGGATTAGTGATTAGTAAAGATACTTTCTCATTCTATAGGCTGATATTGTGTCTTGTTGACTATGTCCTTTGCTATGCAGAAACTTCTCAGTTCAGGAGATCTCATTTATTAATTGTTTCTCTCAATGTCTGTGCCACTGAGGCTGTGTTTGAGATGTACCAATGCATTCAAGTGTACTTCTAACTTTTTCTTCTATGAGGCTCAGTGTGGTTAGTTTTATGTTGAGGTCTTTGATTCATTTGGATTTCAGTTTGATGTTGGATCTATTTTCATCCTTCTACATGTTGATGTCTAATTAAGCCAGCATCATTAGTTAAATATGCTTTCTTTTTTGTCACCGAGCTACTTGGCCAGCAAGAAAGCCTGACTGTCTACCAGAAGATCCATCATTCATTGGGGTGAGTGAAATGAATTCATTGGGGTGAATTGAACTTCTAAAAGAAGACCCAAAGGGGATTATTCAGAGGAACAAATGGGCAGGCGCCAATGCAAGAATTCCTCCAACAATTTGAAAAACAACATGAAAGCACCAGAACCCAGCGAACTTATAACAGGAGGTCTTGAACACACTAATCAAGAAGAAGTAGAAAAAAATTGACTTTATGAAAGTAATAGTCCCTTAAACAGGAGGTGAAAAACTCCCTTAAGGAAATGGACAAGAAGAATAAGAAAAAGTTTGAAGAAGTGAATTGAACTTCTAAAAGAAGACCCAAAGGGGGTTATTCAGAGGAAGAAATGGGCAGGCGCCAATGCAAGAATTCCTCCAACAATTTGAAAAACAACATGAAAAAACCAGAACCCAGCGAACTTATAACAGGAGGACTTGAACACACTAATCAAGAAGAAGTAGAAAAAATTGACTTTATGAAAGTAATAGAGTCCCTTAAACAGGAGGTGAAAAACTCCCTTAAGGAAATGGACGAGAAGAATAACAAAAAGTTTGAAGAATTGAGTAAATCCGTAAATGATATCCTAGGAAACCAAGAAAAAACAATCAAACAGATAATGGAAACAGTGCAAGACTTGAAAACTGAAATGGAGGCAAGGAAGAAAACACAACCCGAGGGCCAGCTGGATATGGAAAATCTATGTAAACGAACAGAGACTACAGAAACAAGCATAACCAACAGAATACAAGAGATAGAAGAAAGAATTTCAGATTCTGAAGATACCATAGAGAAAATAAACGCACTGATCAAAGAAAACAGCAAATCCAACAAATTCTCATCACAAAACATTCAGGAAATCTGGGACACAATAAAAAGACCAAACCTAAGAATAATAGGCGAAGAAGAAGGAGAAGAATTACAGCTCAGTGGTCCAGAAAATATATTTAATAAAATTATAGAAGAAAACTTCCCAAACCTAAAGAAAGATATTCCTATTAAGGTTCAAGAAGCTTACAGAACACCAAATAGACTGGATCAAAAACAATCATCCCCTCCCCATATTATAATCAAAACACAAAACATACAGAATAAGGAAAGAATATTAAGGAGCTGCAAAGGAAAAAGGTCAAGTAACATATAAAGGTAAACCTATCAGACTAACGCCTGACTTCTCTATGGAAACCATGAAAGCCAGAAGGTCCTGGATAGATGTTTTGTAGAAACTAAGAGACAATGGATGCAAGCCCAGATTACTATACCCAGCCAAGCTTTCATTCATTCTCTATAAATGGAGAAAACAAAATATTCCAGGATAAAAACAAATTTAAACAATACATAGCCACAAATCCAGCCTTACAGAAAGTAATAGAAGGAAATTCACAAACAAAGGAGTCCAGCATTGCCCAAAATAACTCAGACATCTAGCGACCCTTCACCAGCACATCTCAAAGAAAGGAAACACACAATCTCTACTACCAAATAAAAAATGACAACCGGAGTTAACATCCACTGGTCATTAATATCACTTAATATCAATGGACTCAATTCACCTATAAAAAGGCAGAGGCTAAGAGATTGGATACGAAAACAGGATCCAACATTCTGCTGTTTACAAGAAACACACCTCAACCACAAAGACAGACATCTACTCAGAGTAAAGGGTTGGGAAAAGGTTTATCAAGCAAATGGACATAAGAAACAAGCGGGTGTGGCCATACTAATTTCTAACAAAGTTGACTTCAAACTAAAATCAATCAGAAGAGATGGAAAGGGACACTTTATACTCATTACAGGAAAAATCTATCAGAATGAAGTCTCAATCCTGAATATCTATGCCCCTAATACAAAAGCACCCACTTATGTAAAAGAAACATTATTAGAACTCAAGGCAGCAATCAAACCAAACACACTGATAGTGGGAGACTTCAACACTCCTCTCTCTCCAATGACAGGTCAATCAGACAGAAACCTAACAGAGAATTAAAAGACTTAATGGAGGTAATGAACCAAATCGACTTAACAGACATCTATAGAACGTTCCACCCAAACAGAAAAAAATACCTTCTTCTCTGCGGCTCATGGAACCTTTTCGAAAATTGACCACATACTCGATAACAAAGCAAACTTCCACAGTTACAAAAGCATATTAATAACCACCTGCATCTTATCGGATCACCATGTATTAAAATTAGAATTCAATAACAATGCTACCCCCAGAAAGCCTACAAACTCATGGAAACTGAACAGTCAACTACTGAACCACAGCTGGGTCAAGAAAGAAATAAAGAAAGAAATTAAAGTCTTTCTTGAATTTAATGAAAATAAAGACACAACATACTCAAACTTATGGGACACTATGAAAGCAGTGCTAAGAGGAAAATTCATAGCACTAAGTGCCCACTTAAAAAAAAACGGAGAAAGCACACATTGGAGACATATCAGCACACCTGAAAGCTCTAGAAAAGAAAGAAGCAGACTCACCTAGGAGGAGTAGAAGACTGGAAATTATCAAACTGAGGGCAGAAATCAACAAAATAGAAACACAGAAAACAATCCAAAGAATCAATGAAACAAAAAGCTGGTTCTTGGAGAAAATCAACAAGATTGACAAACCCCTATCCAAACTAATCAAATGGCAGAGAGAGAACACACAAATTAATAAGATAAGAAATGAAAAAGGGGACATAACCACAGACACAGAGCAAATTCAGAGAATCATTAGATCTTACTACAAAAGCCTGTATGCCACAAAATTGGAAAATGTAAAAGAAATGGACACCTTTTTAGATAAGTACCATGTACCAAAGTTAAACCAGGACCAGGTGAACAATCTAAATAGTCCTGTTAGTCGCGAAGAATTAGAAACTGTTATCAGAAACCTCCCTACCAAATAAAGCCCAGGACCAGATGGTTTCAATGCAGAATTCTACCAGAACTTCCAAGAAGACCTAATACCTATTCTCCTTAAGGTATTTCATAACATAGAAACACAAGAGTCACTGCCAAATTCCTTTTATGAAGCTACAATTACCCTGATACCTAAACCACACAAAGACTCAACCAAGAAAGAGAATTACATGCCAATCTCACTCATGAACATCGATGCAAAAATTCTCAATAAAATACTGGCAAACAGAATCCAAGAACACATTAGAAAAATTATCCACTATGATCAAGTAGGCTTCATCCCAGAGATGCAGGGCTGGTTCAACATACGAAAATCTATCAATGTAATCCATCATATAAATAAACTGAAGGAGAAAACCCATATGATCATCTCATTAGATGCAGAAAAAGCATTTGACAAAATTCAACATCCCTTTATGATAAAAGTCTTGGAGAGATTAGGGATACAGGGGTCATTCCTAAATATAATAAAGACTATTTACAGCAAGCCGACAGTTAACATCAAATTAAACGGAGAGAAACTCAAGGCCATCCCACTAAATTCAGGAATACGACAAGGCTGCCCACTCTCTCCTTATCTCTTCAATATAGTGCTTGAAGTTCTAGCAATAGCAATAAGACAACACAAGGGGATCAAGGGGATTCGAATTGGAAAGGAAGAAGTTAAACTTTCGTTATTTGCAGATGATATGATAGTGTACATAAGCGACCCGAAAAACTCCACCAAAGAACTCCTACAGCTGATAAACTCCTTTAGTATCGTGGCGGGATACAAGATCAACTCCAAAAAATCAGTCGCCCTCCTATACACAAAGGATAAGGAAGCAGAGAAAGAAATCAGAGAAGCATCACCTTTCACAATAGCCACAAATAGCATAAAATATCTTGGGGTAACTCTAACCAAGGAAGTGAAAGACCTATTTGACAAGAACCTTAAGTCTTTGAAGAAAGAAATTGAAGAGGATACCAGAAAATGGAAGGATCTCTCTTGCTCTTGGATTGGGAGGATCAACATAGTAAAAATGGCAATACTACCAAAGGCAATCTCTAGATTTAATGCAATCCCCTTAAAGATCCCATCAAAATTCTTCACAGATCTTGAGAGGAGAACAATCAACTTTATATGGAAAAACAAGAAACCCAGGATAGCCAAAACAATCTTATACAGTAAAGGAACTTCTGGAGGCATTACCATCCCTGACTTCAAACTCTATTACAGAGCTACAGTATTGAAAACAGCTTGGTATTGGCATAAAAATAGAGAACTCGACCAATGGAATCGAATAGAAGACCCAGATCTTAACCCACAAACCTATGAACACCTGATTTTTGATAAAGGAGCTAAAAGCACACAATGGAAGAAAGAAAGCATCTTCAACAAATGGTGCTGGCATAACTGGATGTCAACCTGTAGAAGAATGAAAGTAGATCCGTGTCTATCACCATGCACAAAACTCAAGTCCAAATGGATTAATGACCTCAATATCAATCTGAAGACACTGAACCTGTTAGAGGAGAAAGTGGAAAGTACTCTACAACAAATGGGCACAGGAGACTGCTTCCTACGTATAGCCCCAGCAGCACAGACATTAAGGGCAACATTGAATAAATGGGACCTCCTGAAGCTGAGCAGCTTCTGTAAAGCAAAGGACACTGTCACTAAGACAAAAAGGCAGCCTACTGACTGGGAAAAGATCTTCACCAACCCCACAACAGACAAAGGTCTGATCTCCAAAATATATAAGGAACTCAAGAGACTAGACTTTAAAATGCTAATGAACCCAATTAAAAAATGGGGCACTGAACTCAACAGAGAATTCTCAACAGAAGAAGTTCGAATGGCCAAAAGACACTTAAGGGCATGTTCAACCTCCTTAGCAATCAGGGAAATGCAAATCAAAACAACATTAAGATACCATCTTACACCTGTCAGAATGGCTAAAATCATAAACACCAATGATAGCCTTTGCTGGAGAGGATGTGGAGTAAGGGGTACACTCAACCATTGCTGGTGGGAATGCAAACTTGTGCAACCGCTTTGGAAAGCAGTGTGGCGGTTTCTCAGGAAATTTGGGATCCACCTACCCCAGGACCCAGCAATCCCACTATTGGGAATTTACCCAAGAGATGCCCAATCATATTACAAAAGCATCTGTTCAACTATGTTTATAGCAGCATTATTTGTAATAGCCAGAACCTGGAAACAACCTAGATGCCCTTCAGTGGAAGAATGGTTGAAGAAAGTGTGGAATATATACATGCTAGAATACTACTCAGCGGTAAAAAACAATGACATCTTGAATTTTGCATGCAAATGGAGGGAAATAGAAAACACCATCCTGAGTGAGGTAACCCAGGCCCAAAAAGATGAACATGGAATGTACTCACTCATAATTGGGTTCTAGCCATAAATAAAGGACATCGAGCCTATAATTTGTAAAAATCCTAGAGAAGCTATATAAGAAGGTGAACCCAAAGAAAAACATATAGTTATCCTCCTGGATACTGGAAGTAGACAAGATTGCCGGACAAAAAATGGGAACATAGGGGTGGGGTGGGATGGGGGGAGGGGGGATGGGGCGAGAAAAGGGTGAAGTGGAGGATGGGAAGAGCTTGGGGGAATAGGATGGTTGGGATATAGGAAGGGTGGATATGGGAACAAGGAATTATATATCTTACTTAAGGGAGCCATTCTAGGGTTGGCAGAGGCTTGACTCTAGAGGGGTTCCCAGGTGTCCAGGAAGACGCCCCCAGCTAGGTCCTTGGGCAGCTGAGGAGAGGGTGCCAGAAATGTCCAGATCCTATTGCCATACTCATGAATATCTTGCATATCACCATAGAACCTTCACCTGGCATTGGATGGAGAAAATGACAGAGCCCCACATAGGAGCACCGGACTGAGCTCCCAAGGTCCCGATGAGGAGCAAAAGGAGGGAAATCATGAGCAAGGAAGTCAGGACCGTGAGGAGTGCGTTTACCCATTGAGACGGTGTGACAGATCTAACGGGAGACCACCAAGTCCATTTGGAATGGAACTGATGGAACAGGGGACCAAACCGGGCTCTCTGAATGTGGCTGACGGTGGAGGAGGACTGAGAAACCAAGGACAACGGCAATGAATGTGAACTCTACAGCATGGACGGGCTCACTGTGAGCCTTAACCTTCACCTGGCGATGGATGGAGATAGAGACAGAGCCCTACATTGGAGCACCGGACTGAGCTCCCAAAGTTCTGATGAGGAGCGGATGGAGAGAGATCATGAGAAAGAAAGTCAGAACCATGAGGGATACGTTCACCCACTGAGACGGCAGGACAGAACTAATGGGAGACCACCAAGTCCACTTGGAATGGGACTGATGGAACATGCGACCAAATCGGACTCTCTGAGGGTGGCTGATCGTGGAGGCTGACCGAGGAGCCAAGGACAATGGCGATGGGCCTGGTCTCTACGACATGGACGGGCTCTGTGTGAGCCTTGTCAGTTTGGTTGCTCACCTTCCTGGACCTGGGGGGAGTTGGGAGGACCTTAGACTCAACATAGTGAAGGGAACCCTGATGGCTCTTTGGCCTGGAGAGGGAGGGAGTGGGGGTATGGGCGGAAGGGAAGGGAGGGAATGGGGAGGAGGAGGGGAGGAGATGGGAATTTTTAATAAAAGAAATTTTTAAAAAGAAAAAAAAAGAATTTAAAAAAAAATTTAAAAGCAGCTCTAAACTAGCTGAAGAAGCATTCTCAACTCTGGTGATCCTTTTAACCTTTAAATAGGAAACTATAGCCTTTAGGAGCATGATTATTCATAAAATGTTATAATTTATCCTGACAAGAGAGTATGGCTCCAAGACACAGAGCCCAAAGGTATCTTTCTCCCTTAATCTCTTTTCTTCACAGAGATCAGCAGTTAATGACAGGTTTAAAATTTCTTCTCCCCAGATGCCTAACACAGGAGCTTGCATAAATAAAATGCCTGTTCCAAAGACAGGAAAAATTTGGGTAAATGAAGAAGTCTTTGCCCACATCGGGCCTGATCTTCTGTCCTGCTGCAGAAACACAGGTTTTATTACAATTAGTATGACAGAGGGGATTGCAGGCCCGTACTTCTATATGGTATGGCAGCCAGGCTCTCAAGCCATAAGCCACACCTGAAGTGGTCACATACCCTTCCAGAAAGGCTATTGCTACCCTAACAAAGGGTCAGGATGCTGTTTTGTCCCTTTCTTTACAAGAATGTGCACCCAGCTGCATGGAGCCCTGGGTCTGAGCCTTGGCATCACATGAAGAGATTGTATTGGGACAATCTTGTCATTCCTATGATTTGGAAGGTTGAGGCAGGAGCCCAGGAGTTGAAGGTTATCCTCTGTTCCTGACATGGAGGCCAGCCTGGAACTCAAGAGACTTTATAGGAAAGAATATACAAAATACATCTTTTTCTTAACAAATACATTGTCTACTTGTTTACAGAAGTCTCAGATAGCATTTCTGGTCCTGGTTTGCCACTCACTACTCCTAGCTCTTAATTTTGAGAAAATATTTTATGTACTTGAGAGTTTGGTGCATTAATGTTTGTGCAGTTTGCACCTGTATCATGTATATGCTCATGTCCTTTGAAGGTCAGAAGAGAGTATTGGATCCCTTGGTACTGGAGTTACAGTGTTGGGAAGCCATGGGATGAGAACAGCAAACAGCTTTGGAATTCATGGGAGGAGACCTGGCAGTCAGCAAGGCTGGGTGAGCCTTGGAGAAGCAGAGCCCTAGGACTGTGTGTCCTGAGGACCTCATGCTGTTGTTGAGCACAGCTCTGCTCATTGCCTTGACAGTCACCATGTCCCTCATAATCTATGGGTGGCATGAAAATTCTCAGGCCCTTTCTAGCCCCTCACTGGGCAGTGTTACTGGTTCTTACAATAATAATTATTGACCTTTTCCAAGCATTGCTGCGGGAACAGATGAATGATTCAACCAGAACCCTTGGAAGGAATTTAAACATATACATTGTTGGTAAAGTTCTGTTGAGATTGTTTGGCTTAAGGCTTCACTCCAGTCTCTGCCATCCCTATACCCAACAAGTCTGGAATGTTTGGGTGGAAAGTTCCATTCCAAGCCTCCTCCCCTAGGAATTGCCTCAGTCCAGACTCCATCTTCGAGAAAGCCCACCAAACAGTGACCCCTCCTCAGAGATGCTCAAGACTGTTAGGAATATTCCTAAAAAATGAGCCTCTCCACTGAAGCAAATAATCCCAATCAGACCAAATCAGACCGAATTAAAAGATTTAATTCGGTTTAATTAGACATCTGTACTCTTGGGTGGCCTGAGGGGAGAATGGAAAGCCAACAAACTACCTAAGAGGAAGAGGGAAGACCATGCATATATTTTCTGGGGAACAATTTAAATAAATAGCCTGGGGAGTGGTCATGACCTTTCCTGGGGAGGGGTCAAGGATTGGTGGGCTCAGGGGAGGGTACTACCAAAGATGGATGCCAGTGGATGGGATTACATTCCAGACTCTTTGTATAAGGTGTGACAGGAAACTGAGGTGATACTTATGACCAACATTTTAGGCTCTCTTTGGATAAAGAGGCATTAACTCAAGTCTGAATACTTCTTGTGAGTGGGTGGGTTATGTGGGAGATGGGAGACCTGGGTGTTGGTGGGCTCATGCTCATTGAGAGGTATGGCTGGAGAAGCATCCTGTTCACTGTCATCCTGGAGATGTCAGACATCTGTTCCTTGAGGGATATGAGAAGGCAGGTGACTAGGAGTAAAAATATTGTTATTACCTGTCTTGTTTGTATCACCAAAGAAGAGTGTGCCAGGATGAGGAGCAGATAGGCCCTTCATTGTGGTGTCTTGGAAAACCAGAGGGTGGTAGGTCCTAACTGCGGACAGGCCAAGTGTCCTGAGTAAGTGCCCGCTAGAGCATGGAGAGATGGTAGCGGCATGGATGTCCCAGGAGCTTGGCAGCCGAGGGGGTGGTGAGGATTACCATGTGAGGTGCTGTCCATCGAGGTTCAAGAGACCTAGGAGCTAGCTGTTTGAGGAGTACTCTGTCCCTTGGGGAGAGCAAGGCAGGTTTAAGGGCATTAGGGTCCACTGCTGTGGGGGCAGCATATGAAGGGAGAAGGGACCTCAGAAGGGAAAGGTAGGGGACATAGCCTGCCCGTGGAGGAGTTTCAACTGGGAGGTGATGGTTAAGGAGAAAGGGACTGACATAAAGCATCTCAGAAGGGCTCATGCCCGTAGGGGAACATGGGGTAGCCATGAGGCAAGTGAGGGCAATCGGGAGTAGAGAGGGCCAAGATAACCTGAGTTTAATGGAGAACTTGATTAGCTGTTGTTTGATGAGTCCATTGGCCCTCCCCACCTTTCCCAAGGATTATGGATGGAAGGGGATGTGGGATTTCCAGGATATGTTGAAAGCTTCTGACACAAGCTCTATGACCTTGGAAGTGAAGCCTGGCCCATTGTCCATCTGGATGGTCCACAGTATGCCAAACTGAGGAATAATGTGGTCCAGGAGTTCCTGAGCCAGCACATCTGCCAGTTCTCTGGAGGCCAGAAATACTTCTATCCATACTGTAAATGTATCCACAAGTGTTAGGAGATAACGGAGTTTTTTATGAGTAGTCATATGGGTGAAATCAACCTTCCAATCTTCACCCGGTTGATGTTCACAAAGCTGGTGTAGAGACTGATGTATGTGGAGAGGCCTTCTGAGGGTTTGCCTGGGCACATACCTAGCAGGAATAGTGAACCTGTGAAATATGATCTCAGAGATGAATGATTCCAAGAAGAGGGGGTCCCAGAAGCAGAACAAAGCGTTGGGGCCTATGTGTAAAGTCTGGTGGATGTCTGAAATGATTGACAATGCCTGGTCTTGAGGAAGGATGAGACGGTCATTTCAAGAGAACCATCCATCCTTTGTTTTTGTCCCCTCCCTTTTTATGAGCTCATCCCTCTCTTTTGATTGGTAACAGGGCTGATAGGAGGGAGTTAAGAACAACATATGTTTTCTGGAATCAGAGGAGCTAGAGGCCAGCCCTGGAGCCACCGAGTCAGCCTTGACATTGCCTAAGGCCACTGGGTCCTCGGAGCACTGGTGTCCCCAACAGTGAATAATGGCTACTTCTGCAGGGAGCTCGAGGGTCTCCCAGAGGTTTGCTATAAGGGGCCTATTAACTATGGGAGTGCCCTTGATAGTAAGGAACCCCCTTTTCTTCCAGAGTGCAGAATGAGTATGGCCTATTAAGAAGACATATTTAGAGTCAGTATAGATTTTAGCCCATTGGCCCTTGGCTATTTGGAATGCCCTAGTCAAGGCAATTAATTCGACCTTTTGTGAGGAGGTTCCCATTGGCAGGTGGGTGGCTTCAACTGTGTTAGTGGAAGTGATCACTGCATAAGCTGCCTGGCAGTTTCCGGATTTTTCTATAAGGGAGCTTCCATCAACAAACAGGGTGAGTTGGAAATCTGTAAATGGCTGGTAAAGACAACCTGGCCATGGTGAGGTTAAAACCTCTACAGGCTCTGGGCAAGAGTGAGAGAAGGTACCAGAGGGGGACGAAACAGGAAGGAGAGTTTCGGGATTGAGGGCAGGGCTGGAGGCCAAAGTAATTTGGGGGTTTTCTAGAAACAGTAAATGAAAAACCTGGACTCGTGAAGGCCCAAGCGGAGAGATGGTCAGATGGTCTGAGAGGCGGTGGGTGGAATATACCATGATTGGCCTGGTCAAGGTGATCTTGAGAGCTTCCCGAGTGAGTTCAGCTGCTGCTGCCAGGATTCTCAGGCATGTCTGCTATTAACAGAAGGTGAAGTTCAGCTGTTTGGATAAAAAGGCAACAGCCGGATTAGAATGCCCAACCTGTTATGTTATAACTCTCGTGACCTCTTCTGACCTCTCATCTGTATAGAGATGATAACCTTCATGGCTTCTGGAAGACCAAGAGCAGGGGCTGTCAGAGGGCATCTCACAGATGAGAGAAGTGCTGGCAGATGATGGGCGGGTGGGTGAGAGGCCCCGTTGGCGTCTCTGGCTGCCTGATACAGAGGCTTGGCTGTAATGGCAAAGTAGGGATCTAATGGTGGAATAGCCCTGGCAGGCCCAAAATGAGAGGATTTGAGTCCCTGTGGATTTGGGCTGTAAAGCCTGAAGGGCCTGGACCCTGTCAGAGGTGAGGGTCTTAGACCATGGGCTAAGTCGAACACTCAAATATACCACTGTAGGAGAGCACAGCTGAGCCTTAGTTGGGTGAGACTCAGTATACCAGGGATCCGAGGAAGTTCAGGAGTACAGAGGTGGCCTGTTGGGACAAAGACAATGTAGGAATACAGAGAAGATCATCAACATACTGGAGGACTGTGCTAGGACCTGGGTCAAAGTTTGAGAAATCTTGAGCCAGAGCTGGGCCAAAGAAATGGGGGCTGTCCCCAAAACCCTGAGGGAGAACAGTCCATGTAAGCTGTGTGGAAGATAGAAGTCATGCCAGGTTAGATTGTAGGCCTGGGTCATAGAGTGAAACTCCTTAATATAAAGAGAAGGATTAGCAGAGAAGAAATCCAACAGCTTCTCTATTTCAGAGAGATCTGGTAGGGAGACAAGAAAGTAGACTTTAATAATACTATTTGGCTACTGCTTCCTCCAAGAGAAGGCCGAGAAGTACAGGGTTATGCTGAGATCTGGTGTGAGAGGAGATGGGGGATGATTGGGAGGGGTAGTCCAGTGTGTAGAGGGGATCCAAGTAGTAGTTGGGGTGCTGGGGGGGGTAAGATAGGAGCAGCAGGTGTGAGGGGAGGTGAGTAAGGTGGGTAGGGAGAGAGTTAACCTGGAACTTCTGGTTTGGCTGGGGAGGGAGTAGGTAGGGGTGGGAAAGGGGAGGAATGTGGAGAATGTTGTTCCACAGGAGGGATTTACCTAGTAAGGGGTCAAAGGAGTGGGGGAGGGGCCAGTGTATCAGGTTGCATAGTCATGGCAGAACTTTTAGAGTTCCAATTCCCAGATGGTAGGGAATCTGGAAGCACTGTGACTCTGGCTACCAGAACCAGTTCTGCAAGACACTGGCTACTGAGAGAGGGGTGAGGGCTCAGTGCCCAGATTCATAGACATAGAGAGCTCTGTTCATTTATCCCCACAGTGGCAATAATTTTCTAGGTCCTGGAAGATGGAAAACTCAAGAGTTCCCTCTGGTGTTCATTGTGTCCTATTGTCAAGGTTGTATTGAGGCCAAATCTAGGGCATAAAGAAATTACCCTTTTGGGACAGATTGTATCTGACAGTGGCAATTTATAAAAATTTTGTAGGAGGCAGCCCAGGGTTGATAATGGATGTGACTTCGAATTGCAAGAACCCAGTTTAAAAGTCTGTGTCCAATTGTGGGGCTCAAGTCTGTCACATTGTGTCTACTGGGACATCTATTGAGCCAAAATGGGGCTGTGAAAATTGAATGGTATGCGTCCCTGGTCATGCAATCTTCACCTCAGCTAAGCCCTGCTTAGACACTTGGATAAGACTTTGGGCATGATTTCAACTTCAACAGAAAGCCCAAAATTCAACAAACATAGATGTGATTGGATCCCTAAGCCCTATTTACATAGCACAAAAACAAGGGGAACTTACCTAGACAAAGCCAATTTAGCCTAGAAGTCGATTTTAGCTTGGCAGAGAGCACTTCCAATAATAGCATTTTCCTACATGGGGCCTTGAGCCCCTGAAAAAAAAAAACACGTTCCCCCAACCCACAGTGAGACCTCCAAAACGTTAGGAATATTCCTAAAAACGAACCTCTCTGCCAACACATATAATTCCAATCAGACCGAATCAGACCAGGTTAAAAGACATCCAGATTTAATTGGACACCTGTGCTCTCGGGTGGCCCTAGGGGGAACGGAAAGCCAACAGGACCATTGAGGACAAAAAGGGAAGACCACTCTCATGGAGTATTGAAACTGATCCTGTCCTCCAGAGAACAAATGCCTCTCTCCATTCTTCCTTCCCCATCTCCTCTCTGAGGACCTGCGGGCCACCCAGAAATGCTGGCATCCATTAAACCTGGGCTTTTTCTAATTCGGTTTGATTTGGTCAGATTCAGATTATTGCATGAGTGGAGAGGTTTATTGGGATGTGAAAACTTTTCAAAGATGTTTATGGCTTTGATGCAAAAAATCTTGGGGGAACAATTTAACGTTTAGAAAGGCACATAGTTGAGTGAGGTCTTTGAGGTCAGAAAATAAAACAATGGCAGCCTGGCTATTGCTGGCTGATGTGCCTTGATCACAGGTGATGATTAATTCCTTGTACCCATTTTAGCTCTCAGCTTTCTGATATGATTTAATAAAAATACTGTTGATGAGTGGGTATGCACCCTGAGAGTTTAAAAAAGAAATGATGGGTTTTTGTAATCAAGAAGTTTAAAAAAAGAAATTATGGGGCTTTTTTTGTACTCAAGAAGGTAGATTTGTGATTCTTTTGAGATTTTTTATAAAATTAACTTTTGAGATAAATTATAAAATGATTGGTCCTTTCTTTGTAACCCTAAAATGCAGCCTGCCAGCAAAGAACTGGCTGAGAAAAATACCTTGCTCACTTATACTCTGTTAATGTATAACAAGTTGCTTAGCTATGAATGTATGTAGATCTTTGGAAATCATTGCCTTTCTTTTCTTCAATACAGGGATTCTCTGTGTGGCCATGGCTGTCCTGTCACTCACTCTGCAGACCAGGTTGTCTTGAACTCGCAGAGACCCGCCTGGTCCTGCCTCCCAAGTGCTGGTATTAAAGGTGTGCACCACCACCACTCAGCTCGTTTTTCACATATAATATATAAAGGGTTTAATCATGTAAAGGAAATGAGAAACATGCTGTTGTTTACTTTTATTCATTGCAATTCTTCACTTGGAAAATAGAATATAATTGCATTATTTTTATACTGCTTGAAAGATTTTGCTTGAGTGTATACTCTGTAATGAATAATAAGAGATTTGAGATACCCTGACATGGTGGAGATGTGTGTGTGTGTGTGTGTGTGTGTGTGTGTGTGTGTGTGTGTGTGTGTGTGTGTTTTCCTTTTTCATTGCACGAGAAAATTATGTTTTACTCCCTTGAGAAAAAAAATCTATTGTGTGATCAATTACTGACTCCATGCCTCCTCTTCGGTTCTTCAACTGCTGAGGATGATTTTGTCCTAAACACAAGTTAACAACTAATCATCATATTTCAGCCCTCTGCATTACAGGGTTCTATATTATTTGCCTCCTATGAAATAACAAGGCTAAAGCTCTTAGCTACTTAGACTTTCATAGAGAAGTCCAAACATGTTTATTAAAAACTGTCAGCATCACATCTATGGTTGGTAAATAAAAATGCAGTCTAACTGCTCCTATAATTGTTAATAATAGGACAACATGCTTATATTATGAGTCGATATGAATCCTGAGCATCCAAAAAAATATAAAAGCCTGAGGACATCAATACACTTTGTAAGTTTATTAAAGCATAGAAGCTTGGTTTATTGGGTGTGAGAGGATATTCTGAAAATAGAAATACAGTTTATAAAAATAATGGCTTAAGATGAATATAGAAATTATTACAGAATTTCTTTTCCCTTCCATCATATCATCAAACTAGAATTTCAGAAGTTCAGTGCTTAACATTAATAGAGTTCTGACAAGCTAGCTGAGCAATTACTTCTTGCTGTTTGGGTCACAAACTCAAGATTTTAAATTTCTTTTGGTTGTCTTCTGAATACAGACCTATGTGCTGTTCAACCCAAATGTGTAGTTGTGCTGGGACTCAAGGATGTGAGTCTACTCCTGCTGGTTTACAGATACCTGTTCAGTGCTTTTCCTACTATATGGATTTCACTACAGACTGATAATGCTAATATATCCAGAAAACTTTTTTTAATAAAATGATTCATACAAACTTCAGAAAACTGACAGAATTATAAAACTTGGATTTACTTCTCACAAGTTAAAAGGATTATGGTATTTTTCCTCTCTCCTGGTCTTGGGGCTCTGCCCTTCCCTCAATTTTGAGGCTATAAGTTTACAGTTTTCAAATGAGTTTCTAAATTTTAACTCCTATTCCTCATTTGTATCTGTCTTACCAGGTTCCTACTTGGCTGACAAACACATCCAGGCATCAGCTGCTGATGACAACCTGCTCCAGATGACTATGAGTCTGAAGTTGCTGAAATCTGGTGTGGACCAACCTAGCCAATGTGATTGCTGTCTCTTGAGCTTGTTGATGAACCAGATACTTCTAAGTTCCCTCGTTGCCTTTGACTAATATTCTGGCCTTCCAGGACTCCAAGAACAGTGTCCCAAGGTCAGCAGGAAGTAATTACAGAAATGAGTATGCCATCCCTGGAATGTTAGAAAAAATGGTAATTTCTCAAATGTTTAATGGGTAATCTCCAGTGTATTAAATCTTATGAATCTCTTGGTTTAAACTTGAGAAAATCTCTACCAATGGACCTGTTGTCTTGTACCCATCCATTCTTACTATCTCTTTATCAGCCCTCTTAGGTCATACAAAAGTTGCACATCTTGAACAAAGTACTTGTATTTGCTATGGGAAAGGTGTGGACTACAGATTAGTACTATACTATTATTTATTTTTTTGGTTTTTCGAGACAGGGTTTCCCTGTAGTTTCTAGAGCCTGTCTGGATCTAGCTCTTGTAGACCAGGCTGGCCTCGAACTCAAAGATCGGCCTGCCTCTGCCTCCCACGTGCTGGGATTAAAGGCGTGCGCCACCACCGCCTGGCCTAGTACTATATTATTTTAATAGATTTAAAGTAATTTATAAGTGTGATGAGTGTAATTTTTAAAATACTGTGTATTATAAAAGACATATCCTGTGAAATATGCCACTTTACTGTTTAAGAATTCTATTAGGAGGACTTATATCATTCTCAGAACTGATTACAATCCTGATACAATCAGCAGCACTTTGTAATTTCCTTTTTTTTTTTGGAGGGGGCTAGACATTTGTATGAAGTGTATTTGCGTCATTCAGAATATGCACTGTATGGCTACACAAAAGCAGCTTTCTGAATAAGTCACTGCATGGTTTGTTAAAGTACAAAGCTTCCAGAAATGGAAAAGGGGAAGGCAGGCCTTCACTGACAGCCACCACAGAGACTTTGGTCATTGACGCCTTGAATAAATGATAATTCCTGTCTGGGTACCATTAAGCTAATGATGCTAAAACCCCAATATCAACCTCTGGAACAAACTCATCTCAGGGATTTGAGATGATGTACTATTCAGGGGCAAGGAATTTTGAAAGGGCACATTTGAGTCTCAAGGATCAATTAAAAATAAAATAAAAAAGTGTGAGTTAGGGTCATACCCACAGTCACCATATTTGTGTTTAATTTTTTTTTTAATTTTTAAATGTGGTTGTCAGTGAACAATCGGCCATGAATATATTGTGGCATGAAAACACCACCACATAATTTGCTCAGGCCTATGAAAAGATCCAGTTGGCTTATGAAAGGGTCCCGACACTGTTGTGGTATGGGGAGAGAGCATGTTTGTGGTTTTCACAGGGTAAAAATAAATCTCAATTGATATGGTGTGTGGGGCAGAGAGAGACCGATCCTGATGTTGCTGAGGAGAATCCAGAAAAGCCAGCGTGAGACCCACTGGGCCTATGTTCCTTATCCACCAGTTTTACATCCTGCTGTTTGGGAAGGAAAAGAAATTGTGGTCACAGTCAATGATACACATCTTTTAGGTTGACCTGCCACACAAGTGTTCCTGATTACCTGAAAGTTTTATCATGTTGGGTATGGTAAAGGAACTTCTGTATGTTTTGCAAAGAATATTGCTTTGGAGGGATGTCTTGGAGTGTTTCCAAAATTAATGATGGGAAATGATAAACAGTATAGTTATACAAAGTTATTGCTTCCTCGAGGTAATTGGGTAAATGAAACTTCACCCTCTCAGTGATTTTGCCATCCACAGAGGAACTGAGAGAGTTGAACAGAACTCTGTTGTGGAGAGGATGTACTGGTATTATCCCATTAAAGTACAATATAACAGGGACTTCACAGTACACTCTTGACTGGTCTGGAAATCAAGAAGACTATAGCGACTATTATCCTTTGCCTACAGCAGAATCCTGGGACCAAGGACTGTCATCTGGAATTTGGTATTCCAGAACAGAATTTCCACAGACTTATGCTTGGAAAATGGCTGCTGCCATGGGAAAATTGACTGGACAATTCTGTTCTTCAAAACCTGGTTGCCCCCTGAAAGGGACTGTTTGTGTTTATGTAAAAATGTGTTGAAATGCAAATCAAAACAACTTTGAGATATCATCTTACACCTGTCAGATTGGCTAAAATCCAAAACACCAATAATAACCTTTGCTGGAGAGGTTGTGGGGTAAGGGGTACACTCATCCATTGCTGGTGGGAATGCACACTTGTGCAACCACTTTGGAAAGCAGTGTGGCGGTTTCTCAGGAAATTCGGGATCAACCTACCCCAGGACCCAGCAATTCCACTATTGGGAATCTACCCAAGAGATGCCCAATCATACAACAAAAGCATATGCTCATCTATGTTCATAGCAGCATTATTTGTAATAACCAGATCCTGGAAACAACCTAGATGCCCTTCAGTGGAAGAATGGATGAAGAAACTGTGGAATATATACATGCTAGAATACTACTCAGAGGTAAAAAACAATGACATCTTGAATTTTGCAGGCAAATGGATGGAAATAGAAAACACTATTCTGAGTGAGGTAACCCAGACCCAAAAAGATGAACATGGGATGTACTCACTCATAATCGGTTTCTAGCCATAATTAAAGGACATCGAGCCTATAAATTTGGGATCCTTGAGAAGATAATAAGAAGGTGAACTCCCAAAAAAAGATATAGTAATCCTCCTGGATATTGGAAGTAGACACGATCGCCAGGCAAAATTGGGAACTTGAGGGTTGGGCAAGACTGGGCCAAGGGAAGATGGGGAGAGAAAAGTGTGAAGGGGAGAACAGGGGGAGCTCGGAGGAATGGGGTGCTTGGGATATAGGAAGGGTGGATATGGGAGCAGGGAAGCATATATCTTAATTTAAGGAGCTACCTGAGGGTTGTCAAGAGACTTGACCCTAGAGGGGTTCCCAGGTTTCCAGGGAGACGCCCCCAGTTAGTTCCTTGGGCAGCTGAGGAGAGGGAGCCTGAAAAGGCCAGTTCCTATAGCCATACTGATGAATTTCTTGCATATCACCATAGAACCTCCACCTGACGATAGATGAAGAAAATGACAGAGCCCCACATTGGAGCACCGGACTGAGCTCCCAAGGTCCTGATGAGGAGCAGAAGGAGAGAGAACATGAGAAAGAAAGTCAGGACCGTGAGGGAACCTCCAGCTGGCGACAGATGGGGAAGGTGACTGAGCCCCACACTGGAGCACTGGACTGAGTTCCCAAGGTCCTGATGAGGAGCAGAAGGAGCGAGAACATGAGGGAGAAAGTCAGGAACGTGAGGGGTGCGTTCACTCATGGAGACGGTGGGACAGAACTAAAGGGAGATCACCAACTCCAGTTGGAATGGGACTGATGGATCATGCGACCAAACCCGTCTCTCTGAATGTGGCCAACAGCGGGGGCTGACTGAGAAGCAAAGGACATTGGCGCTGGGCTCTGATTCTTCTGCATGGACGGGCTCTGTGGGAGCCTTCTCAGCTTGGTCGATCACCTTCCTGGACCTGGGGGGAGTTGGGAGGACCTTGGACTTAGCATAGAGTGGGGAACCCTGATGGCTCCTTGGCCTTGAGAGGGAGGGAGGGGAGGTATGGGTGGAGGGGAGGGGAGGGAAGGGGGAGAAGGAGGGGAGGGAAGGGGGAGGAGGAGGGAAGGAGATGGAAATTTTTAAATATAAAAAAAATAAACCATGAGAAAAAAATGTGTTATGTTCTTTTGATGCAGGAAATAAAGGTCTCTTTGTATGGTTTTCTTGTTTAATTTGTCATATCCTGATTATATTTTACCTAATTTTATTTCTCAAGTGGATGATCATACCTGTGTATTGGTGATAAAGAAACCTTCTTTTGTAATGTTGCATGTGCATGCAAATGAGCCATGGTTTGATGACAAAGGCTTGCAAGTAATTGAAGAAATCAAGAAAAATAGACAGACACGTGTTGCTGGATTAGTTATAGCAGGAACTTCAGCTCTTGTTGTTATGCCCACTACTTCTGCAGTTGCTTCAATGGCTTTGGCTCAGTCTATTCAAAATGCAGGGTTTTTAATCAATTATCTAAGAATGTTTCTATGGCATTGGAGACACAAGCAGATACAGATATAAAAATGGAACATACATTGAATGCTTGTATGATGTAGTACAATGTTTGGGAGATGAGCTCCAGAGCTTACAAACCAGAGCACAGCTGAAGTGTCCTGCTAATTATGAATGAATATGCGTTATAGCTTCTGTGTATAATGATAGTGTTATGGGTTGGGAGACAGTTAAAAACATCTATAGGGAATCTGGCATGATTCTATTGAATCCTTAGATTTGGCTAAATTACATCAAAAAATTTTGTATATGAAAAAGGCTAAATTGGATTTTGATGCAGAAAAGCAGCTGAAGGTATTTTGGAACATTTTTAAAAGACTGTTCCATCATGGTCAGCATTTACCTCACTTCTTAGTAGTATTACAATCATTGGGGCTTGTGGTTTTGGGGGGCATAATTTGATTACCTATAGTTTTCAGGGTGACTATGAACTCCCTGTAAAATATGGACTTGAAACATCATGGAGTAAAACTCCACACACTTCCCTAAAGACTTGTTACCAGAGACTTGCAGTCATAGATGGGTGAGTTTCCTTTGCCTCCTTTCAACCTAAGAGGGAACATGAATCATTGGGATTCATGCTCGCATGATGGGTAAGATTGGAGAAAGGAACCCCAAAGCCAGATACAGTCTTCCGAGGGGAATCTGAGGGGTCTTTAAGAAAATAAATGAAAAAGGAGGAATGTGTGGGAGCCCACCTGTGACTCAGTCTCCATCTGGGGTCACTTCTAACTTAAAGAAGTCATTTGAGTTCAAGTTTGCCTGCTCTGCTTTTTCCAGGAACCTTGAGGGCTGTGAGTAATGTCTATATTAGCCCATAGAAAGAGCACTTTTTTTCGAGGTGGAAGAGCACATTTTTCTGCTAAGATTTTGGCTGCTGTATGCCAGTTGGACACACACCTTGTTAAAAATTAGGAGCTGTTTAGCTGGATGAGATGATGTACCTGCTTGATCTTCCTTCCAAGAACTCTGTAGTGAGGTCATTAGCTGATGGCACTGCCCTTTGTTCTGCCTTTTCCTGTCATTAGTACATGTGCTCGGTGAGAAATAAACTCGAGGCTGTTAGGTATTGACTTTCAGTCCTCCCTGTCTATCCTATGTTTCTTTCCTCATTTCTCTTGACCTAACATTTCCTCAGCCTCAGTGGCCCCACCCCGGGTGCCCCCAGCTGATTTCTATCAGAGTGGGTGCTGACAGTTGTTGGCTCCCTCATCTCAGTGAGTTATTTCTAATCCCCATGAGTAGCATTCACTCTGCAGATTAAGAAGATTATTACCTTCTTTTGGGGGGTATGGTCCCATTAGCCCAAGTTGCCCAGCACTCACTATGTAGCAACCATGTCTGGGCTATGCTTTGCTGATGATGAAGCCCAGGACTTATGTGTGCTAAGCAGGTTCTCTCCCAACTGAGCTGCATCCCCAGCTCAAGATATCAGTGTATTTCTTTCTTCAAAGACTTAAAGTTCTTGTCAAATAAATCCTTCACTTCCTTGGTTAGAGATACTCCCAGATATCTTATGCTATTTATGGCTATTGTGAAAGGTGATACTTCTCTGATTTCCCTCTCTGCTTCCTTATCCTTTGTGTATAGGAGGGCGACTGATTTTTTGGAGTTGATCTTGTAACCTGCCACGTTACTGAAGGAGTTTATCAGCTGTAGGAGTTCTTTGGTGGAGTTTTTGGGGTCGCTTATGCATACTATCATATCATCTGCAAATAATGAAAGTTTAACTTCTTCCTTTCCAAATTGAATCCCCTTGATTCCCTTATGTTGTCTTATTGCTATTGCTAGAACTTCCAGCACTATATTGAAGAGATAAGGAGAGAGTGGACAGCCTTGTCGTGTTCCTGAATTTAGTGGGATAGCCTTGAGTTTCTCTCCGTTTAATTTGATGTTAGCTGTCCGCTTGCTGTAAATAGCTTTTATTATATTTAGGAATGACCCTTGTATCCCTAATCTCTCCAAAACTTTTATCATAAAAGGGTGCTGAATTTTGTCAAATGCTTTTTCAGCATCTAATGAGATGACCATATGGTTTTTTTCCTTCAGTTTATTTATATGATGGATTACATTGATAGATTTTCGTATGTTGAACCAGCCCTGCATCTCTGGGATGAAGCCTACTTGATCGTAATGGATAATTTTTCTAATGTGTTCTTGGATTCTGTTTGCCAGTATTTTATTGAGAATTTTTGTGTCAATGTTCATGAGTGAGATTGGCCTGTAATTCTCTTTCTTGGTTGAGTCTTTGTGTGGTTTAGGTATCAGGGTAACTGTAGCTTCATAGAAGGAATTTGGCAGTGACTCTTGTGTTTCTATATTATGAAATACCTTAAGGAGTATAGGTATTAGGTCTTCTTGGAAGTTCTGGTAGAATTCCGCATTGAAACCATCTGGTCCTGGGCTCTTTTTGGTAGGGAGGTTTCTGATAACAGTTTCTAATTCTTTGCGACTGACAGGATGATTTAGAGCATTTACCTGGTCCTGGTTTAACTTTGGTATATGGTATTTATCTAAAAAACTGTCCATTTCTTTTACATTTTCCAATTTTGTGGCATACAGGCTTTTGTAGTAAGATCTAATGATTCTCTGAATTTCCTCTGTGTCTGTGGTACCAGAAAATGGAAGGATCTCCCCTGCTCGTGGATTGGGAGGATCAACATAGTAAAAATGGCAATTCTACCAAAAGCAATCTATAGATTCAATGCAATCCCAATCAAGGTCCCATTAAAATTCTTCACAGAGATTGAGAGGACAATAATCAACTTTATATGGAAAAACAAGAAACCCAGGATAGCCAAAAAAATCTTATACAATAAAGGTACTTCTGGAGGCATTACCATCCCTGACTTCAAACTCTATTACAAAGCTACAGTATTGAAAACAGCTTGGTATTGGCATAAAAACAGAGAAGTTGACCAATGGAATCGTATAGAAGACCCGGATCTTAAACCACAAACCTACGAACACCTGATTTTTGATAAAGGAGCTAAAAGCACACAATGGAAGAAAGAAAGCATCTTCAACAAATGGTGCTGGCATAACTGGATGTCAACCTGTAGAAGAATGAAAGTAGATCCGTGTCTATCACCATGCACAAAACTCAAGTCCAAATGGATTAAAGACCTCAATATTAATCTGAACACATTGAGCTTGATAGAGGAGAAAGTGGGAAGTACTCTACAACAAATGGGCACAGGGAACCATTTCCTGCGCATAACCCCAGCTGCACAGACATTAAGGGCAACATTGAATAAATGGGACCTCCTGAAGTTGAGCAGCTTCTGTAAAGCAAAGGACATTGTCACAAAGACACAAAGGCAGCCTACTGACTGGGAAAAGATCTTCACCAACCCTGCAACTGACAAAGGTCTGATCTCTAAAATATAAAAGGAACTCAAGAGACTAGACGGTAAAATGCCAATTGACCCAATTAAAAATTGGGGCGTGGAACTGAACAGAGAATTCTCAACAGAAGAAGTTCGAATGGCCAAAAGACACTTAAGGTCATGCTCAACCTCCCTAGCTATCAGGGAAATGCAAATCAAAACAACTTTGAGATATCATCTTACACCTGTCAGATTGGCTAAAATCCAAAACACCAATAATAACCTTTGCTGGAGAGGTTGTGGGGTAAGGGGTACACTCATCCATTGCTGGTGGGAATGCACACTTGTGCAACCACTTTGGAAAGCAGTGTGGCGGTTTCTCAGGAAATTCGGGATCAACCTACCCCAGGACCCAGCAATTCCACTATTGGGAATCTACCCAAGAGATGCCCAATCATACAACAAAAGCATATGCTCATCTATGTTCATAGCAGCATTATTTGTAATAGCCAGATCCTGGAAACAACCTAGATGCCCTTCAGTGGAAGAATGGATGAAGAAACTGTGGAATATATACATGCTAGAATACTACTCAGCGGTAAAAAACAATGACATCTTGAATTTTGCAGGCAAATGGATGGAAATAGAAAACACTATTCTGAGTGAGGTAACCCAGACCCAAAAAGATGAACATGGGATGTACTCACTCATAATCGGTTTCTAGCCATAATTAAAGGACATCGAGCCTATAAATTTGGGATCCTTGAGAAGATAATAAGAAGGTGAACTCCCAAAAAAAGATATAGTAATCCTCCTGGATATTGGAAGTAGACACGATCGCCAGGCAAAATTGGGAACTTGAGGGTTGGGCAAGACTGGGCCAAGGGAAGATGGGGAGAGAAAAATGTGAAGGGGAGAATGGGGGGAGCTCGGAGGAATGGGATGCTTGGGATATAGGAAGGGTGGATATGGGAGCAGGGAAGCATATATCTTAATTTAAGGAGCTACCTGAGGGTTGTCAAGAGACTTGACCCTAGAGGGGTTCCCAGGATTCCAGGGAGATGCCCCCAGTTAGTTCCTTGGGCAGCTGAGGAGAGGGAGCCTGAAAAGGCCAGTTCCTATAGCCATACTGATGAATTTCTTGCATATCACCATAGAACCTCCACCTGACGATAGATGAAGAAAATGACAGAGCCCCACATTGGAGCACCGGACTGAGCTCCCAAGGTCCTGATGAGGAGCAGGAGGGAGAACACGAGAAAGAAAGTCAGGACCGTGAGGGAACCTCCAGCTGGCGACAGATGGGGAAGGTGACTGAGCCCCACACTGGAGCACTGGACTGAGCTCCCAAGGTCCTGATGAGGAGCAGAAGGAGCGAGAACATGAGGGAGAAAGTCAGGAACGTGAGGGGTGCGTTCACTCATGGAGACGGTGGGACAGAACTAAAGGGAGATCACCAACTCCAGTTGGAATGGGACTGATGGATCATGCGACCAAACCCGTCTCTCTGAATGTGGCCAACAGCGGGGGCTGACTGAGAAGCAAAGGACATTGGCGCTGGGCTCTGATTCTTCTGCATGGACGGGCTCTGTGGGAGCCTTCTCAGCTTGGTCAATCACCTTCCTGGACCTGGGGGGAGTTGGGAGGACCTTGGACTTAGCATAGAGTGGGGAACCCTGATGGCTCCTTGGCCTTGAGAGGGAGGGAGGGGAGGTATGGTTGGAGGGAAGGGGAGGTAAGGGGGAGGAAGGGCGGGAAGGGGGAGGAGGAACGGAGGGAGGGGGAGGAGGAGGGAAGGAGATGGAAATTTTTAAATATATAAAAAAAAATAAACCATGAGAATGAAAAAAA
This sequence comes from Arvicola amphibius, assembly GCF_903992535.2. NCBI lineage: Eukaryota > Metazoa > Chordata > Mammalia > Rodentia > Cricetidae > Arvicola > Arvicola amphibius. Next base: position 74,037,709 of record NC_052054.1, on the reverse strand, counting down.
AAAGATATCAGTGTATTGTCACTAGCCCTGTCTGTTTGATGTTTATCCACCATGGAACCCCCAGAGCCCTCTCTCCTCACCTCTCACTGTCCTTTGTTCTGTCTGTCTGTCTGCCTCACATTCTCCATTAGCAGTCTCTGAGCCAGACTGATCAGGTGTGACACCCAACTTTACTTCTGGACTACAGTGGCCCAGAGCAGGGTGTCAGCTACTCTGTGCTTTACTATGTCCACCGAGAAATGTCAGAGGACAGCGGCACCTCAGGTATCTTCCTCACTTGAAAGATTTGAGATTTTCATTCTGTGCTATTTAATCACAGTCACACCCCCGAGCCAGCTCCTCCTAGAACCACAACCTTCTCTAACCACCCAAGTCTTGTGTTCTCTTTTTGCTTTTTAAAAACCTTTCAAGTCCAGTTGGGGCAGCAACACCATATTGTAAGTGGATGAATAAGCAGATCATTCTGAGCAAAGGATGTGATGCTTTCCCATCATGCTCTCCGGGCATGGAATGAGAACCTGCCCTGCCCAGTAAGAGGAAGGTCGTGGGTTCATAAAAGTTCATGGTGGCGCCTTGCCAGTTCATCAGTGTGTAAAGATCCGGTGTGCTGCTGGTCCTCCCCCGTGGGGTCAGAGGAGTTTGTGTGTGCCAGTTTCTGGATTTACTGACTTTTAGACTCAGACACAGCATACCTCTCTCTTTAGCCTTGTTTTCTCCAGCCCCGCCCAAATCAGGAGTGGCAGGAACAGGTTTGTTTACCACGGCAAGCTGCTGTTTGCTCATTTTAACATGGAGAAAGAGGCAACAGTGTGAACACATTAGTCACACAAGAAGGAGTTAGGGCCCAAGTCCCACTAAGAAGGACAGCATGCAGGCTTATGTTGATGAAGGAGACAGACCCCTTCCTGCTAGTCCACAGTTACACATTAGAAACAGCTCAGTTCCTTGAGCTCAGGGGATTGAGGAAAGACATAGATTCAGAGAAAGAAGAAAGATTGGGCTTTGGTGGGAGGAGGATGGAGAGAAAAGGACAACAGAGAACACCATGCCCCAAGGGGTAGAAAAAGGCTCTCAGACAGAGAAACATAAAGGGAGAACAAGACAGGGAGAGAGTGACACCTCAGTCAGAGAGACGCAGGAGTCCATGGACACATGTCTCCTAACAGCTGTGTTCCTGTGTTATCAGATGCCTGCTTTACTGTCTTCTCTACCTGTTCTGCATCCTCCTCTGCATCTCAAGTCACAGTTGGACCTTCTCTGTTTCTCTCATCTGTATCTATGGTTGTTCCAGAAGAGAGGTAAAGGAGAAAGATACCACACACACACACACACACACACACACATACACACACACTCTTACACATGCACGTGCACACACAAACACACCACACACACACACACACAGACACTCACATGTGCAGATTGGGCCTAAATCCAGTTTTTTTAAATGTGCTTGGTTACCCCTTAACATTTGTGACACTATTGTGCCAGTGGGCGGATTTTGCAGGAGGTCATTATTGTACCTCTCAGTGCTCATAGCCAGGTGAGACTTATGATTTCTCTTCTGATCCAGTAGCACACGTAGCTCCTTCTAGCACTGTGACCACTAGTAAGTCGGGGTGAGGCTTCCAGATTAGTACCAGCTAGATTGCTCCATGTTCTTCTGCACCATGAGAATGTGGTGTCTTCAGCAATATGGGTTTACTGTCAAGTTGTGAAAGGCAACCAACGCCATTGGAAATAGACTGTGGTGTTTGGGGTGGGACAGTCTATGGGATCCAGTGGGCCAGCTTGGGAAGATGTAGCTTCTTGATCTGGGGGTTTAGAAGGGTGGCGTATGATGCCTGTTTGGGTGTTGTTTTCCTCCTTAAATGGCAATGCCATTTAAACTCCTTTAATCATGTATATGTTTTAGGACACTTCCACAGTACTAGGATTCTATGTGGCTTTTCAAAAGCCTTCAGTGTTATCCTTCCTCTCATTCCCCCTCTACTCTGTGCTGTCACCCCTTCCCCATTTAATCCTCTTGTTCTAATTCCCACTTACTTCTTATAGCACTATGTGCTATGTCCCCATCCCTGAAAGATCCGCCACCCCATCCCTTATCTGCTACTAAACTCTGTGGGTGTTCTATCGAAACACCCATATTGAATGAATAAAAGCAACATAGAAAAGAAAACATGCAGTGTCTTTCTGGGGCTGCATTAACTTGCCCTGGATGATCATTTCTAGCTGCACATACTTACCTAATCATTGTGTACCTTCATGTTTCTCTACAGTCAAATGCCATTCCATTGTATATGAACCACATTTTCCTTATGCACTCATTGATCGTTGGGCATCTTGGCTATTTCCGACTTCTGGCTGTTATGAATAAAGCAGCAACGGACATGAATGAGCAAGTGTCTCTATAGTAAGATGCTGTGTCCTGCAGACATGCCCATGAGTGGTGGAGCTGGAGTCTTGTGGCAGATCTACTTTCAGTTTGTTGAGGAACCTCCACAATGACTCCCAAAGTGGCTGTTCCAGTTTACACTCCCATCAGCCGCGAGTAGTGTGCTCATATCCTGAATTCTTGCCAGCGTCTGCTGTCATCTGCTTTATTAATCTCAACAATTCTGAATGGATTAAGTGGAATCTCAAAGTTGTTTCCTCTCCCTCGTCCTCTTCTTTCTCCACTTCTTCTAAAGGAGATTATCTTGAAGCAGCTGTCTGTTCCTCTGGCCTTTAAAATGTTTCTGTGTTGTTCCTGGAACCTCGGGGAATTTGTGTGGTTATTTTGTAAGTGTATTTACTGGGGACAGACAGCCCACAGTGAGCTGATCTCTACACTCGAGTAGTTGTGTCTTTCTGTAATGATCTCAGACTATTGCAAAAAAGGAGCTTCTTTGATGAGGGGTGAGAGATGCACTTATGAATGGAGAAGTCTGGTTTTTAAAAGCTTCAATATACGTGTATGTATGTTCTGTGTGCCACATGCATGCCACTGGGACTGGAGGTAGAAGCAGTTGTGAGACAGGAAGTAGGTGCTGAGGATCAAATGTAGGTCCTTTGGGAGATCAGCAAGTGCTCTTCACTTCTGAGCCATCTCCTCGGCCCTGTCTCTGCGTGAAGTTTATAATATGTATGGAAGTAAAATGTATGAACTGAATAGCCTGAGAATCCAGGATGTTCTCTTCTACAGTAGGGTTCTCATGTGTCACGTGGGGTCATAGAACATCACTAGAGTGCCGGTTGTGATAAGTTAAATGTGTATACTATGATCCCCAAAGCAATAATGAAAAGAACAAGCAGCTAATAAGCCAAATAGAGCCATAAAGACATCTGTTAAGGTGGAAATTTATACTTTGTACCTTAAAGGAGTAACAATGCCAACAGAACAAGGACTATGATTAGTAGACTAGGTTACAAAATAGAATAATGAAAACTACTTAAGCCAAAGTAAGACAGGGTAAGAGGAATGCAAAGGAAAGAACATAAGGGACTAATTATTTGCTTTTCGACTTATACCTAACAGTGTCTGCAATCATGATACAAACTAAAATGTTAGATTATAGATACATTGCCTGCCACCATCTGCTCCTCCACTTCGTTCGCCATGGCAGTTCTGGGTGCCATTTGCCTTTCTTTCCCAGCTGCCTCACTTGACAGGTTGGGTTGCCTCACTCTGGGTTGTCAAATAGTAATCCAGAGCAGCTGAAAGTCCTGTCCTGTTTCCCCTTCTCTTCCACAATGATATCTGAGCCTCAGGTGCAGGACTGTACTGTTGGTTGTAGTCTCTTTATTTTCTTCAGGGTTTTGCTGTGTTGATACCTCTGGCTTCAAGGCATTCAGAGATAATTTGGAAGCTAGCAGCCACAGCCTGAGGACTATCTAGTGACTTTCTAGATGTGTCATCGATGATGCTAATCCACAGTATGAGAATTGCACAAATTTATTCTTTCACTGGTTTTGAGACATGGTCTCACTATGTAGCCCTGATTGGAACTCACTTTGCAACTTAAATTGCCTGGAATTCACTGAGATCTACCTGGCCCTGCCTTCTGCATACTGGGATTAAAGGCATGTGCCCTGCCACTGGCTCATACACTTTTATGTGCTTAGTTAGTGCTAGATTTGTTTCCCTAAAGTTGCCACCATGAACATCAAATGTTTCGTTGTTCTGAATTTCTGCTGTGGGTCTTCAGTCCCTAGACTTACGAACAGGAAACCCCAAACCAAAGATACATACACATGACTTACATCACCATTTCGTTTGTGACCAGTCTGTGTACACTATTAAACATTTACAAAAGGCTTTAATTATTTTCCTCTTTAAAAAACATTGTGTATGTTTATGTGTGTGTGTGTGTGTTTGTGTTTGTGTGTGGGGGATGTGCTAGTGCCTATGTGCAAAGGTCAGACAGTGATGTTAGTATCTTACTCACTTGTTCTCTGTTTAATTAATACTTTAATCAATTAATTAAAATAAGTCTAGTCAATGAGATCTGTCTTTACCTACTCCACATCCAAATCTTGAGGCTATATATATATATATATATATATCAACCTAGGTCCTTGTGCCTGTGAGGAATGTAAATTTCAGACTAAACTATTGACCCAGCTCCTCTTCAACTTTCCCTAACTTTTGTGTTGTATAAAATAATGGATTTCATTGTGACATTTTCATACAAATCATACTTTACTCCTCTACTACCCTGCTTCTCCCTCTGTAATGAGGATTAAACTTGTGGTCTCATTTATTCCAGACTAGTGTCAGACCACTAAGTTCCCAACCCCTCACTGTTGATTTCCAGAATCCAGATATTATCGTTTGAATGAGAATGATCAAATTTCCTCATATGTTTGAATGCTTGGTCTTTAGTTTGTTTGGGAAGGATTAGGAGGTGTGGCCTTTATAGGAAGTATGTTGTGGAGGTGAGCTTTGAGATCTCAAAAGTCCACTCATTCTCAGTTAGCTCTCCTTCTCTCTGCCTCATGCTTGTGCATTAGGATGGTGCCTCTTCATAACAATAGAAAAATAATTAAGGCACCAGGCAACTGCTCTACCGCTATGGTGCATCACCCAATCTTTTAAGAATTTATTTGGACATAGGGTCTTGCTAAGTTACTTAGGCAATGGTTGATGCTGAATCTCAGCTTTCCTAATGCAGAGATGAGAAGCAAGGGTGGCCATGCCCCTCCTTAGACCTCCCTTTCTTAATAAGACTTCACTTCTCTTTACTGGAGAGAGAGATGGGGTGAGAGAAGGGAAGCAGCATCCTTCTTGTGAAGTTCAGCCGAAGGCTGTCTGATGTTGGCAGAAGAGTTATACTTCAGCGATTCAGGAAGGAGAAAGGTCAGGAAACCATAGTGATTTCAGGCATTATATCTGTACTTTTCTGACCTTGGCAAGGTGCCACAATAGACTTTAATAACCCTGGGAACCTTGTCCTGCCAAGCAGGGTGATCTGGTTCTGAACTTGCATCATTATTCTAATGCAGGATTCCCAGTGGGAGCCATGAAGTGCATTTCATACAGTAGCTGTCATAATCTTCACATTTTGGGGGAAGATATATTGCCTTGACCTACTATTAGAAGTACATATGTGTTAAGAACCTCTTTCTTAGGCCACACGGTGGATTAGAACATCAGCCTGGGATACAGAGGGAGACCTTGTCTAAGACAAACAAACAAAGAGACCAGCATTCAAATTTGATGTGGGACACCCTTCTGTATGTTGTAAATATCATTGGTTAATAAAGGACTGTCTTGGGCCTGCGCAGGTCAGAATAGAAGTAGGCAGGGAAAAATAAACTGAATGCTGGGAGAAAGAAGGTGCAGTCAAGAGAAGTCATGTAGCTGATGCCAGAAACAGACATGACAGAACATTGCCAGTAAGCCATAGTCACGTGGCAACACACAGATTAATGTAACAAGGTTCCCTGAAAGGTCTCCAAGAACCCTTAAACTACTTAGGCCAACAAACAGCGGGAAGCAGTTTGGAGCAAGCAGCACCCAGATTTTCAAAATGATTGTTTATAAATGCCTGTTTTTTATTTAAAAGGGGTTGGGTATAAATAGTTCATGGGCACAGTCAATTTCTTTTTTTTAAAAAGGGCAATATGATATAGAGATATATACTTGGCATTAGTATGGATCCTGAACTATTGATACAAATTTAGGACTGATTACGTTAGACTGTGTATATTTATTTCTGCTCTTATTTAAGGTATTGTGTTTGTGCAGCTCATTTAAAATTAAGTGTATAATTTAAAATTACATATTAATAGATAGTCATTTATAATAATCAAACCTATAGTCATGTTAGTTACGTTTTCTAGATATACAATATACATGTCAGTTAGATAGATAATCTTCAACACTTCAAAGACTGACAGAATTTCGCACTCAAAAGATCTTAAGAACTTAGATTTTTCTCAACAGTAAGACGTTTCTGCTTCTCTCAGCACCAACTACTTCAGGGAGGTTATTAGTCACTGAAGAATCTTTCTATGGAATTTGCCTTCAATATGACAAGGCTAGCCATTTGGTAAAGAAACTGCTCTTGCCTGAATTGCTTGATGGTATACTGTATGAACTAGATACGCAGGACCCACAGAAAAATGACTACTGAACTTGCCTAAAGAAGGTGAGACAAGCCTTCAGGGTTTCTGCTTCATGAAAGAGTCTTCCAGACAGTTGTCAGGACACAGAATAAAGTGACTGACAAACTGCCAATACAGGCAATATAGTCTTTCAAATTTTCTGCTTTATGGAAAAGTCTACCAGATATCATGGGCCTATAGGCTAAAGATGGATACACAAACATTGCATAAGAACTTTGGATGACTGTCCAGGCAGCAAGAAGTCCCTGTCAATTATAGGATTTTATAAATTGCTTATAATGCATTTTATGATTACTTAGACAATATTATATCTTTCTGGGAACTTTGATGGAGTTGAATGCAGATAGTTATAGTTTTTCTTAGTTATGATAAAAGATAAATTAAATATGAACCTTAGCAGTAACAAATAGACTAAACATTGTAGGTGTAATTCTTTCTTGATACATGTTTTGTTATATGTAATTTTATTACGTTAAAGTTAAAAACGTTCCTTTGTATTTAGACAGGAAAAGGTAATGATGTGGGATTCTCCTCTGTATAATGTGAATATGTTTTATTAATAAAGAAGCTGTTTTGGCCTATGGCATGGAAGAATAGAGCTAGGTCAAGAAAATGAACTGAATGAAGGAAGAAAGAAGGCAGAGTCAGGGAGATGCCATGTAGCTGCCAAAGGAGAAAGATGCCAGAACCATACCGGTAGGACACAGCATCATGGTAATACACAGATTAATAAAGATGGGTTAATTTAAGATGTAAGATCTAGCTAAGAATCTGTATAAGTTATTGGCCAAACAGTGCTGTAGTTACTATAGTTTCTGTGTGATTGATTATTCCAGTCTGTGTGGGCAGAAAAATGATAGCAGTCTCCATTTCCCAAACAAAAAACAAAAAAATGCCTTACTTGATTGGCCACAGTGTGATTTTATGGGCTCATTTTCTCCACTGAAGTTCCTTCTTCTCAAATGGCCTGACGTTGTATCAAGTTGACATTAAAGTTACCCATCAGAAATACCCAGAGTTTCCAGAGGCTCCTTTGCCAGGTTTCAGGCTCTCTCCTCCTGGCTCCCAAGTCTCCCCACTCCTGCATCTCTTGCTTCTCCTTCTATTTCTCTCAGTTTTGGCCATCACTGACCAGAGATACCATGGGGACAATCAAGAAATCTCATCTGAAGCTCCTTGGAGACTTGGGCCAGGGACTGTGCAGACACACAGACACACACACAGGATCATGCAATACTCTTCTCTTACTTAAACATGAATACATTTACATATGAATCTAAGAACATACAGATAGGCCTCCACAATTTAAGATTATCCATGCAAACACACTCCCAGATATGCAAGAGTAGGTCAGGAAGCAATCTAGACCCTAACACAGAAACATAGAACTGCATTTTCATGTTAGAAATGACTTTTTATATATAAAGCACACAGTAAACATGCACAGGTCCATGTCTGGGGAAATAAACAGACAGAACTGAGCTTGCATATATATACTCACCCCCAGAAATTGAGACACATTACTTCCTATGCCCTTTGTTCTGTGTATCTCAAGCACGGTGTTCTTGCCAACATCGAGGGTGGAGGTAAGAAGATAGGGAATGAGCAAGTCACCAACAGTCCAAACAGGAAGTATCGGTGCTCACATTCCTGGACAGTGAGGAGACAGGAGGCGGGAACAGCTGAAGTTGCATAACTGGGGGGAGGGCCAGGTTCAGCATAAAAGTCCCGCTGGAGTGTGCAGTGAAGTGGAAGGTGCTTAGACCAGGACCATGGAGCCCAGTGTCTTGCTCCTCCTCGCTCTCCTTGTGGGCTTCTTACTGCTCCTGGTCAGGGGCCACCCAAAGGCTCGTGGTCACCTTCCACCAGGACCCCGTCCCCTGCCCCTCTTGGGGAACCTCCTTCAGATGGACAGAGGAGGCCTCCTCAACTCTTTTATTCAGGTAAGAATTGCACAAGGCCTGTGCTGTATGGGATTAGCCCCATGTTTGCTCCTGAAGATCACTCATTTGTGGTGAAGAAGGAACTCCTTCCAGGCAGTAGGTTCAGGTGGGAAGGTCACTGAATGAAAGGTGAGGTGCAGGTTGGTGGTGGATGGTACTCAGGTTGACAGGCGTGTCCTCGCTGCTGGACAGTGTGAGACACTGTGCTTGGAGTGTGAAAGGTTTTGTGGTGTCATGGCATGCACCAAGGGCTTACAGTTTTCCTATTTGATGTTTCTTTGTTTCAAAAGAGAAAGAAAAATGTCACAGGCATCCACATATAAGTTTTGCCTCTGCCAACATAAGATATTAGCCTGCTGTATTCAAAAAGAAAGAAGATGAGAGGCAGGTCAGGAAGTGGGATAGGTAGGGAGTGCTTATCTGTTATAAACACAAGGACCATCAAAGAAACCAACCCTGGCAGCATCTTTACCAGTCTTCACAATTGAGATTTCATGTTCAATTACCGCTTATTTATTAATAATCACTTAGCACCTTTGCCTCCACTTCCTGTTTAGAGAGCTGATTTAGTGACAGCAATCCCAACTCCTGCTACCCCTTGGTTTTTATTATATCACCCACCTGGACCAATGGTATATTCATTTGTCTTTTATTTTTTTTGAGACAATATCATCGTCTTTTCTCAGGCTAACGATCCTTCTGAGTTAATATCTCACATGCTGGATTTAAAGATGTCTGATATACTTGGCCACAAGTATTTTAAAAATGTGCTTCCCACATGTTGGAAAGCTCAAGTTAACATCATATTTATATTTTATGTTTTGATTGCTATTTTATTTGGTTGGTTTGCTTTGCTGCTGTTATTTTCTTTTTCTTTCTTTCTCTTTTTTTGAGACAGGGTTTCTCTGTGAAACAGTCCTGGCTGTATTGGAACTAACTCTGTAGAGAGACTCAAACTCATCAAGATCCACCTACCTCTGCCTTCTGAGTGCTGGGATTAATTTTCATTCCTTTAAAATCTAATTCATTTGTTTCTCATTTTCCTCTCCACTTCTCTGTGTCTGAAGGCCCCTCCTACCAGGAGGTAACTATGGTTGCCTGAGTGAGTATGGATGTGGGGGCAATTGACTGGAAGTTGAGCAACTTATGAACAGCTATATCACTGAAGAAAGTGGCACTTCCCCCAGCATCCTTAACTGCCCAGAGACTCACAGTGAGGGTTGGTGACATCCTCTCATGGTAGCACGACATGCTGCATCTTTTCCCTGTAGGGACAGTCATCATGTCATCTGCAAACAAGGTTCCCAGGGGTTGGCAATGTCCTCTGAGAAGGGAATTCCTACCCTCTTCAGAACTCCTTAAAGAACTGTTCAAATCCACGATCCAATGTATGTGGCAATGTCTGGAAGCGTAGTTGACTTCCTTGACTGTCAGGAGATAAGAGTAGATGTAGAATAAACTCACAAAATTTAATTAGGCAAGTTATCTGCTCACTTGGGTGATATTGGATACAAGTAAAACAATAAGATGTAGGAGGAACTGCTTGTTGGTTCCTGGCTGCTCAGCCCTGAAATAATCACAGAGAAACTGTATTAACTAAATCACTGCTTGGCCCATTAGCTCTAATTTCTTATTGGCTAACTCTTCCATCTTACTTTAATCCATTTCTAGTAATCTGTGTATGTTCACGAGGTTGTGGCTTACTGGCTAAAGTTCCCAGTGTCTGTCTCCAGAGTCTTCATGGCTTCTCCCTAACTCTGCCTTTTTCATCCCAACGTTCAGTTTAGATTTCCTTGCCTAGCTCTGCTCTATCCTATAATGGGCTCAAGACAGTTTCTTATTAACCAATGGTATTCACAGCATACAGAGGGGAATCCCATGTCAATAAGAATTTTAAGATTGTTTGAAAGTTCAGACAGACTTACATAAGAGACAGGACTTGAACAAATCACAAAGACTTTCTAGGATGATGACAGGTATGGAAAAGAAACCATTCCTGAGGAGCAGCTGGTACTAGAGAAAAAGTAGAGCCAGGTGGATGAAGTCATGGTGTGACAGGGGAGAGGCAGGCACTGAATCTTCAGGTCAGGGGGATGAACTGGCGCGGTGTGACCCAAGGATGGTAAGAACTGAAGTGATTCAACTAAGCAGGCAAGAGAAAGTCTCCTCATGTCTTTATCTCTTTTCTGTTGCTACCACAAAATTCCAGAGGCTAAGTTCTTTATAAATTAAAGGCTTTTCCTAATCAAAATTGTGCAGAGGAACAGTCTAAGATCAAACAGTCTCTTCTTCCAGCCTCTAGTGAGAAATCTTCTTGTGTATCACAATAGAGTAGAGGACAGGAAAACCTGTTCATGCAGAAGAAGTAAACCATGTGAATTGGCTCTGGTTAATAATAATCCAGCCTCTGAGAGCCAAGTCCTATCAGTGAGACCAGCATTAACCTATTCTATGGATCTGCCCCCAAAGACCCAGTGCCTCTCACTAAGTTCTAGCTCCTAAGGGCTCTGACACTTCTCAACACAACCATATTGGGGACTAAGTAAACAGCAGAGAATCCATGAAGATATAGCACATGGAACAGGCAAGAAGAAAGAGGAGCTGGTACAGACAGATGCATCTGGATGCCAAGTGGTAGTGATGTCCTGTGGTGAACCCCAGACACAACCTGTTCATCTCTCTCATGTGAAGGTGCGTGGTTGATCGGCAGTTATGATTCACCAGACTAGCTTTAATATATATATAATTCAGTTTTAATAAAGGAAAAGAAATGGAACTTACAAATCCAAGGTTCCAGTGAGGAGCGCAGGAAAACAAAGAGCAGGCAGGCCACAGGCTGGCAAGATTTTATAAGTCAATATTAGCCTAAGGAGGACACACCCTTAGCCAAAGGGGGACACGCCTTTAGACAAAGGGGGACACGCCTTACAAAACAAGGTTTTTGGCTAGGCTTCCCCTTCATCTCCCCCTTTTGTCTAAATAAGACAGAACCAAACCAAATACAACTATATTCAATAGGAACAAATAATAAATATAAAATTACAGACAACAAATAATATTAAGAAGAAACATATAACAAAAGTTTTACTAAACATTCTATTTCAAGGAGTTTAAATAATGTAGAGGGTAACTTCAATTATCTAATCTTCAACCCCATCAAAGATCTGAGAAGGGAAGTAATATCACTTAAGCAACCAGGAAGTACAAACAAGAAACTTCCAAAATGTGCAACAAATGACAGAGACAACTATCTACCTGGGCAGTCACCCAAAGTTTCGTTTTGCAATGTTGAGGCAACCAACTTTGGCTAAGGCCTGACACAACTGACATAACATTTTTCAAAGGCAAGGAACTTTTTGTAGAACTATCCTACCCTGTCTTGGCAAGATAAGACAATCCTGTTTTATCCACTTATGGATATTCTGTATCTTTGTCAGTAGTTGAGGTATGGGCTTTTCTTTGCCCAAAGGCCAGTTCTGCCAAGAAGAAGACAAGCTCCCAGTGGAGTGCCTTTGGTGCTCAACATTTTCTCGGGAGTAGAGTGGTGTTGCCAGGAGTGATTGTGTCTCATAAGTACAAAACTCTAGGTTAGATTAAAGGCCATTTTCTACAGCTCCTCAAAGAGGTCGAAGATTATACTATCTATACTAAATATAATTTCTATGTATCTAAAAAACCTGAATATCCTAAATATAAATATGACAAACATATATGACCATTGATATATAATTCTCGATACCTATCTAACTTGGAGACTAAGAGAATAAACAACTGTGCAATAAATGAGGACAATATCCCCAAACGTAAACAATGTCATTACACAAATAATATCAGAGGTAGAAATGTACATTGCAATATGATAAATATCTCAATATAACAATTGTTTTAAACAGAGGTAGAAGCATACTCTCATACAATAGAGGTAGAAGCATACTCACATACAATGTTCAATATACAAGAATCAACAACAATTCAATTTTCTAAAAACAATAATTCACAAATACCAACCATCCCATCAAACCAGGTAATCCCCCCCTTTTTTTTCATAAACACCCCTGAGTCCATATAATACCTCCCCCAACCCCTCAACCCTATACCAACTACTAAATGATGTCCCTAAACCAGAGAGCAAACTCTGTTGGGAGAGGGGGCGTCGTCCTCTAAGATTGCTTCCAGCTGACATGGGGGCAACGTTCTTCTCAGGGGGTCACGTGAAAGCAAATGATGGTAAAATTCCCAGAATAACATTTGGTCGAGGAAATTGTAACTAGCCTCTGAGTGTTTTGATGAGGTCCGGCCAGAGTGCTGTCAAAATTGTACACATTTGAAACTGTCTTGTGTAGTTGGTACCAAAAAAACAGGTCTAATTTTAGCGCTATTAAAAACATGACGTCATAGTAACCAGGTGAAATTGATGTTGTGGGGCCCCATCTTCATCCTGGAAACTTCAAAGATTACTGAAGGAAAATTTGTTGTTTGTTACAGGAAAGGTAAACATTATCTACAAAGACATATACAGACATATATATTCGATGGAAGGTATAATAAAGACAGACACAGATATGAGGAAAGGCAAAGAAAGTTTATCAAGTATCATCATCATCATCATCATTATTATTATTATTACTATTACTATTCTGTCCCATTTCATGGCTCCTGACCTGAGACAGAAACTCTGAGACATCTCTTATCAACAGGCTTGGAATTGAAGAGGGACTAAGCCATAGTCCAACTCCAAAACCAGCTCTATATACATATAAATAAAATCACAGTAATGAATATATATATATATATATATATATATATGTAAAAAATGTTTTATACTTACTAAACCTATTCGGGTTCTGTGTTGATCCATATTAGGTTGTAACTAGTGTCCATCCATCAGTATTTAAATATCCAGGGTCCCTTAAGTTCTTTGAAGATGAGTGGTTTCCTGTGGATATAAGAAAAGAATCCTGCCCCCAACCTATATGCTTTTCTTACCATCAGTATGATCATCATCCTTGTGAATGAATTATTTTTCTTTTCCAAGGGGCTTCTCTTCAAACCGAACCTTTATTAATTTTGACAGTATCCACAATTTTTCCTCTCCTGTGGAGACAAGAGCAAAACCCCTTCCCCAACGCAGCACATCTCCTGGCTTCCATTGCGAGGTCAGCACATCCTTGAAATAAACTGGTTGATTTAATTCAGCAGACTTTTCCATTATCCAATGTCTTTCTGCAGCCATTGTCCCCTTCTCATTAGCATTGAGAAAATTCAAGGTTAATAAAGCACTATGTAACCTATTTCTAGGGGTATTTTCCACCCCTTTCTGTTTGTTTAACATATCCTTTATAGTTCTGTTTGATCTTTCTATGACTGCTTGACCTGTAGGATTATATGGTATACCTGTAACATGCTTAATATTGTAATAAGCAAAAAACTGTTTCATTTTCCTAGAGACATAAGCTGGACCATTATCCGTCTTTATTTGTGTAGGTATACCCATGATGGCCATAACTTCTAATAAGTGAGTGATTACTGAATCAGCTTTTTCTGAGCTAAAAGCAGTTGCCCATTGAAAACCTGAATAAGTGTCAATAGTGTGGTGTACATATTTTAATTTGCCAAATTCTGCAAAGTGAAACACATCCATCTGCCAGATTTCATTCCTTTGAGTGCCCATTGGATTAGCCCCTGCAGGCAGTGGTGTTTGGTTATAAAAAGAGCAAGTAGGGCATTTCTTTACAATTTCCTTAGCTTGTTGCCATGTAATAGAAAACTCTTTCTTCAAGCCTTTGCTATTGACATGATGTTTTTTATGAAATTCAGAGGCCTGCAGCACACTACCAATCAACAATTGATCAATTTCTGCATTACCTTGGGCTAGAGGACCTGGCAGACCCGTATGGGATCGGATGTGTGTTATATACATAGGGCAAAGCCTGTTCCTGATCGTGTCTTGTACCTGGATAAACAATGAGGTTAGTTCTGTATCATCAGGTATAAATTCAGCAGTTTCAATATGTAAGATAACTCTTTCTGCATATTGTGAATCAGTAACTATATTAAGAGGTTCTTTAAAATCCTTTACCACCATAAGAATGGCATATAATTCTGCCTTCTGGACAGAATCATAAGGACTTTGTTCCACCTTACTCAAATCTTCTGATTTGTAACCTGCTTTCCCTGATTTATTAGCATCAGTATAAAATGTACGTGCTCCAGTTATCAGAGCATCACGGATGATTCGAGGGAGAATCCAAGAAGTTCTCTTTATAAAGTTAAGCCTCTTGCTTTTCAGATAGTTGTTATTGATTTCTCCCAAAAAATTAGCGCAAGCTCTTTGCCATGGTTCGTTATCTTCCCACAACTTTCTTAGTTCATCAGCAGTGAAAGGCACTATAATTTCTGCTGGGTCTATGCCTGCTAGTTGACGAAGTCTCAATTTGCCTTTTATAATTAATTCAGAGACTTTTTCAACATAAGGTTTTATTTTCTTACTTGGTTTATGTGGTAAAAAGATCCATTCTAAGATAATATCATCTCTCTGCATTAAAATTCCTGTAGGAGAAATTTTGGAAGGCAATATGACGAGAATACAACTGAGCTCTGGATTCACCCTGTCCACATGTGTCTCTTGTAATTTCTCCTCAATCATTCTCAGCTCCTTTTCTGCTTCAGCTGTTAATTCTCTGGGACTGTTTAAGTCTTTTTCACCATCCAAGGTTTTATTTAAATGAATTATCATATCAGGTGTTATCCCAACAGTGGGTCGTAAGCTGGAAATGTCTCCTAACAACCATTGAGAAAAAGTCATTGAGAGTCCGTAACCGATCTCTCCTAATTTGTGCTTTTTGTGTCTTAATTTTTTGCAAACCTATTTTATAACCTAGATAATTAACAGAATCTCCTCTCTGAATTTTTTCAGGAGCAATCTGTAATCCCCATTTAGGTAAAAGTATTTTTACTTCTTCAATCTTTCTAAAGTATCCATGTTTGAATCAGATAACAGAATATCATCCATGTAATGATAAATTATAGACTTGGGAAATTGCTTGCGTATTATTTGCAATGGTTGATTTACAAAGTATTGGCACAGGGTGGGAGAGTTCAACATGCCCTGTGGGAGGACGGTCCACTGGTATCTCCTTGTAGGTTGAGAGTTATTATAAGTAGGCACTGTGAAGGCAAACTTTTCTCTGTCTTTTTCTTGTAAAGGTATAGTGAAGAAACAATCCTTTAAATCAATAACTATGAGAGGCCATCCTTTTGGTCATAAAGAGGGAAGAGGAATTCCAGATTGCAGAGAGCCCATAGGTTGAATAACCTTATTGATAGCCCTGAGATCTGTCACCATTCTCCATTTACCAGATTTTTTCTTAACAACAAATACAGGAGAATTCCAAGGGCTGATAGATTCTTCTATATGTCGAGCATCTAATTGCTCTTGTGCCAGCTGTTCTAAAGCCTGCAACTTTTCCTCAGCTAAAGGCCATTGCTTTGTCCATATTGGTTTCTCAGTCAACCATTTTAAAGGCAGTGCTGTTCGTATCTCTGAAGGGCCATCAACTGCTTTGCGTTCTTGTACAGCCCGAACAGCCGGTTTCCGCCTTCTGTAATATCTTTTAATATTTTCCTCAGTGATATAGGCTCTAGAAGCAGCAGGAATGTTAATTTGGGTATTCCATTGCTGCAACAGGTCACGGCCCCATAAATTCACTGCAATATTGGCTACATATGGCCTTAATTTTCCTATTTGTCCTTCTGTCCCTATGCATTCAACCCATCTCATGCTCTGCCTTACTTGAGATAAGGTTCCAATTCCCAGGAACTGAACATTTACGTCCTGAAGCGGCCAATACGGATGCCAAGATTCTGGAGTAATGATACTTACATCCACACCTGTGTCCAGTAGGCCAGTAATAAAAATGCCATTTACACACACTCTTAACTTTGGTCTTTGTTCATTTATAAAAGTCTGCCAAAATACATGTAACTCATCTTTCAGGCCATTTTTGCTTTTAACAGCAGGCATGGGGCTTTCTAATTTTCTTGACGAGGCATGTTCTCGGCAGTAACCGGAAATGACTGAACCACATTCGCCATGGGGGCCTGCGAGAGGCCCCCCATTGCGTTTCCCAGTGGCAACAGGTTGCCTTGTCTATCTCTTGTTGACCTGCACTCACTTGTCCAGTGTCTGCCTTTTCCACATCTCCTACTTATACCTGAAGGCTGAGTCCTCCTACGTCTGTTATTTTTAGAAGAGGAATTATTATTATTATTATTATTATTATTATTATTATTATTATTATTATTATTATTTCTGAAAATCCGTTGTCTGCAATACCTTTTAATATGTCCCATCTTGCCACAATTAAAACATTTGGTAACTTGATGCCTCCTTTTTGCATTAGAAATTGCTTCTTCTACCCATGCTTCAGTGCCATAGTCAAATGATTCAACATTCATCGTATGCAAGACCCATTCGTCCAAGGGCGCTGATCTCATCTTTAAAGGCCCCAGGATCCTTTTACACTCCACATTGGCATTCTCATAAGCCAAAGACTCAATTATTATACGTCTTGCTTCTGGGTCAGATATCCCTATTTGTACAGCTTTAGTTAGCCTTTGTAAAAAAAAATCACTAAAGGGTTCTCTCTGATCCTGTTTAACTCTGATATATGATTCCAGTCTCTGTCCTGTGTCTTGAACCCTGTCCCAAGCCTTTAAGGCTGCTGTAGTACATATGGATAAGGTGTGTTCATCATAATTAGCTTGTTCTAGAGGATTGGAGAAAAGTCCTTCACCTAGAATTTGATCTAGGGAGATCTCAATTCCCTTTGCTCTTTCCTGCTGTTCTAAAAGTTTAGCCTCTTGTCTGAACGTGCATTTCCAATTTAATTGTGACCCACTCTCTAGAACAGCTGATACTAATTGTACCCAATCATGGGGTGTTGCCTTATTGCTTATAGACCAAGTTTTGAGCATCTCTCTAACAAAGGACGAATGTAGCCCAAAATTCATAATGGCTTGTTTAATTTCTTTGAGATCATTCATACGGACGGGTTCCCATGTATATTCCTTGATGACCCTAGGGTTTTTGGAACCAGTCACCTTTTCTGATGTTATTATTGGAAAGGCAGGTAGAACTTTACGGAAATTATCCCGGAGAGTTTTACTCATTGACGGAGTTAAATTTTGCCTTTCTACCGTTTGCTCCTTTTCATCACAGTCTATAATTTCCTCAATCTTTTCTAATCTGCTTACTATTGCCTTCTGTAAGGCCTGGATCTCCTGTCCAGAATTATGTTCCAAGGCCTTCATGGAGGATTCCAAAACATGAAGTTTGTCCAGTAGAGTTAGTATCTCATCCTTGTATAGAATTTTCATGGCATGAATTGTGCCTTCTTGTATTGAGAATCTGTCAGCCAATCTGTCATATCCTTTAGACAAAGTCCGATTTTCACATTCAGCAGTTTTAATTCTCTCTGATAATGTTTCAGACAGGGACTGAAGTTTACGATCCAAATCAGCTGTTCTCTCCTCCGCAGCAATGAATCTCTCCTTAATATCAGACTGTAGTTTTTCTAAATTTTGCTCATTTGACAGAGTCATATCAGACAAAGCCCTATTCCCTTCCTTGGTGTCAGTCTGAATTGTTTTTGCAAATACCTCGACTGACTTAAAGTTGTCACTCAAAACAGTTGTGCCCTTTCTTAAGCATTCAACCTCTGTCCTAAGAATCCTGGTTTCATTCTGTAAGGACTTTATCATTTTTCTATTTTCAAACCATGTAAGGGAGAAACCAAATATGAGAAAAATTGCAAGCCCTATAAACATCCAAGTTATGGGAATATCATATGTATCCTGCAATATTTCTACCATAGTATAATTAAATAGGCTGCAGAAGCTTTCAACGGTGATATAGTCAGACATTTTTTTTTTTAATCAAAAGAAATTTTACCTGTAATGACCATTCCCTGCCAGTAGGTGGCGAGGGCAGTAACCGCTCGGCCAAACCGAGTCTGCAGTACTGGCAGAGCTCGAATGCTGGGATGCAGGCAGTAACCACTAGTCTCCGGCAGGTCAGGGCCCAGGCCGAACTCAGCCTGGACTGGTGCTGCCTGAGGGGTTAGCGAGCTCAGACTGAGTCACCCTCAAGCGTCCTTTGCTCCTTACAAGCAGGGCTGGGACAGACTAGTCTGGGAAACTGCACTGAAGCAATCAAGGGCCCAAGGCCAAATCCCTGCCACGCAGTGCGGGAACTGGAGCTAAAGGCTCCCAAATGCCCGAGTTGGACACCAAATGAAGGTGCATGGTTGATCGGCAGTTATGATTCACCAGACTAGCTTTAATATATATATATATATATATATATATATATATATATATATATAATTCAGTTTTAATAAAGGAAAGGAAAGGGAACTTACAAACCCAAGGTTCCAGTGAGGAGCGCAGGAAAACAAAGAGCAGGCGGGCCACAGGCCCGCAAGATTTTATAAGTCAATATTAGCCTAAGGGAGACACGCCCTTAGCCAAAGGGGGACACGCCTTACAAAACAAGGTTTTTGGCTAGGCTTCCCCTTCACTCATGAGTGCTGTGGATGAGCCAGGAGCCTGACTCAAATACAGCTTCTAAAGGTGTGTTAGCTGTGAGTTCTTCCAACCCATATGCAGCTGACAAGCCCTCTGGGATGTTCCTTGAAAAATTATCTGGTGGATCAAGAAGCTGAGATCTCTTCTAGGCATCTGTGTTGATGTAAGATTGTTATGTGGACTTTAATCATGGTGTGTGTATTACAAAGACTGAGTCTTAATGATGATATTCTTTTTTTTCCAGTTTATTTTTTATTAAAAATTGTCATCTCCTCCCCTCCTCCTCCCCCTTCCCTCCCCTCCCCTCCACCCACACCCCCACTCCCTCCCTTTCGAGGCCAAACAGCCATCAGGGTTCTCTACACTACGCTGAGTCCAAGGTCCTCCCAACTCCCCCCAGGTCCAGGAAGGTGAGCTACCGAACTGACAAGGCTCACACAGAGCCCGTCCATGTCGTAGAGACCAAGCCCATCGCCATTGTCCTTGGCTCCTCGGTCAGCCTCCACCATCAGCCACCCTCAGAGAGTCCGATTTGGTTGCATGTTCCATCAGTCCCACTCCAAGTGGACTTGGTGGTCTCCCATTAGTTCTGTCCTGCCGTCTCAGTGGGTGAACGCGTCCCTCACGGTCCTGACTTCCTTGCTCATGATCTCCCTCCTTTTGTAAAAATCCTAGAGAAGCTATATAAGAAGGTGAACCCAAAGAAAAACATATAGTTATCCTCCTGGATACTGGAAGTAGACAAGATTGCCGGACAAAAAATGGGAACATAGGGGTGGGGTGGGATGGGGGGAGGGGGGATGGGGCGAGAAAAGTGTGAAGTGGAGGATGGGAAGAGCTTGGGGGAATAGGATGGTTGGGATATAGGAAGGGTGGATATGGGAACAACGAATTATATATCTTACTTAAGGGAGCCATTCTAGGGTTGGCAGAGGCTTGACTCTAGAGGGGTTCCCAGGTGTCCAGGAAGATGCCCCCAGCTAGGTCCTTGGGCAGCTGAGGAGAGGGTGCCAGAAATGTCCAGATCCTATTGCCATACTCATGAATATCTTGCATATCACCATAGAACCTTCACCTGGCATTGGATGGAGAAAATGACAGAGCCCCACATAGGAGCACCAGACTGAGCTCCCAAGGTCCCAATGATGATATTCTTTTGGCCAGTGGTAGAGACACAAAGAAGAGCTGGACCATCAAAGTTACTAATAGAATTACAAATCGCCAGCATTCTACACTGTCACAATAATACTTTAATTTTCCTTTAATAAATAAACTCTATTATTGCTGTCTGGGGAACCAGTCTCCCAAAGCACAGGGCTCCAAATGAAACAATGGCATCGGCACGACCTAACATTTATCTACCCAATAAAATGCTGTCTAGGGGACCAATCTCCGCAAGCACAGGCCTACAAATGAATCCATGGCATTGGCATGACCTAAGATTTATCTATCTGAGTGGGCTAGGGAGAAAGACATTCACACTCTCTCAATGCTCTCCTTTTTTCTCTATTCTTCTTGTCTTACTTCTACTGTATACCTTTTTCTATGGCTTATATAACCCAGCAAAGTTTTCTCAGACAATTCAGGAATTACAGTGTGGTTACATTCCATTTATCAAGTGATTGATTATAATGAATACAGGTAAAACCATGTTTTTCATCTCCTTTACAGGATTATAAACAAAGTCACCCCAGCAACCCTCTTACATTTACTTCTAAGAAACTTGTTACAGATTAACAGAACAGCAGGAGGCAGGAAGTATTTTTTTCTCAGCCAACTTTTCTGTTGGCAGGCTGCAGATTGTGGTTACAAAGAAAGAAGCAATCATTCTATTATTTATCTTGAAAGACAATTTTATAAGGAATCTTAAAGGAATCGCAAACCTAAACTTTTATATGTGAAAACCAGTCATCTGTACTTATATCTTTAGGGAGCATACCCACTCATCAATAGTTTCTTATATCGGGACACAGAGGGCAGGAATGTGCACAAGAAGTGCTCAACCACCAGCACTCTATGTTAAGATGCTATAATATTTTGGGTGAGTATTTTTTCAGCCTCATCTTAAAAATGAATCAGTCCACTTCTTTTCCATTTCTTCCTTGTTCCTCTTTGACACCAGCCCCATGTTGCTCCTAGACTCTCTTCCCCTTCATGTCCTAGCACCCATAAACAGGATTTGATGTGGCACCACGACCCGCTTAAAAGCAGAGGACTGATGGGATCAGTTCAGGCACAGCGGTGCTGATCATAATGGAAACCTTGATCTTATTTTCAGCAGCAATGGTACAGTGAGGGGCCTGAGGAAGTTTCGGAGTATTGATTAAGGAATGTTTCAGTGACTGCTGTGACTTGGGTTGTGGTGAAACTGTTCTTATGGATTTAAGAGCAAGATTAGCAGAGCAAGGAGGGGGGTTGCAGAGGGAAGTGCATAGCATTTTTAACTAATCTTAACAAAATCTTTTAAAACACTCTTATTTATGACCATGTCTGTTTTTCTGTCGTGTGAGCATATTTCTTTTTTTAGATATTCTTTTCATTTTTATTCTGTGAGGTACAAAAACTGTGACATTAAAAAGTGTTGGTAGATTAGAATAGAACAATAGCCGTTTCTTGGTAACTATTCTTCATCCATAGAGAGTTTTTCCTGAGGACTACTAAAGAACATTGATAAGAATAAGTGCAAAATGTTCCTTTTACCTCAGAGTACTTACCATGCATCAGACCGTATCCATTCATGTGTATTTTGTAAAATTGTAATTGATTAATATTTTAATGCAGTACAGGGAAACCCTGTCTCGAAAAACCAAAAAAAAAAAAAAATTTTAATGCAGCCATGAAGGTAGCATCTCTATTTTAATAGCCACATTTATTGGATTGCATGCAGTTTAAATTTGCTCCTGTAACAACCCTGAGTGGAAATAACTGCAGTATATCACATTTTAAGGAGCATGTAATTTCAAATAAGTAATTGTGGTTGAAGTAGGTGGGAAGACTTTTGTCATATACACAAGGAGACCTGGGATCTGAAGCCTCAGAAGACATGTGAAAAGACAGTTCTCTGCCTAGGTAGACAAGTCAAGAAATGCAGTGACAGTGGAAACCACAACAAAAATGTTTTCATCGATGGTTAATCTGCAACTCAGAATATAAACAATGGCCTAGCACTTAACACTAGATAAGGAATCCATGAATGGGGTAGAGGATAGGGGTGTATGAATGGATGAGTGTGAGCATGGACACACAAAACCACAGTTGCTGTGTGAAGGTCAGACAGGACAGTGTGCCAAAGTTTGTTCTCATCTACCATGTGAGGGCCAGGGATCAGACACTTAGATTTCAGGACTGGTTGCAAGCACCTTTACCCACTGAAACAACTCTGCAATCCCAAGAACATAATTCTTGACTTTAAGGTTAATACTTTTATCAGTTTTTCTGTGATTTGATATTTATAATAACTTTAATTTTAAAAAAAATTTATTTTAAGTTTGATTTCTGTTGTGGATTGAGTGGCAAATGCCCCTTAAGCATTTGATTGCCAACTGGTGATGTCATTCGGTTATAGAGCTTTACGAAAAAGAGTATCACCGTCTATTACAATCCATCCATGCTCCATGGTACCTCTGTAATTCTCTCTATGCCAGTTCAGAGCACCTGAAGTGTATAGCTTGTCAGGCATTTTTTTCATTCAGTGGTATTTTTCCCTTCACCCATGCCTTTCATTATTATCTATTATCTTCTCAAATAACTCAGTATTTAAGTGTATCTTTTAGCCTTTGCTTTTCAAACATATTGGGTTGGTAATCAGACTTACCAAAAATTTTTTTCCCAGTTATAACAAAGGAAGAATTCCTGAGAGCAGGTTGTATTCCCCAGAAGCTACTCAGCAGGAGGGAGATAGATCATGTGACCAGCCTTTGTTTTCCAAGGTTTCTACCTTCAAGTTAACGGTGAATTGAATAAAGTAAATCTAGGTATCAGGAGGTTGAAAGTCAGAGACACACCTGCTTTTCAGTTTTCAGTGCTTTCCAGTTTTTTTTTTCCAGAAAACTATAAGTTTAGTAAAGCCAGCACTTGGACACTTTTACCTATGGAGGTTCTAACCAACATTTTAAAAAGAGATCATAAAAGCAATACGTAGTTGTACCCCAACAGACAGCAGCAAGCAAAAGATCAAGTTAGAGAGAAGAAAACCATAAAGTGTCTTTTTTACATACCGTAGTAATTTAAAAGTTACTAAATTTCAAGTTTACTAGCTGATGGTCAAGTTTGTTTAAATTAATATGCATCCATTATACTTTTAATAGTGTAATAATTAGAAATTATTTTAGTTTGGCAAGTCTGAGAGCATACAATTTTCTCTTTGCCTGTGGCAACATAAAAGTAAGCAAGAAAACAAATCTTTCTAATGAATATTAATATTTTCCTAGGGAATATTTTAGTGTAATAAATAATATGCATGCATTTATTTTTCACATCTATGGAGAGGAAAATGGAAATTGTCGTTTCCAACATGCAGCTTTTATTAAACCTCTTCCATTGCATCCTGCTGTGTATTAGAAAGCAGAAACATTGTAAGATTTAACAAAAGCCATCAGATGCTTGCTCTTCCATCTGTTTTGGGTTGTTCTCCATGACTTCCAGTTAGTTACAACTGGCAGACACAGAAATCATTGCTTGTTTCATGGCTTTATCTTCCCTGAACCAGCTTGTATTCTAAAGAGACATGTGTTCCACATTTGACTGTAAGCCTGTTGAAAGAACAGACAGTAGCAAATGAGAAACTTCTCCAAGGATTGTTTCTTGGGAGATGAACTATGTGAAGCCCTGGAGACAGAGAAGGAGTTTGTCTCCTGAAGGAAGATTTACAACTTGTCAGGTGATCTTGTAGAAGAGATCGATCTTGTAAACCAGACTTAGAACTGAGATGAAAGAAAAAAACCACTTTGCCAGGATGATGCTTAGTTTGCATCTCTTGTTTTCTGCTTAAACCCTACCTTCATGCCACGACCCAAAAGATGGACTAGAGAGTCACTGAAATTCTTTATTAATATTCCTGAAAAACAACATTTTCTTAGTTCCACTATTGATTTAGCTCTTTAGTTGGCTTATTGAGTTTAATGGCTTGGTAAGTCATAGGTGGTAACTAACTGAATAAAAGATCTCAGACATTGTACCTTCCACTGGCACTTCAACATAGTGACCTAATTGATTTAGAACATCAGTATATGGAGAATTTGTAGTATTTCATGTACAGAGAGAATTATCTTTCGTTATTTTTAAGCTTTTTTCAGAATAGGAGAAAGCAAAAGCTGGGAATCTGCTAAACATACACAGGCTTGGGTATTTCATACACCCTACATCCTCCCCTTTCCTCTTGATCCTGTTTGTATATCACCTCCATGCCTTCCTATCACTTTTCCCAACCATGTCCTCCACAAACAAGAAGTCGCATCACAAGGAGCCTGTACTCGAAAGCCCATTCATTTCCCAGCTTCCCAGACTAGAAATAATCGCACAGAAACTGTATTATTACAACACTGCTTGGCCTATTATCTCATGCTTCTTATTAGCTAGCTCTTATATCCTAAATTAACCCATTTCTATTAATCTATATATCGCTACGTGGTTGTGACCTATCGGTAAAGTTCTTTGCAGTATCTGGCATCTGTCTCCTGCAGCGGCTACGTGGCATCTCATTGACTCCAGGCGGTCCAGTAGCCTCCATCGACAGAAGCCCACTTTCACTTTTCTTGTCTACCTATGTCCGTCTAACTCTCCTTTATTCTCACTTAAATTATAATATGCAAGAGAGTTCACTAAAATAGAAATAATAATGATGGTATATAGTATATTTTTAAAAGATGAGTTAAGAAAATAAATTCTTATGAACACAACTTTGATATTTGAAACTATGATTTTTATAAGCATTTAAAAGTTTCTAATCAGTAAAACCAGGTGAATGTCCTACTCTTTATTAGGTAAGTAAGATATAATAAGGGAAACACAGGAAGTTCAATTACTTTGAACTGCCACAGTGGCCTAACATTCACTTCTCAACACCCTCTCATAGAAGATTTCAATTATCTCCGTTTTACTGTGCTACCAATGCGTAGAATCTTTCAAGTTGAGTAACCTGTGACAAGTGTAGCTAGTACTGCCCTTTCTCTCTTTGATTTCAAACAATAATTGCCATGGACCGCCTCTCTTGGAGGCCACCAACCACGGGAGAACAGGGGTGAAGGCTAGGAGAAATCAGGAATCAGCGAAGAAATGACAGACAGACACACTCAATAAGGTTGAATATGCTGCTGCAATTTTACTGAATTCATGTTTTCATTATATAGTATTCACACAAAGAACAAACCAGAAGGTCATGTGTCATCAGTTAGCACAGTATGAAAACTTCTCTTAGTCACATTATCAGGGGCAGGTGTTAGACACAAAACATCCTTGGAAAAAGAAATCTCATCCTTGGGAACTTAAGCTTCAGACAAGTGGGGCACTCTATGGTGCTTTTCGGACCTTGAGTCTCTAAGATAAGCACTCAGTGTTTTAATTAGCTTTGAGTTATGTCTCATGGTTAAAACTTCAAGGCCCTGAGAGAATGGAGAGGCCTGAAATGTCACGATTCCACTCCAAGGCCCCGTGGGAAAGAAGAGGCCTGATATGTCATGATTTTCCTTCATAATTTACTGGTCTTCTCCTATCATGAGCTCTTTCTGTTTTAGGGTATCCGTAAGTTCCCCCAGAGAGCAAGCCAGAGTCCAATATGTCCTCAGTAGTTTGATTATTATTGGTGATGTCTTAAGACATCTTGATCTGCTGGCAAGATAAAAGAACCACACAGAATACAGAAACAAAGAACAGAAAGCTCAATACAGCGCCAGGGCCAGCGAAGGCGAGTTTGCTGATCCGGAATCATGACTGTGGCTGATTGCCAGGGAACCGCCTGGGGCTCAGCTCCTGGGAGCACAGACCCCAACCCTTCAGTGTCATTCCACCTTAGCGGCATTTACCTGCTACACAGGCGTGACAGCCATGGGCGTAGCAAATAATCACCTAAGTATTATTGATCTCTTTGCTGTGAGAATTTATCCTCATGGAAAACATAAACTATAAATGCCTGTACTTATCTTGTTTGAGTATAAGCCAAAATACAATCTCCAGAGTTACCTTGGGAGGAATAAGTTTACTGGACTTGCTTGCAGAACACACATAAGAGATTGCTTACCGGAGCATGAATGACTTCAGAGTAGCCACACTAGAAAGTCTATACATCATCAGCCTATATACCCTAGTAACTCCAGAGACACTTAGGGAACATGTAAAAAGTGAGAAATGTACACAAATAGCTATGAGGAGTGGCTGGAATCTCTCTTTCTTTATTAAAATGCTGATTAGAGCAAGTGGCACATCAATGACCTCTCTCACCTCCAGAGGAGTTTGAATTGGAGTGACCTTTCCACAGTGTTTCCAGTCTAATAACTGCAAGCCTGATAACACATTTGCTTCACATAAATACACCTGTCATCTATGTCCACAGAACGATTTAATATTCTGCACATATGCCTGTCCTGCATATTGATGTGTGTATGTATTTTTTTTAAATATTTAAGAAAATTTAATTCATAATTTTTTGGATGGTGAGATATTTTTTCTTTTTTTTCTCATTTATATATTAAAAATTTCCATCTCCTCCCATCCTCCTCCCCCTACCCTCCCCTCCCTTCAACCCATACCCCCTCTCCACCCCTCTCCAAGACAAAGAGCCATCAGGGTTCCCTTCACTATGTTAAGTCCAAGGTCCTCCCAGCTCCCCCTAAGTCCAGGAAGGTGAGCAACCAAACTGACAAGGCTCACAGTGAGCCCGTCCATGCTGTAGAGTTCATGTTCATCGCCGTTGTCCTTGGTTTCTCAGTCCTCCTCCACCGTCAGCCACATTCAGAGAGTCCGGTTTGGTCCCCTGTTCCATCAGTTCCATTCCAACTGGACTTGGTGGTCTCCGGTTAGATCTGTCCCACCATCTCAATGGGTAAACGCACTCCTCAGGGTCCTGACTTCCTTGTTCATGATCTCCCTCCTTTTGCTCCTCATCGGGACCTTGGGAGCTCAGTCCGGTGCTCCTATGTGGGGCTCTGTCATTTTCTCTATCCAATGCCAGGTGAAGGTTCCATGGTGATATGCAAGATATTCATGAGTATGGCAATAGGATCTGTACATTTCTGGCACCCTCTCCTCAGCTGCCCAAGGACCTAGCTGGGGACGTCTTCCTGGACACCTGGAAACCCCTCTAGAGTCAAGTCTCTGCCAACCCTAGAAAGGCTCCCTTAAGTAAGATATATAATTCGTTGTTCCCATATCCGCCCTTCCTATATCCCAACCATCCTATTCCCCCAAGCTCTTCCCATCCTCGACTTCACACTTTTCTCTCCCCATCCCCCCCCGTTCCACCCCACCCCCATGTTCCCATTTTTTGTCCGGCAATCTTGTCTACTTCCAGTATCCAGGAGGATAACTATATGTTTTTCTTTGGGTTCACCTTCTTATATAGCTTCTCTAGGATTATTTTACGAATTATAGGCTCGATGTCCTTTATTTATGGCTAGAACCCAATTATGAGTGAGTACATCCCATGTTCATCTTTTTGGGCCTGGGTTACCTCACTCAGGATGGTGTTTTCTATTTCCATCCATTTGCATGCAACATTCAAGATGTCATTATTTTTTACCACCGAGTAGTACTCTAATATGTATATATTCCACACTTTCTTCATCCATTCTTCCACTTAAGGGCATCTAGGTTGTTTCCAGGTTCTGGCTATTACAAATAATGCTGCTATAAACATATTGAACAGATGCTTTTGTAATATGATTGGGCATCTCTTGGGTAAATTCCCAAGAGTGGGATTGCTGGGTCCTGGGGTAGGTTGATCCCAAATTTTCTAAGAAACCTCCACACTGCTTTCCAAAGCGGTTGCACACGTTTGCATTCCCACCAGCAATGGATGAGTGTACCCCTTACTCCACATCCTCTCCAGCAAAGGCTATCATTAGTGTTTTTGATTTTAGCCATTCCGACAGGTGTAAGATGGTATCTCAGCGTTGTTTTGATTTGCATTTCCCTGATTGCTAAGGAGGTTGAGCATGCCCTTAAGTGTCTTTTGGCCATTCGAACTTCTTCTGTTGAGAATTCTCTGTTCAGTTCAGTGCCCCATTTTTTAATTGGGTTCATTAGCATTTTAAAGTCTAGTCTCTTGAGTTCCTTATATATTTTGGAGATCAGACCTTTGTCTGATGTGGGGTTGGTGAAGATCTTTTCCCAGTCAGTAGGCTGCCTTTTTGTCTTAGTGACAGTGTCCTTTGCTTTACAGAAGCTGCTCAGCTTCAGGAGGTCCCATTTATTCAATGTTGCCCTTAATGTCTGTGCTGTTGGGGCTATACGTAGGAAGCAGTCTCCTGTGCCCATTTGTTGTAGAGTACTTCCCACTTTCTCCTCTAACAGGTTCAGTGTCTTCAGATTGATATTGAGGTCTTTAATCCATTTGGACTTGAGTTTTGTGCATGGTGATAGACACGGATCTACTTTCATTCTTCTACAGGTTGACATCCAGTTATGCCAGCACCATTTGTTGAAGATGCTTTCTTTCTTCCATTGTGTGCTTTTAGCTCCTTTATCAAAAATCAGGTGTTCATAGGTTTGTGGGTTAAGAACTGGGTCTTCTATTCGATTCCATTGGTCGACTTCTCTATTTTTATGCCAATACCAAGCTGTTTTCAATACTGTAGCTCTGTAATAGAGTTTGAAGTCAGGGATGGTAATGCCTCCAGAAGTCCCTTTATTGTATAAGATTGTTTTGGCTATCCTGGGTTTCTTGTTCTTCCATATAAAGTTGATTATTGTCCTCTCAAGATGTGTGAAGAATTTTGATGGGATCTTTAAGGGGATTGCATTAAATCTATAGATTGCCTTTGGTAGTATTGCCATTTTTACTATGTTGATCCTCCCAATCCAAGAGCAAGGGAGATCCTTCCATTTTCTCGTATCCTCTTCAATTTCTTTCTTCAAAGACTTAAAGTTCTTGTCAAATAGGTCTTTCACTTCCTTGGTTAGAGTTACCCCAAGATATTTTATGCTATTTGTGGCTATCGTGAATGGTGAAGCTTCTCTGATTTCTTTCTCTGCTTCCTTATCCTTTGTATATAGGAGGGCGACTGATTTTTTTGGAGTTAATCTTGTAATCTGCCACGATACTAAAGGAGTTTATCAGCTGTAGGAGTTCTTTGGTGGAGTTTTTCGGGTCGCTTATGTACACTATCATATCATCTGCAAATAACGAAAGTTTAACTTCTTCCTTTCCAATTCGAATCCCCTTGATCCCCTTGTTTTGTCTTATTGCTATTGCTAGAACTTCAAGCACTATATTGAAGAGATAAGGAGAGAGTGGACAGCCTTGTTGCGTTCCTGAATTTAGTGGGATGGCCTTGAATTTCTCTCCATTTAATTTGATGTTAGCTGTCGGCTTGCTGTAAATAGCCTTTATTATATTTAGGAATGACCCCTGTATCCCTAATCTCTCCAAGACCTTTATCATAAAGGGGTGCTGAATTTTGTCAAATGCTTTTTCTGCATCTAATGAGATGATCATATGGTTTTTATCCTTCAGTTTATTTACATGATGGATTACATTGATAGATTTTCGTATGTTGAACCAGCCCTGCATCTCTGGGATGAAGCCTACTTGATCATAGTGGATAATTTTTCTAATGTGTTCTTGGATTCTGTTTGCCAGTATTTTATTGAGAATTTTTGCATCGATGTTCATGAGTGAGATTGGCCTGTAATTCTCTTTCTTGGTTGACTCTTTGTGTGGTTTAGGTATCAGGCTAATTGTAGCTTCATAAAAGGAATTTGGCAATGACTGTTCTGTTTCTATATTATGAAATACCTTAAGGAGTATAGGTATTAGGTCTTCTTGGAAGTTCTGGTAGAATTCTGCATTGAACCCATCAGGTCCTGGGCTCTTTTTGGTAGGGAGGTTTCTGATAACAGTTTCTAATTCTTCGCGACTAACAGGACTATTTAGAGCATTTACCTGGTCCTGGTTTAACTTTGGTATATGGTACTTGTCTAAAAAAGTGTCCATTTCTTTTACATTTTCCAATTTTGTGGCATACAGGCTTTTGTAGTAAGATCTAATGATTCTCTGAATTTCCTCTGTGTCTGTGACTATGTCCCCTTTTTCATTTCTGATCTTATTAATTTATGTGTTCTCTCTCTGCCGTTTGATTAGTTTGGCTAGGGGTTTGTCAATCTTGTTGATTTTCTCCAAGAACCAGCTTTTTGTTTCATTGATTCTTTGGATTGTTTTCTGTGTTTCTATTTTGTTGATTTCTGCCCTGAGTTTGATTATTTCCAGTCTTCTACTCCTCCTAGGTGAGTCTGCTTCTTTCTTTTCTAAAGCTTTCAGGTGTGCTGTTAAGTCTCCAATGTGTGCTTTCTCCATTTTTTTTAAGTGGGCACTTAGTGCTATGAATTTTCCTCTTAGCACTGCTTTCATAGTGTCCCATAAGTTTGAGTATGTTGTGTCATTATTTTCATTAAATTCAAGAAAGACTTTAATTTCTTTCTTTATTACTTCCTTGACCCAGCTGTGGTTCAGTAGTTGACTGTTCACTTTCCATGAGTTTGTAGGCTTTCTGGGGGTAGCATTGTTGTTGAATTCTAATTTTAATCCATGGTGATCCTATAAGATGCAGGTGGTTACTAATATGTTTTTGTAACTGTGGAAGTTTGCTTTGTTACCGAGTATGTGGTCAATATTTAAAAAGGTTCCATGAGCCGCAGAGAAGAAGGTATATTCTTTCCTGTTTGGGTGGAATGTTCTATAGATGTCTGTTAAGTCCATTTGGTTCATTACCTCTATTAAGTTTCTTAATTCTCTGTTAGGTTTCTGTCGAATTGACCTGTCCATTGGTGAAAGAGGAGTGTTGAAGTCTCCCACTATCAGTGTGTTTGGTTTGATGGGTGCCTTGAGTTCTAGTAATGTTTCTTTTACATAAGTGGGTGCTTTTGTATTAGGGGCATAGATATTCAGGATTGAGACTTCATTCTGATGGATTTGTCCTGTAATGTGTCTAAAGTGTCCCTTTCCATCTCTTCTGATTGATTTTAGTTTGAAGTCAACTTTGTTAGAAATTAGTATGGCCACACCAGCTTGTTTCGTAGGTCCATTTGCTTGATAAACCTTTTCCCAACCCTTTACTCTGAGTAGATGTCTGTCTTTGTGGTTGAGGTGTGTTTCTTGTAAACAGCAGAATGTTGGATCCTGTTTTCATATCCAATCTCTTAGCCTCTGCCTTTTTATAGGTGAATTGAGTCCATTGATATTAAGTGATATTAATGACCAGTGGATGTTAACTCCAGTTGTCATTTTTTATTTGGTAGTAGAGATTGTGTGTTTCCTTTCTTTGAGATGTGCTGGTGAAGGGTCGCTAGATGTCTGAGTTATTTTGGGCAATGCTGGACTCCTTTGTTTGTGAATTTCCTTCTATTACTTTCTGTAAGGCTGGATTAAATTTGTTTTTATCCTGGAATATTTTGTTTTCTCCATTTATTGTGAATGAAAGCTTGGCTGGGTATAGTAATCTGGGCTTGCATCCATGGTCTCTTAGTTTCTGCAAAACATCTATCTATGACCTTCTGGCTTTCATGGTTTCCATAGAGAAGTCAGGTGTTAGTCTGATAGGTTTACCTTTATATGTTACTTGACCTTTTTCCTTTGCAGCTCTTAATATTCTTTCTTTATTCTGTTAGTTTTGTGTTTTGGTTATAATATGGCAAGGGGATGTTTTTTTTGATCCAGTCTATTTGATGTTCTGTAAGCTTTTTGAACCTTAATAGAAATATCTTTCTTTAGGTTTGGGAAGTTTTCTTCTATAATTTTTTTTAAATATATTTTCTGGGCCATTGAGCTGTAATTCTTCTCCTTCTTCTATGCCTATTATTCTTAGGTTTGGTCCTTTTATTGTGTCCCAGATTTCCTGAATGTTTTGTGATGAGAATTTGTTGGATTTGCTGTTTTCTTTGATCAGTGCGTTTATTTTCTCTATGGTATCTTCAGAATCTGAGTTTCTTTCTTCTATCTCTTGTATTCTGTTGGTTATGCTTGTTTCTGTAGTCTCTGTTCGTTTACCTAGATTTTCCATATCAAGCTGGCCCTCAGTTTGTGTTTTCATCCTTGCCTCCATTTCAGTTTTCAAGTCTTGCACTGTTTCCATTATCTGTTTGATTGTTTTTTCTTGGTTTCCTAGGATGTCATTTACGGATTTACTCAATTCTTCAAACTTTTTGTTATTCTTCTCGTCCATTTCTTTAAGAGAGGTTTTCACCTCCTGTTTAAGGGACTCTATTACTTTCATAAAGTCAATTTTTTCTGCTTCTTCTTGATTAGTGTATTCAAGTCCTGTTGTGAGTTTGCTGGGTTCTGGTGCTTTCATGTTGTTTTTCAAATTGTTGGAGGAATTCTTGCATTGGCGCCTGCCCATTTCTTCCTCTGAATAATCCCCTATGGGTCTTCTTTTAGAATTTCAATTCTCCTTGCTGGCCAGGCAGCTTGCAGGCAAAAGGCCTACCTTGCTGCAGGCAGACTATTGAAACAGAGGACCTCCCACCTGCCTGGGTGCACTCAATTCCAGGTCCCAGTACCCAAACAGGCTGAGCTGTGGGATTTTGTGGCCCCGGAAGACGGGAGGATGAAGCGGGGGAGGGGGGGGAGGGTTCTGGGTGCAAGCTGGGAAGGGACAGGAAGAGAGAGGTAGTATCCTGGGAGAATAGCCCCTGCAGGAAGACCTGGAAGTGTGGGGGGGTGTTGGGGAATGTCTGTGGTCCCTCTCTGGCAGCTGCTGCAGTTCAGGCACTCACTCACCCCAATGAATGATGAATCTTCTGGTAGACAGTCAGGTCTCCTTGCTGGCTAAGCAGCTCACTAACAAAGGGCCTACCTTGCTGCAGGCAGACTATTGAAACAGAGCGAGCATATTTCTAATGGGGTGCACAAACTTGTTCATGGAGGCAGAGGCCAGAGAAGGGAACCAGGTGTCTTCCTCTGTCAATCTGTCCATTTCCTTCAGTCAGGCTCCCTCCTTGCACCTGGATTTGGAAGTCAGCAAGCTCAAGGAATCCTTACATCTTCACATTCTAACTCTTAACTCAGAAATCATAGGCATGTATGAACCCCCCAGCTTGTTATATTGGTGATGAGATCCAAACCCTGGTCATCACAACTCTGGAGCAAATACTCTTATCTGATGAGCCTCAATTACAATGTTATTAAATGATCTGTATCATTTATTTGTGCATCAGCGACTTATTCATCAATCTATCTATCTATCTATCTATCTATCTATCTATCTATCTATCTATTATCTGTATATTCATGTATTATCTATTTGTTTATCAATCTATCTGTCTTGATTATTATCATCATCATCATATTTGTGTTTGTGAATGGTTCTTAAGCATATCTGATCTGAAGAAACCAAAGAGGTCATCAAATCCCAAAAAGCTGGCATTACAGGCAGTTTTTAGCTATCAGGTGGGACAAAACTCAGGACCTCTGCAATAAGAGCAGTGCTCTTAGCCACTGAACCACCTCTCCTGCCCAACCTATTAAGCTTTGAGTTAAGATGTTGTTGAACTGGGTCACTTCTCAAGAAGCCCACCTCCATGAATTTTAAAGATGAACACTTTTTTATCTCTGAAGATGAACATCAAGACTGGTACCTGTCTCAGCTCCTTGTAGTCACTACCTCCCAATATCCAGACAACATCAACTGCATCTGTGTTTGAACATCATTTAGATGCAGCAGATGGGAACAAAACTTGCTTTTGTGTAGCATTAAGTTGGCAAGTTTCACTTACACCGTTAATCTGATCTGAGGCTTGTTTGTTTATTGTTGCATAAGACTCAATGCTTTGACCCCACCTAAAAACATAAATACATCAACATCAAACATGTGCAGAGCTTTTTCTTAGCATTGCTCCCTAAACAACACTGGGCACTGACCATTTTCATAGCCTTTCATTTCTATTAGCTGACGTGCAGTCTAGAGAGAGGAAAGGTTACAAGAGGACGAGGGAGGGTTGTTTGCAAACATCGCACCATGTTCCTCAAGGGCTCTCAGCACTGAAGAGTTGTCATGTTCCTGGGATCAGTTCCCTGGAGATGCCCTGATGGTTGAATTGCCAGGCATTTTCCCAACTTTCCATACTGCAGTCATGACTCACATTCAGGACCACTACTAGGGGACTATCACCTTCCCTTCCCATGTAACCCAGTGGGTGGGTCAGGGCCGTTCTCTATGAATGTTGTCAGGAGACAGTGGACAGGCTGAAGCTGGACCATAGGAAGCATGGTTCAGCTGGCCAGACTGAAGGGTATGGGCATGGAACTAATGCACCTCCGCATCCATATCTGTATCTGTTATTTTTGAGATAGGGTCATGTGTAGGCGAGACTGGCTTCAACTGGATGTGCAGACAAGGATGACTACTGATTCTCTGGTCTCTGCTTCTCTTGTGCCAGAATTATAAACAAGTGTTGTCCTGTCTCCCTACTCAACAGTGCTGGTGTACTGATTAGGAAATCCAACCAATCAGTGCAGACCCTGCCTGTCTGGTGAATTAACCTTCACCTCTTAGGTCCTCAGGAGAGAAAGGGTGGCCAGGGGAGGAGTTCCTATTTACCAGTCTGTGTCTAGGTGTTTTCACAGTGTAACAACAACGTCTGCACTGACTAACCATAACCCTGGTGCCCTTATCTTGGCAGCTTCAAGAAAAATATGGAGATGTGTTCACAGTGCACCTGGGACCGAGGCCCGTGGTCATGCTGTGTGGGACAGAGGCCATAAGGGAGGCTCTGGTGGACCAAGCTGAGGCTTTCTCTGGCCGGGGGACAATTGCTGTGCTTGAGCCAATTGTACAAGGATATGGTGAGATACGGGACAGGGTGAAGAGGCAGATGTGATCTGGGAAGGTGTGTGATGCTGGAGCCCGGGCTGTGGGGAAGGACTCAGGGTCTTTGAACTTCCATTGTAACCACCCATCCTTCCCCTACATTCTTAGGTTTGATCTTTGTCAATGGCGAACGCTGGAAGACCCTTCGGCGATTCTTTCTGATAACCATGAGGGACTTAGGAATGGGGAAGAGGAGTGTGGAGGAGCGGATTCAGGAGGAGGCCCGATGTGTGGTGGAGGAGCTGCGGAAATCCCAGGGTGAATACAAGAGAATGGGCAGAAAGGAAGATGATTATACAGGGACCTGAGTGCAGAGCCTAAGAAAGAGAAAGACCAGGGCAGAGAAACAGACAGACAGACAGACAGACACACACACACGGACACACACACACGGACACACACGGACACACACACGGACACACACACACGGACACGGACACACACACACACGGACACACACACACACGGACACACACACACACGGACACACACACACACACACACACGCGGACACACACACGGACACACACACACACACGGACATGGACACGGACATGGGAAGGATGAGATAAGGACAGAGGTGGAAAGAGAGAATTACAAGGGCAGGAAAGAAATGTGAGGTATTTTCTTTCCAAAATAACTCAGAAGCACATACTGCCTTTGGTGGTCACTTCTCTTCAGAAAATCAATCAGTGAATTATTTTTCTTTTTCAATTGAGTAGTTTTGGTGGATACCCATCATCTCAGAACTCAGAAGGTGAGCTAAGGTGCCATGAATTCAAGGCCAGTCCTGTCTACACTGTGAGGTCCTGCCTTTGATGTGGCTGTGGCTGAGTTGAGGAGAACTTACAGCACCATATACAGTGGGCATGGTCCTGTATGTTTGTAATCCCAGCACACTCAAGATGGAGGCAGGGGGATGAGATTGCCAAGGTCCCCTTCTACTGCACAAAATGTTCAAGACCATTTTGACTTAATTGTTGTAGTTGCCCCCATCCCTGCCCCCCCCCATGATTTCATCAAAGGCAAACACAGACCTTAAGTCAGTGAAGGGAATGGAGCAGGTGGACCTGCAGACATGGGCTAAGCAGGGAACTGTGTTTTCTTCCTTGTGAGTGTGCTGGTGAGCAGCAGAGAGCACAGAGGCTCATGGGAGTCTGATTTTGGTAAAAATCAGAGGTACTCTGAGTGTACTTTAAGTTTGTAATATCAAGGACACATTGACGATAAGACTGTTGCTTGCACCTCCATTTCTTTCCACAGGGAATTTTCCATTTCTTATTTACCTTTCTCTGGAGATCTGAGAGGTCAACACAAAGGTGGTAGGGAAGAAAGGTACAGAGGCTGAGAAGAATGAACTGGAGAAAGAAGTGAGAGATGGAGGGACCCAAAGAAAGAGAAATAAGCTGAGATTGAAGCTGAAAAGGGACTAAGAGTGAAGCTGTTGAGCCCCAGAAAAGCCTCATAGGATCAGAGACCACAGACAATCCATCCCTGGGTGAAGGGCAACAATGGTCAAATACAGTTAGACTGAGAGCTGCCCTCCAACTGCCAGGGTCCATGATTGAACCTGGCACATAAAAGCTGAAGGCAGCAGGGGCTGATGGTTTCTGGGACACCACAGAGCTCAGAAGTCAAAGAATGGAGGGATGGAGGAAGTCAGACAAGGGATGGTAGAAGTCAGAGAAGGGATGGTGGAAGTCAAACAAGGGATGGAGGAAGACAGAGAAGGAATGGTGGAAGTCAAACAAGGGATGGAGGAAGACAGAGAAGGGATGGAAGAAGTCAGTGGACAGGTGGAGGATGTTAGACAAGAGATGGGGGAATTTAGAGAAGGGATGGAGGAAGTTAACAAGGAGTAGAGGAAGACAGGCAGATAGTCATGGAGTGTACAGAACTTGTAATTCACACAGCCATCCCTAAACCCTTCTGTGTACCATTCCTTCCAGTGGAAGTTAACTATCAGTTCAGAGTCAAGATGTTGTCCTGGGCGGATGATCAGGTGCAGATTGACTGCACTCACTCTCTGTCTTGTCCCTAGAATCCTAATTGCAGTCATGTTCCCTCCATGATTAGCTGATTTTCCTTGATGAAGGTGCATCCCTTTCTGTATATAGAAATAGCATCCCATGATCTCCCTCCTTTTGCTCCTCATCGGGACCTTGGGAGCTCAGTCCGGTGCTCCTATGTGGGGCTCTGTCATTTTCTCCATCCAATGCCAGGTGAAGGTTCCATGGTGATATGCAAGATATTCATGAGTATGGCAATAGGATCTGTACATTTCTGGCACCCTCTCCTCAGCTGCCCAAGGACCTAGCTGGGGGCGTCTTCCTGGACACCTGGGAACCCCTCTAGAGTCAAGTCTCTGCCAACCCTAGAAAGGCTCCCTTAAGTAAGATATATAATTCGTTGTTCCCATATCCGCCCTTCCTATATCCCAACCATCCTATTCCCCCAAGCTCTTCCCATCCTCGACTTAATACTTTTCTCTCCCCATCGCCCCCTCCCCCCATTCCACCCCACCCCCATGTTCCCATTTTTTGTCCGGCAATCTTGTCTACTTCCCACCTTCCTGGACACAGGGGGAGCTGGGAGGACCTTGGACTAACATAGTGAAGGGAACCCTGATGGCTCTTTGTCTTGGAGAGGGGTGGAGAGGGGGTATGGGTGGAAGGGAGGGGAGGGAAGGGGGAGGAGGAGGGAAGGAGATGGAAATCTTTAATAAAAAAAATGAGGAAAAAAAGAAATAGCATCCCATATTCTGTACAGTACTGAGGGAAGTTATATAAAAGGATGCATGCATCTCTGGTGAAGAGCCCAGACTCTTATGTGCACAATGTGTGCAAATGTGTTGCTGTCATTGAGTAGTGAGTGGTGGGGACAGCTTTACAGAAATGGGACAGAAGCCAAATATTCCCTTAATTCTGTATTCCCTGTATCTTGTCCTGTATTCTCCTTCAGGAGTGCCCCTGGACCCCACATTCATTTTCCAGTGCATCACAGCCAACATCATCTGCTTCATTGTCTTTGGAGAGCGATTTGACTACAAAGACCCCCAGTTCCTGCGCCTGCTGGACCTGGTCTATCAGACCATCTTGCTCATCAGCTCATTCTCAGGCCAGGTCAGTGGGCAGGAAGGGAGGAGCATCCAAGGCAGAGGAAAGCAAAAGCTGATTTGTGAGTGAAGAACGCAGTGTCTTATGGCTGGAAGAAAGACAGAGACAACAGGGAAAAGCAAGGAGCCTGTGGCCTAGAGGGATAGAGAGAAGGAGGAACAGAGGGAGAGAGGGATGTTGAGCAGGGTGGAGAGACCTGAATGCAGAAATACAGATCCATCCAGACATGGGAAAATGATGATGTGGAGGATGCAGTTGTTACTTAGAGGACAGAGCACACAGTATTTCATGCATGAGCCCTTGAGTTCATCCCCAGGACTTGATAGTGTACAACACATGAAATTCCAGCATTTTGGTGTTAGAGACTGGGCTATCAGAAATTCGGGCTGATCCTAGGCTACATGTTGAATTTAAAGCCTGTCTGGTATTAATGTGTTCAAAATACAATACCCCACAAATTAAAACAAATTAAGAAAAAACAGCAAGGGGGATTGAGAGAGAGAGCAAATTAGAGGAAAGGGAGATACAGAGAATGTAAAATGAAGCTTGAGACTGAATGGAAGATACAGTTCAAGGCATGTGTGTGTATGGTGTGCATGTATGAGAGGGGTGTAGGGGATGATATGGGTGAGTGTGTTTGTGTGTATCTGTGTGTGTTTGTGTATGATCCTTTATAACATCTGTGGACCTCGGAGCCCTGCTCACTTCCTGAGATCTGCTAGTTCCAGTTGACCTCCTCAGTCCTTCTTTCTTGCAGGCATTTGAGCTCTATTCAGGTTTCCTGAAGTTCTTTCCTGGTACACACAGAAAAATCTACAAAAACTTGCAGGAAATCCTTCACTACATTGGCCACAGCGTGGAGAAGCACCGGACAACCTTGGACCCAAACAATCCAAGAGACTTCATCGATACCTACCTTATACGCATGGAGAAGGTAAGTCCTGCATGAATGAGAAGGGATGGCTGAGAGTGAAGGCTGAGGATGTGAGCGGAGGAAAAGGGGGCAGAGGATGGGGAGGAGAGACAGGAAATGGAGTAGAGGAGATGCAGAAGTGTCTGGAAAATGATAAAAATAAAAAGGAGGAGAAAATGTGATGGGGAGAAAGAAAGGTGGGGAAGAAACACAGAGTGAGGGATCAAAAGGCAGGAAAGACCTCAGAGAAAGAAAGAGCCTGGGAGACAAACCATGCTAAACTACCAGAGAGCACAGTAGAGAGAGAAGACAGAGCAGAGACCAAGTGACATTGCTGAGAATTGGAAAATGCCACATGGCCCAGATAGTGAGACAGAAGGACAGTTCCCAGGATGTGTGTGCCTCTCCCTGCAAGGCTCCAGTCACCCCTTACCCTCCTTTCTCTCTCCCATCTGGAACCAGGAGAAGTCCAACCAACACACGGAGTTCCATCACCAGAACCTCATGATCTCCGTGCTGTCTCTCTTCTTTGCTGGCACTGAGACCAGCAGCACCACGCTCCGCTTTGGCTTCCTGCTTCTGCTCAAATACCCCCATGTTGCAGGTGAGTCATAGGCAGTCAGTTGGGGAATATTCTAGCTCCCTCTTTTCTGCAGAGGATTATGAGGATGAGAGAGACATGGGCCTCTTACATCTGAAACTCTGAAGGCTTTGGCCTACATTAACCTAAAGCACTTCTGTGGGTGGTGTGTGAATGAACACTCAGCTGGTCCATTTCCAGTGTTTTCTGCTATAACTTGAAGGTTGGTTTATCTATCCTTCCTTCACTCTTTCTTTCTTTCTTTCTTTCTTTCTTTCTTTCTTTCTTTCTTTCCTTCTTTCTTTCATTCTCTCTCTCTTTTCTCTCTCTTTTCCTCCCTCTCTCCCTCCCTCTCTCCCTTCCTTCCTTCCTTCCTTCCTACCTTCCTTCCTTCCTTCCTTCCTTCTGTCTTTGCATCCATCCAATACTCACTCATCTTTCTGTCCATCCACCTGTTCATCTCTTACCCATTCTATTCATGTTCCAACCATTGTCTAACCATGCATATATTCATTTTTTATTTATTTTTTATCTACACACCTGTTCACCCACACATGTAATCCTCTGCCCATCTTCTCTATACTCATAGATTATTAATCCTTGATTCTTTCATCTCTATTTGACTCAGTGACATATATTTCTTTCATTTCTTTGGATGAATCAGTTTGTGAGTTTTATTCTTTATCATGGCTAGTTGAGCAGGCTCTCTGTCATTGATTCGTTGGTTCATTCATATACAAATCTTCTCATTCTTTATTCCTTCTCACTGGCCTTGAATTCCCTCTTCATGTGTCAATCCATTCCATGGTTAGTTGTATTCGTTGATCTATTTGTGTTTGCACTGTTTATTGACTTGTTAATTGATTAATACAATGAATGAGAAGTGGGATACGGACATCCACTTTTTCTTTGTTCATTTCACTCACTCAGCAATCTTTCCTTTATTAACCCACCCATCGATCGCTTGGCTAACTTACACACTCACATCCTAAGAAATTGAAATCGATGTGATGTTGTTGTGAGTTTGTCTGCTGCGGCTCATGTGTGGAGGTGGGAGGACAACTTTGTGCAGTTGGGTCTCTCCTGCACATTCCCATGAGTTCTGATGTCAAAGCCAGGCTGTCAGGATGGACATCAATGCATTTGCTGACTAAACCCTTTCATCGGTCAATATACTCACCAAAGTGTTCATATTCTGTATATTGTTGTACATAGATTAATTTACTTCCCTTTTATTGCTGAGGATATAGCCTCAGATTGTTTGCCTGTATTTTTAATATTTTTAACTAATGTTTATTGCTGTGTTGTCTGCATATATGTCTTTGTGAGGGTGTTGGATCCACTGGACCCAGAGTCACAGACAGTGTGAGCTGCCATGAGAATGCTGGAAATTGAACGCGGGTCCTCTTCAAGAGCAGACAGTGCTCTCAACCACTGAGACATTTTCTTTCCAGCCTCCTGTATTTTTAAATATAAATTTCCTGCAAAGAACTCTCTCTGACTCTCTCTGTCTCTCTCTCTCTTTCTCTCTTTGTGTGTGTGTGTCTGTTATGGAAAAACACAAATTATAACATGACATTTCAAATGTGGAGAATTCTTACCATCTTCCCCTCCAGCTCTCACCCAGACTGATAGATGAAAATAGCCCTTTGCTATGTATTTTCCTTTTCTCTGTTGTATGAGCATGGTGGGAGCTTTGGAGAGCATCTCTA
This sequence comes from Arvicola amphibius, assembly GCF_903992535.2. Classification (NCBI taxonomy): domain Eukaryota; kingdom Metazoa; phylum Chordata; class Mammalia; order Rodentia; family Cricetidae; genus Arvicola; species Arvicola amphibius. The sequence continues at coordinate 73,996,233 of NC_052054.1, read as the reverse complement.
ACATAGCTCTAAAGAGTCTCTAATATAGCTCTAAGCGCGGTTGGAGAAACAGATGCCTGAGAGAAGTGCAGGTGTGCAGATGTGCATGTCCCAGAGTGCACTGTATCTCTCTAAAGAGAGTCTCCTGGATCTGCACTGTTCCTAAGCTATTGACTCACAGAAAACAAGGTCACTGTGCACTGCCTCTGTGAAGGGGGTAAGCATTGTTTCTTGTCTCCCTTTTCTGTGCAGAGAAAGTCCAAAAGGAGATTGATGAGGTGATCGGCTCACACCGCCCACCAACCCTTGATGACCGCGCCAAAATGCCTTACACTGAGGCTGTCATTCGCGAGATCCAGAGATTTGCAGATGTTCTCCCAGTTGGAGTGCCCCACAAAGTCACCAAAGACACTTTGTTCCGAGGGTACCTACTCCCAAAGGTGAGACCAGCTGCGATTCCACATCTCTATGCCATGGTCATCCCCACTCTCCCAATCACCACCCTAGGCCTGTTTGTGTTTTCCCAGCATTCTGGTGTTCCCTAAGGACTGTGTGTCGCAGATGGGAGTCAGGGCATGTTAATATCGTTGCCTCTCACAATGTCTCCTAGAACACTGAAGTGTACCCCATCCTGAGTGCAGCTCTCCGTGACCCACAGTACTTTGAACAACCAGATGCCTTCAATCCTGACCAATTTCTGGATGCCAGTGGGGCTCTGAAGAAAATTGAAGCTTTTATGCCCTTCTCTATAGGTAAGACTTACCTGTGCTTCATTTCCCAGACACTAGAGGGCAGGCTTACCCTCCAGGATACAGTCAGGACTAGGTGCAGTCTGTTCCAGCTGGGAACCCATTCCAACTGGCTACTGTCCTACATGCAGTCATCCATTGGGACCAGCACCATTTGTTGAGGATGCTGTCTTTTTTCCCAGTGTGTATTTCTGGCTTCTTTTGGAAGATGTTGTTTTTCCTATGCTAACCCTACTGATTCATCAGCACAGGAGATCTTCCCATCTTCTCATGTCTTCTCCAATTCTTTCTCAAAGACTGGAAGGTTTTTTTTTTTTTTTTTTTTTTTGTTTGTTTGTTTGTTTTTTGGTTTTCGAGACAGGGTTTCCCTGTAGTTTCTAGAGCCTGTCCTAGAACTAGCTCTTGTAGACCAGGCTGGCCTCGAACTCAGAGATCCGCCTGCCTCTGCCTCCCAAGTGCTGGGATTAAAGGCGTGCGCCACCGCCGCCCAGCAAAGACTGGAAGTTTTTATTGCACAAGCCTTTCACTTGCTTGGTTAGAGTTACCCCAGGATATTTATATTATGTGAAGCTATTGTCGAAGGTGTTGTTTCCCTGAGTTCTTTCTCAGTCCGTTTTTCATTTGTATGTAGTAGGGCTACTGGTCTTTGTGAGTTAATTTTGTGTCCAGCTAATTTGCTGAAAGTGTTTATAGGCTGTAGGAATTACCTAGTGAAAATTTTTGGGACACACACACACACACAATCATATATATCATCTGATAATAAGTTTACTTTGACTTCTTCCTTTTAAATTTATATCCCCTTGGTCTCCTTCAGTCGTATTATTACACTAGCTAAGACTTCAGGTATTCTATTGAATAGATGTGGAGATTTTAGGCAACATTGTTTTGTTCTGAATTTCAGTGGAATTGCTTCGAGTTCCTCTCTATTTAAGTTGATGTGGGCTGTAGGCATGCTGTAAACTGTCTTTGCTAGTGTAGGTATGTTATTGTATCTCTGTACTCTCCAGTACATTTATCATGAAGAGGCATTCGTTTTTGTCAAAGTCTTTTCTGTATCTAATGAGATGAGCAACTGGGTTTTCTTTCAGTTTGTTATATTTATTAAAACTTCATATATTGAACCATCCTGGATCTCTGGAATGAAACCTATTTGATCATGGTGGATGATCTTTTTGATGTGTTCTTGGATTTGGTTTGCAAGAATTTTATACAGTATTTTTGCCTGTGTAAAGCAAATTGGTTTGTGATTCTCTTTCTTTGTGGTTTGGGTATCAGGGTAACTGTGGTCTCATGAAATGAAATGGACAATAGTACTTCTGTTTCTATTTTTTGGAATAATTTGAGGTGTATTAATAGAAACTCCTGTTTGAAAATCTGATAGAATTCAGTGTTGAAAATTATGTCCCTGGGCTTTCTTTCTTTTTTTTTCTTTTCTTTTTCTTTTTCAGAGTTCAGAAGTGGGGGACGTTGGGATACTTTCAGAGATTGTATCTATTTCTCTAGGGATTATGGGTCTGTTTAAATTCCTTATTTGATCTTTTTTTATTTTTTTTTATTTTTTTTATTTTTTTTTTTGGTTTTTCGAGACAGGGTTTCCCTGTAGTTCCTAGAGCCTGTCCTGGAACTAGCTCTTGTAGACCAGGCTGGCCTCGAACTCAGAGATCCGCCTGCCTCTGCCTCCCGAGTGCTGGGATTAAAGGCGTGCGCCACCACCGCCCGGCTTCCTTATTTGATCTTGATTTCACTTTGTTAAGTAGTTTTCACTTAAATTTTCCAATTTTGTGGAATACAAGTTTTTTAAGTATGTCCTTTAAATTTTCTGATTTCCTCAGTGTCTTTTATGTCTCACCTTTTGCTTCTGATTTTGTTAATTCAGATATTCTCTGTCCACCTTTTAATTTGGATAAGGATTTGTCAACCTTATTGATTTTCTCTAAGAACGAATTCTTTTTTCCTTGATTCTTTGTACTGCCCTTTTTGCTTCTATTTTATCGATTTCAATCTGGAGTTTTATTATTTCTAGCTGTCTGCTCCTTTTGGGTGTGACTTCTTTTTGTTTAGAGAAGTATTACTCACCCTTCCTAATGGTGTGGCCCTTTTATAACATCTGTTAGCTCCAGCATTTCTCTGTTTAGTTTTTGTCTGGATGACCTGTGTATTGATGAGTGTGGAGAGTTGAAGTCTTTCACTGTCAGTGTGTGAGGGTCAATATGTGATTTAATCTGTAGTAGTTTTCTTTTGCAAACTTGGGTGTTCTTGTGTTTGGGGGCATAGATGTTAAGAATTTAAATGTACTCTTGGTGGATTTTTCCTCTGATGAGTATGTACTGTTTCCCTGTGTCTTCTGATTAGATATAAATCTAATTGGTTAGATATTAAAATAGCCACAGCAGTCTGCTTCTCAGGTCCATTTGCTTGGAATATCTTTTTTTAGCCCCTTACCCTGAAGTAATGTCCTTGATGTTAAGGTGTTTTCTTGGATGCAGCAGAAGGATGGATTGACGTTTTGCATCCATTCTGCTGGTGATTTTTTTTTTTTCAATTGGGAAATTGAGACCATTGATGTTGAGAGATATCAATGACCTATGATTGGTGATTCCTGTTATTTCCTTGTTGCTATTGCTGTGGTTCTTATTGGTGGCAGTGGTGGTGTTTGTTTGTTTTTCTACTTTTGATTTTGGTGGTCTGGATTATTTTATTCCCTGTGCCTTCTTATATGCAGGTAATATTTTCAGATTGGAGCTTTCTTTGAGCACATTCTTTAGGGATAAATTTTTAGATAAACACTTTTAAAATTTTTTTTCTGTCTATGGTGATCAAAAGGTTTGCTGTTTATTGTACTCTGGGCTGATATTTTTTTTTTTTTTTTGAGAGGAAAGCAGTTTATTATGTATGTGTGAGGAATCTGTCTTGTCTGTGGCAGATTTTCCAGGACAGCTGTCTGCAGAGTGATTGCTCAGCATTCTGGTCTCTGATCATGAGGCACTTCTATGTGGGAGTATTGTTTACACCATGGCCACTGGAGAGCAGGAGCGCACCCACTGAGAAGGTGGGGCTGATATTTTTTTTTTAAATCTGCAGCACTTCTATCTGGGCCCTTCTGGCTTTTAGAGTCTCCATTTAGAAGCCAGGTGTAATTCTAATAGGTTTGCCTGTGTATGTTGCTTGGTCTTTTTGGTTTGAAACTTTTAAAAATCTTTGCCTGTTCTATACATTAATGTGTTAATAATGGGTCTTCCTTTTCTGGTCCAGTCTATTTGGTGTTCCATAAGATTCTTGTACCTTATAGACGTCTCCTTCAAGTTAGGAAAATTTTCTTTATGATTTTGCTGAAATTGCTTTCTGGTCCTTTGAGCTGGGGTTCTTTTCCTTCTTCTATTCCTCTTATTTTTAGGTATGGTCTTTTCAGAGTATTCCAGATTTCTAGGATTTTTTCTGTCATGAGTTTTTCAAACTTAACATTTTCTCTGACTGATATATCAATTTCTCCTATCATATCTTCTGGGCCTGAGAATCTTTCTTCCACCTTCCTGGTGAAGCAGCCTGTGCAGTTCCTCTTCTAACTCATAAATTTTTGTTTCCAGGATTCCCCCATTTGGCTTGTCTTTCTTGATTTTATTTCTATTTCCAGGTCTTAAACATTGTTTGTGTTTTCCTGGATTTCTTTAAGGGATTTATTACATTGCTCTTTAAAGACCTCTACCACCTTCAGAAGGCAGATTTAAGGTCTTTCCTTGGGCTGCAGCTATGTGGGATGCACAGAGTGAACTGTGGCAGGGCTGCTGGGCTCGCATGGATTCACAGTGTCCTGGCTGTTACTGATTGTGTTTTTATGCTGGAATCCAGGAATCTGGTTTTGGGGTGATTATAGTTCTAGGTGCCCATCTCTGGGTTTGTCTTTGTTGGGTGGGTGTTTGGTTTCTTGGTTTCTGGGTTTTAGGTGAGCATGATGGCTGTGTGTTTCCTAATAGGAAATTTTCTGTGGACCTGTTTCCCTGTCCTGCCCAGCTGGTGTGTCCCAGGGAATACCTGCTGGTGGTAGAGGCTGGGATAATGGGATGAGCTGGGGGAAGGAGGATTGGAGAGAAGATCCTTGTGATTCATTGGGGATGGGGTCAGGGAGGGAAGGGAGAACACAGCAGGCATTCTGCTGCAGAGCTGGAGCTGAGACTGGGGCAGTGGGGGTGGATCTGGAGAATCAGAAGAAGAGTTGTGGATTCTCTGTTAGCCTACCTGCTTCCCTGGTCAGAGTGGCCTTTGGTTAGTAAGGGGTGCCTGCTGGGAAGATCAGGGAAATCCACAGAGATGGGGAGTGTGGGTAGAGAAGGCTGAAGGTGGTAGAGGTCCTTAAAGAGAGACACAGAGACACAAGGAATCTACAAGAGGAGGAGATGTGTGGTAGGAATCAGAGCATGGACATGAGAGAGAAGAAGATGGGTGAAGAACCATGTGTGATGATGTAAGTCAGGAAGAGAGGAAGGGGAGAGAGTAGGGGGGGGATGCACAACTAGAAAGAGACCAAGAAGCATGAGGGAAGACACAGAAGGAAGACGTGACAAGGTGTCCTTAGACAGAAAAATGGGAGGGGCTGAGATGCAATCTAGGGAGTTTAGAAAGACACAAGTGGATGGAATGGATCAAAAGACAAATAGTAGTGTACAGACACAGGTTCGGGTAGGTTGCCATTGGCAGAAAGAAAACAGGAGAGAGAGAGAGAGAGAGACAGAGAGAGAGATACAGAGAGACAGAGAGAGAGACAGAGAGAGAGAGAGAGAGAGAGAGAGAGAGAGAGATGTGTTAGAGCCAAAGAGACATAAATGGTGTCCCAAAGGACCAGCGCCAAGTATGGGGACCTTGTGTTAATAGTGAGATTAGCCATTAAAGGCTGCTCTGGAAAAACCTAATCACAAAACCAGTCCTAGGAAAACCATCTCAGAGACCTCTCCATGTATTTCTGAGCTCATGCCACCTAAATTCTGGAAAGGTGGGGCCTAAGCAGGTAAGGTACTTTCCCTACATACTCCTACACAGGCCTGATTTCCCAACAGTTGGAGGGCACAGGGGTTGCTGGGAATCCATCCTCCACCTGAAGACCTGAGGCAGCCAGTTGCAGAGTAAGAATCACTTGAGGTACAGGCAGGTGGAGCCACTGCCTGGAATTTCAGGCTCCCTTGCTCTGTGCTGCTCCATGCCCGAGGAGACAAACCAACAAGGACTAATTATACCCATGAAAACTCAGAGCCCTCATCATGTGCTTCTGCACATTCTCTATTGAATGAAAAATTGTATTTAAATCTCAATATGTACTTTCTGCTATGTGTGACCTTGAACAATGGAAATTATCCTGCAGTTCCTTTTAGGGAGTCTACAAAGTCAAATTACTCTTAGTAGTCCTGACTAGTCAAAATTTCCTTCCTCATTGTTGAAGTTCATTGATCTCAAGCTGAAGAAGAAATCGGGGCAGAGCGGGGGTGGGGATGAGAGACAGAGGCGACAGAGACATGGGATGGACAGAGAGCTCTTGAAATGTATTCCACCATTTTCCTGCCGTGATCTCCCAAGTGCTGCACTTGCAGGCATGTGCCTCAATGCCTGGCTCATATAGGACCCTTAATACCATGCAGTTGTTGATCTAAGAGTCTTTGTAAACAGCACCTTCACACTCAGGGAAGCCAATGAGATTAGGACCAATCTCCCGACATGAGAAAGGAGGGAACATTAAAGATGTTACATTATACATGTTTCCCATGCACATTGTTCCTACTGTATTGTGTTCTTACAATTCTGAAACAAAGGACTCTGATAATAAACAAAACCTAGAAATCTGTCAGAAATTACCATGTGACACCCACCAAGTATTTGTCATGCATTTTATGACTGAACTATTGCATATATGTTTGCATGCATACACATGTGCACTATGGAGGGTGTGTTTATGTTTATGAGAGAGGACAGACTGTGGCAATTTGTTCTCTACTTGCAGCATGTGAGTCCAGGGAGTGAATGCATGTCTTCAGGATTGATGGCAGGTGCCTTCCATGATTAGACGTATCACTCGCCCTTGCACCAATTGTTTAAGGTTTTGTGAAACTCTTACCATTCTCACTTGAATTGTAGTTTGAGGGTCAAACTCTTTCTTTTCCATTGCAATGGGAGAGTTGTCTGGGTTTAGGGAAGGGACGGTCTGAAGTTTGTATACTCACCCGGGGCTCACATGGCTCATTCTCTGTGCCCACAGGAAAGCGCATTTGTCTTGGCGAAGGCATTGCCCGCAACGAATTGTTCCTTTTCTTCACCACCATCCTCCAGAACTTCTCTGTGTCCAGTCCCGTGGCTCCGAAGGACATCGACCTCAGGCCCAAGGAGAGTGGCTTTAACAATGTGGCTCCAACATACCAGATCCAGTTCTTGGCCCGCTGACTGGGCTGAGGTGTCCCCAGTCTTGTTAAGAATGGCCCCTTCTTTCTTCCTCTGTGAGACCTGCTGCCAACCAGGCTGTAGGTCACTACTCATATCCTTCAACCTTACTGCAGCTTTTACAAAGCTCTGAGGTGTGTTCTTCTTCCCTGAGAATGGCACTGGAGAAATAAATCACTGTGTGAACTGAGAGACTTCTGGAGGCCACATCTCATGCTGAGTCAGTTCCCTATTGTGCCCAGCAACCACAATTTCCATGTAGAGACTTCTGTTGCTCTAATGAATGTCGGAGGTCATGTAAGAGGAGGAGCAGATAGAAATTGAAGTTCAAGGTGTCAGATCACCAGGAGGAAATATCCATGATGGGTTAGTCTTGCTTTATGAGAACACAGACTCTGCAATATTGTTTGATTCCACTTTGCTTTTACGTGTTTACTGCTACCATCTTTCCCAGGTTTCTGGTTTTCCCTGGTGTGAGTAGATGTGGGGAGAAGCCCCTGCCTGTACAATACTGTGTTTCTCTCAGAAAACAATCTGATCTACTGGGCAATTTTATCTGTGGATTATCAAGAAGATGATTCCTCCCTAATTGTGCTGTCTAATTGTTATAATGTTAGCTTATACAGAATTTTGGTAATAAAAATGAGCACAAGGAAGTAATACACAGTTGGTGCCTATGAGCTCCCCCTAAGGGGCTCCTGCAGATCACAGCTCAAGTTAAGAAAAGCAATGAGTCAGCTGTCTAACTTCCTTGAATCTTAATGCTGAGAAATCTATCACAGGCGTTAGTGTGCATTATTAGTTGAAACAAAACTTCCAAATACCTTTAGATTAGACAAGATACCTTGCTAATGGTCTTTTTAAGATTAACTACCCCAGAAAAGCAATCTAAAATTCACAGGACACATAGCTGAGCTGCCCATTCATTTAGGCTAGAGTCAAAACTACAAAACAGCCCAGGTATTGCTGACTGTCAGGTGAGTACATCATTGCACCCTCACCTGACATCAAATTGCTGATATAGGTGTGCACCCTGAAGACTCAAGTTCAGATGACTGATTGTTTTTTATGTATGTAAGTGTTGGGTCCTGGTATTGCTCAAATAACAGTGAGTAGAACACCAAAGTCTAGAAACAGAAGTAACTTTTGTTCAGGGGCTCCATTGAGGAAGGAAATTCTGACTAGTCAGGACTACCGAGAGTAATGTGACTTTGTAGAACCCTAAACGAACTGCAGGTTTCTTCTTTTTTGGTCCAAGATCACACACAGGGTAGAGGGTACATTTTGAGATTTAAAGCATAATGATGTCACGGGTTCCTGTGAATACAGACTGAGGTAAAGCCAAGAAATTTACAGTTTCTCTGCATTGTTGTCTTGACCCTGAACTTGCAGATTTGTGACACTCCAGTCACCATGGAGATCCAAAGAGAATCTGGAATTTATGACTTCTGATAAGAGGGTATTAATTTAATAAGTTTAAATAGTTGTGGGTTAGTTTGAATTGCTCTTCCCCTGCCAGCTAGAAATGAAATGTAACCCTTGGTGACTCCTGCATTGCCTGAAAGATTTTGTTAGGGTGTATAAGCAGTGGAGAGAGACAGAGAATTAGAGAGAACAACATGAGAAGAGAATGAAAAATATCAAACTATCAGAACAGTGTGAGTGTTTTTTCCCTAACCTTCAGACAGAAAAGTCTTAGCTTCGTGGATTCTGTGGATTTCCCTTCAAATCCTGTGCTGTCTGGAGGCTGACCCTACAGCTGCAACAAATGCACTCTATATATGGTCTGAATTCTGTGTCTGTGGACTTGCCTAATGTGTGGCTCATGTAGACAGAATCACATAGCTGTGATCTTTTGTGTCTGGCATCTTTTACTTCACACATTAGTATCTAGGTTCCTGTGCTTTGCAGACACGCTCACATCATCCAAGGGCTTTAGATTAGACCAGATACATTGCTGTAGGCTTTAGGCTTGTCTCATAATCTTTCTCAGCAAAAGCACAATACCTTCTTTCTTTTGTTCTACCAGCAGAGGAAGTGGTCCAGATTTATGGTGAGTCTTCCTGCTTCTAATAATCTAATTTTAAAAAAATCCATCACAGGATGCCAGCAGCCTGGGTTTTATTTGATGCCCGATACAGTCAAGTTAACTCTCAAGTGCAGCTACCACAGTGCCCAGTCCTCTAACCTCCCAGTTGCTCTTACATGTGACCTCTTGATTGTCTGGTAACTAAGGTTCTCAGAAGAGCTTCTTGCATAAAACTCCATCACATCCATGTCAGGTTTGTGAAGGGACAACCTGTTGCCTTGTTCTCTGCTCCATTTTGAGAACCTGGAAAAGCAGGTGGCTGATGCCAGGTGTTTAATACAGTGGAACGGCAGCCAGCAAGTAAATAAACAACTCGATATAGTGACACAGTTAATTCCTTAAACTTGCCACATGTGCAGACAGACCTTGTCTGCCTAATCTCTGTCAGTCTCTTATGAGGACCACAGGAAATCCCTGTCCCCATAGTGTACAGGGTGACCCCAGTTCTGTGACTCATCTGTGGTTTCTGTCTTTCCACCTTCTGACATATGTGTCTGGGAGCGACCCTTTGAGTGGTGTCATCTGAGAATGAGCCTCTACACAACACACTGTTGAGACAAACATGTGCTTATGGGAAGGTCATTTATTTATCATCATCACCTAAGAAGATGTCTCTGTGCAGCCATTGGCCAATCAGCAGGCAGCTCTCAAATTACCTGGAGGGCACTAAATTTCATTTGTCTCACTAAGCTCCCTGTAGCCTAGGGAGAGTTACCAGGATTTTGCCAAAGGAGATTCCTGGTATACCCTCCTCCACCAACAGCAGAAATAGGACAACAAACAAAGCAGTCAACCCTTCAAGAACAACAGGGGAATGTACATTAAGCCAAGGGAGGACCATGTTGTTCTGTCTTCTGAATCTTACTGGGATGGACCTACGGTCTCTCCAGCTCAACGGCTGTCTCTCTCCTGGACAATGGTTCCTGCCTTTGGTGTAGAACCTTTTCAAACAGACCTGATGACCTTTCTTCAAATCCTTCCAAGGGGTGAGATGTGGAGGAGGTCAGGATGTGGAGGCAGGAGGTGGGAGGAAGGAAGTGGTGCTCACAGGCTGTAGAGCCCATGGTTCAACAGGCATCACCACATCAGGTTGGGAACTCTCTTGCTCCAGCCATGCTGTGGTACTAGAGTGGCGCGCCAGCACGGCAACTGTCATTCTTCTGAGTGAGGGATGTCGGGATTAACATGCAACACAACTTCAGGTTCTGCAGACAAGCCGTTTATTCCACTTTCTCACATGTATTTATAGCCCTCAGCAGGGGAGGCCAAACCAGCAAAAGCAGGAAGCTCATCACCATAACTTAATGGCTTAGGGGTAAACATCCTTAGAAATATTGCTGAAAACAACAGATTGTTCCTGTTTCTGTTCCTGTTTTCAACCAACCTAAAGAGTGCAAAACAGATCAAGTGGGGGTGCGAAGGCCTGTCCTCTAGGGACCCAACAATTCCCCCTTTTTATTTTAAAAGCATGAGAGCCCCTGTTTTAGGACTCTCCCAGATAGAGACTCTTACCCGTCTATGGGAGGTCTTAGTCCCTGTCTTAGGCGAGCTCTCTATACCAGGAGAGTTGCCGGTCATAGGGATCCCTCATGATTTCTGCAGTATCTGCAGCCTGACTTGGGGCACTTCCTGATTACTGGAAGACAGCCCGAGCAACACTTGTCAAGTGATAATGTGCTGTATGTGGGATTGCCGCATAGAGTGGCAGAGAATCCAAAAACAGATAACCCCAATAGCAATATCAGTACAAATGAGAGCAATCCAGACAATCACTGAACCCAACCCCCAAGCTGGGCCATGGCATTCTACTGACTGGATCCAGACACAGCAGGGACCCACATGCTATTAATACTAACAATATGATAAGCTGTCTAGAGGGTGAAATTCAAAAAGGAGGAATTCCAAGGGCCACCCAAACATGCATTCAACTGTTTAACCACATCAGAAGCATTTATAACATTAGCAGGTGTAATGTACAAGACACTTGTTGCAGGAGTCAAAGGAAATCTACCTGCTCTTGCAAAAGTATAGTTTGTTAATTTAAATTTGAAAGTCCAAGTCCAATATGAGAGTCCAGAGCACTCCGTGTCTGTAGGGACTCGCTAACCCTTCCAGACAGCTGATCCACAGTCTCTGTAGTCACAGCTGTCTGCGAAATGGCAACTCCAGCAACCATAGCCCCAGTGGCAGCAACAGCAATAGCAGCAACAATTGCAACTGTTAACCTGCTGTTGATAAAGGATAATCTCCTGATGTTCTTAGGACACCAGCACCAGCAGAAGAATCACAGCAGGCACTTGAACAATCAAAGCTCCATCAGATCTGTCCCAGCAATTACTCGGCTTGCAGATCCTGGAAGAACAATTAAAAATATCGCCCCCCCCCCCAAAGTGCCATTCCACAATACAAAGAAAAATGGGGCAGGAACACAAGCAGAGGATCAAATAGTCATTGCATCCAGCAGTATAACAAATCAGGATCTTGAGTGATACATTCTCCCCCACATAACTGTGGGGTGGAGATTAAAATTTCTATCAGCATCCCAATACCAAGGAGCAGGTTTGAGACCATAGGTATTATGCAGTACTAACTGGCATTAAAAGTGGGGGGTCTCTCACCAGAATCCCCATCACTCATAATTCTGTTGTTGTTATCAGAGTCATCACCTGAAACAGAAGGAGGATCGCAGTCTTCATTCTGGGTTACTGGCCTTACACACTGCTCTGGCACCCAAATTGGTTTATCAAGTCCTGGAGGAAAAACACATACAGCCCCCTCACCTTTGCCAACAAGGGGGTTGGTTCCATCTGTCTTCCTGTTTGCAGATCTTTCCAATGAACCCATCCTAGGCTCTGAGCCCTAACTGTGTATGGCGCTTCATAGGTGAACGCCCTTCAGCATCCACAGTCAAAAACTTTAAAATAAAGAGAATGGTGGATAATTGAGTTGCTGGGGAGAATATGAACTCCTCCCATTTCATTTTTTGAAAATATTGTTTGAGGGTCTGATTGGCTCTTTCCACGATTGCTTGACTCATTGGGTTATATGGAATGCCTGTTTTATGGGAAATTTCATAGAATAAACAAAAGGATGAAAAATTTTTGCTGATATATGCTGGGCCATTATCTGTCTTAATAACCTCAGGTTTGCCCACACAGGCAAAAGCAGAAAGGCAGTGTGCAATGGCATCTTTTGCTCATTCTCCTGAATGTAAGGATATGAAAATTACTTATGAAAAGGTGTCTACTGATACATGGACAAACTTAGTTTCCCTGTGGCAGGCAGGTGTGTAACATCCATCTGCCATAACTGATTTGGTCATAATCCTCGTGGATTAACTCCTAAATTGGGGCTGCTTAGGAAAGGAGCACACTGAGGACAAGACGATGTAATGGCTTGTGCTACTTCTTGCGTGCATCAAGTATGATGGCGAAGGGAGCGCGCATTAAGGTGAAATTTATCATGTATTTCTTGGGCATGTTCAGAAGTAAAGCAAACACGTATATTTTTATCAGCTAAATCATTACTTGCTGACAATGGCCCAGGCAGCCAGGTATGTCTGCAGATATGTCCGACAAACAAAGGCTCAGTCCACTGCCAAATCAAATGCTGAACACCGCTGAGCAAATGATGGACCTTAGAGGTAGGTGATATATAGGCAGATGTCTCCAATGGCTTAAAGATGTGGGCCATATACACACTATCAGTATACAAATTTACAGGGTTCCCAGGGAAGATCTGGGGTGCAATGAGGCAGGCTGTTACCTCTGCAGCTTGGGCTGATACATCCCCCACAGGACATTTCCACACTTTCCCTCCAGAAACCACTACTGCATTACCTTTAGGGGAAGCATCTGTGAAGACAGCACAAGCTGAGGGTATGGGACATCCTCTAATCACTCAGGGAAATATAACAGGATGATTTTTTAATAGGACCATTAATGGATGCTGAGGATAATGAGAATCAAAACTTCCAGAAAAGGAGGTGAGAAAAAGGGTCCACTCATCATGGTACTGCTACAAATGTTCTAGCTGGTCTTTAGTATAAGGTATTATAATCTTGTCAGGGTACTTCCCAAACGTCTGGGCAGCAACCTTCTTAGCTTTCCAAAGTAATTGTAATATAGCTTCATAGTATGGGGTGACTACCCTCGCTGAAGAAGCAGGCATGTGTGCCCATAAAATAGGTCCATCCTGCCAAAAGACTCCTGTAGGGGCAAAATTGAAAGCAAGAACTACAAAATTTAATGATTGATCATAATTAATCTGCTGGAGATGGACCCTTTCAATGTTATCCAGAAGAAGCCTTAAGGCCTACCTGGCCACAGGCGTCAATATTCGGGGAGAGGTTGGGTCAGGATCTCCCAAGAGCATATCATACAATGGTCTTAAGTCACCTGTTTTGATTGCTAGGGAGGGATGTATCCACTGTACGTCTCCCAAAAATTGCTGCCAATCATGTAAGGTTTTAAGATGAGAGGTGCCAATAGTTAATTTTTTTGGTTTAATTCCATCCATGGCCAATTGGTATCCAAGGTAGGAATATGGGGCTTGCATTTGGACCTTCTCAGGAGTTATGATCAGCCCTGCCTTCTCTAAATCCTGTTGCATTTGAGTATAAGCCCTGAGCAGTTGATCTTGATCAGGTCCTGCTATTAATAAATCATCCATATAATGAACAATATATAACTGTGGAAACTGACAGTGGACAGGCTACAAGGCAGCAGCAACATAAGTTTGACATATGTTAGGACTATTTTTCATGCCTGTGGGAGTACAATCCAATGGAACCACAAAGCTGGTTCCTTAAAATTAACTGAAGGGAGGCTAAAAGCAAAACGAGGGCAATCCTGTTTGGCTAGAGGAATAGTAAAAAAGCAATCCTTTAAATCCACTATAATTATATGCCAGCCCCGGGGTATGGCTGAAGGGCAGGGCAATCCCTGCTGAAGAGGACCCATAGACTACATCACCTCATATTCAGCCCTGAGGTCCTGTAATAGTCTCCATTTGCCAGATTTCTTTTTAATGATAAATATGGGTGTATTCCAAGGGGAAGTAGAGAGGACGATGTTCCCAGCCTGCAGCTGATCTTGGACCAAGGCATGAGCAGCCCGCAATTTCTCTTGAGTCAAGGGCCACTGCTCCACCCAAACTGGATCATCAGATTTCCAAGTTATAGGAATTGGAGCAGGCATGGGAACAGTGACCCTAAATGTCCTAAACAGTGACCTAAAAATGTCCTAGACCATTTTGGTCTCCCAGCAGTCTTGTAATTTGTTTATCTGGTGTCTGCCACAGACTGGCTCAGGGGAGCCACTCAGACCATGGGAGAAGCAGGTCTTGGTAACAGGAAGGCACAAGTTCGGCGAATGACAGACACAACACACAAGAGAGTGGTTGGAATCTGCTGCAATTTTACTAAATTCATGTTTTCATTATATAGAACAAACCAGAAGGTCATGTGTCATCAGTTGGCACAGTACGAAAGCTTCTCTTAGTCACATTATCAGGGACACGTGTTAGACATAAAGCATCCTTAGAAAAGGAAATCTTGTCCTTGGGAACGTAAACCTCAGTCAAGTGGTTTCATCTTAAGAATAGAAAGTTTCTGTCTCATTATCGCTATCATGGCCTTTCCTCTTTCTAACCCTTTCTTTATCTCATTTAGTGAACAAATATGTCTAATCAGCTCTCTGCACCTGTTGAAATATACTTTTTAGTACCTTCTTATGCAGCAGACACCATGGGGGTTGGGATCTAACAAGCCTATTCATAAAGTTCAAAGTATACTATAACAGTCTTTGTCCATCAACATTAACCCATCTATTCCCTTGCTCATCATACTCCCTGTGTATGACAAAGGTTCTGCTGTAGTCTTATACATTCCCATTCTGTGCTTCCCTATCTCAAAGCTGTTCCTGAAGAGAATGATCCTTGTCTTGTATATATAAAGAATATCATTATTATGAAAGAAATTGTGCAAAGCTCATATCCCACATAGCCAGCTAATCGAGAAACCTGCCTATGCCCCAAGGGCAGCCAATACCGGGCTGTCTGCCATTGACCTCCAGGAAGCCTAGTCCCATAGAACGTGTAGCTTCTGTCTGGCATAATGACATATGTCATGTCACACAGATGACACTAAAGTTGGTGTGGCGGGTGTCACTGTCTGCAACTGGCCCTGCAGATTTTTTCCCAGCCCCTGTCCTAATCTACATCCTAGTTGCTGCATAATTTGGGATGCTGGTGGTGGTGATGTAGGCTGAGTGGTTAAGACAGCTCCCATCTCACTCAGGACATCTCTTCCCCAGAGATAAACAGGTAGTCCTGGGAGAACATATGGCTGGAAGTAACCCTCTTGGCTTTCATTATCCTGCCATTTTAATATTTTTGCACTCTTCTTGGGACTTGCTTGACCTATTCCTTGTAGGGGGGTAGTACTACTTTCTAATGGCCACTTTTAGGCCAGAATTCTAAAGACAGGACGGAGACATCAGCTCCAGAGTCTAAAATCCCATTAAATGACTTCCCATCAACAGTCAGTTCCAATCGTGGCCTTTCTTTCATATGAGCTACCCAAAAGGCTGCAGTGCCAGATGACCCAAAACACATAGCACCATGACAAGACCTGGCCGTGGGGTTGGAGGTGTTAACTAAGGGTACCGAGACCAATTGGGCAATACAATCCCCCTGAGGAATTACTGTAACTCCTTGAGTAACTGATGTCATAATTTTTATTTCTCCTTGATAATCTGCATCAACAACCCCAGGATGAATTTGAATTCCCCTCAAGATAGTACTGCTTCTTCCTAAGATAAGCCCCAAGATCCCTCTAGGGAGCTGCCCAAAAACATTAGTGGGTAAAGCTTGAACCCCCAATTGGGCTGTCAAGACTGCTCGGGCGGAGGTACTGAGGTCCAGTCCTGCACTTCCTGGGGTGGCATGGGCAAGGTCTGCAACGCAAAATGATTGCCCTGTGGAACAAACTGGATACAGCCACTGCCGGGGTGGGATCCCCTGACTCCTGGTGTCATTGCTCCATACACTGAGGTTCTGGGGCCCTGTAGCAGGGCCCTCCACCAGTTTCCCTGCTGTTGGCCTTGGATGGGCAGAAGCCTTCCATCTATATCTGTCTTAGATCTGCAATCATTTGCCCAATGGGCCCCCCTTTTACATCGTGGACACTTTCCTGGTCTGGCAGTAGTTCCCCGAGTGAGTTGTGGACATTCCTTTTTAAAATGTCCAAGGGCACCACAGTTAAAGCAGGTTTTATCCCCATTTGTCCGGGATCCTTGCCCAGGCCTGATGGCAGCAGCAATCACCTGGCCCTGAATGAAGTGCCCATCAATATCCCAGCAGATCCGATGTATTCATTTAAGCTTTTGCCTTATGTGGCCACAAGGCTTCCTTACAGTATTTATTTGAATTCTCAAATGCCAGCTGCCCAACTATGGGCATAGCTGTGGTCACATGACCAAATAATCTCCCTGCCAACTGCAATATCCTATCCACATAGTCCTGAAATGGTTCTGAAGGCCCTTGTAAAACTTTTGACAGCTGATCCCCCACGGCCTTGTTTGGCAGGGCTTTCCAAGCTTTGGTAGCCACAGTCGCCATCTGGAGATATACGGCAGGATCGAGCACAATTTGATTGGCCAAGTCAGCATAAGCTCCTGCTCCAGTTAACATGTCTAGATTGCGCTGTGCCTGTCCCGCTTACCCATTTAACCTAGCCATTTGTAAGCAATTTTCTTGATATTCTCCCCTCCACAATAAATAATCTCCTCCCGATAATACTGAACGGCATAGCTGCTGCCAAATCGCTAGGTGTAAGATTCAATGCCACAAAAGACTCTACCATGACAAGAGTAAACAGGGCCTGAGAACCGTATACTGCCACAGCCTCTTTCAATTGCTTCATCTCCTTAAAGCTCAAGGCCATATGTTGTCTCAGCACCTATCCTGGATTGTTAGGATCGGGTACCTCTATAACTGGAGCAACTGTGTACCGGGGACGAAAACAGACACCTCCTCTTCTTCCTGAGCCCTCTTCAGCCTCCCTGACATCTGTCAGTCCCCAATGGGACTCCCTCCTTCCCCAATCCTCATTAAAAGTAGGTGGGGCTGACGGCACATATAAGGAATCCTTTGCCTTACAGAGCTTCAGCCTTTCCTGAAGTACCTTAATTTCCTGCGTTAGCTGTGCTTCCTCATCAGATAAACTATTCTCTGCACTAGAGCTGAGGCTGTCTTCCACATTTTCTGACTCGGGGGTGTAGTGATTAGTTGTGGGCCGGATTCCCGCCGCCCTGCTCCCTCATGCTTAGCTTTACACGCAAAATAACATCACACAAATTGTATTCTTTTAAATACTGCCTGGCCCATTACTTCCAGCCTCTTACTCACATCTTGACTAACCCATATCTAATAATCTGTATAGCACCACAAAGTGGTGCCTTACCAGGTAGATTCTAGCGTACGTCCATCTTGGGCTGGAGCTTCATCGCATCTGGCTTCTCTCTCTGAGGAGAGGCACAGCGGTCTGTCTAACTTAGGAGAGGTGTAGCATCTGACTGATGCTTCTACCTCACTTCCTCTTCCTGTTCTGTCTACTCCACCCACCTAAGGGGCGGTCTATCAAATGGGCCAGGCAGTTTCTTTATTAGCCAATGAAATCAACTCAAACAGAAGACTCTCCCACATCACTTCCCCTTTTTCTGTTTAAACAATAAAAAGAAGGCTTTAACTTTAACATAGCAAAATTACATATAACAAAACAGTTATCAAGTAAGAATTACAGTTACAGTATTTATATCTACTTTATCTTTTATCATAACAAAGGAAAACTATAACTATCTATCTATTCTTCAACTCCATCAAAGACTCCAGAAGAACACAATATTACCTAGGTGAACAAGATACAAACAACTTCCAAACTCTAGAAATAACAGAGACAACTTGCTGCCTGGACAGTCACCCAAAGTTCCTCTGTACCGTTGGGGCATCCATCTTCAGCCTACAGGCCCATAGTTTCCAGCAGACGTTTCCATGAAGCAGGAAATTTCAAAGGCAGTTCAGTCAGTATCTGCTGTGTCCTGCAGAATGTCTCGCAGACTCTTTCATGAGTCAGGAACCCCAAAGAATCATCTCACATTTAGGCAAGTTCAGCAGTCCTCTCTGTGGGTTCTCTGTGTCCAGTTTATGCAACAGTCCAAGCAAGAGCAGTTTCTTGCCCAATGGCTATCAAACTCCATAAGTAGCCTCTTCGATGCCCATCTTTCTCTTGAAGTAGCTTGTGCTGCCAGGAGCAGATGTGTCTCATTATCATGAAAAGTCCTTAAGTTATTAAAACATCTAAAATGCGATATTCTATAGTCTTTGAAAGATATGAAGAATGCCTATGTAACTTAAATAAATCTCTATATAGCTAGAAAATCTAACTAACATAACTACAAGTTTTACTAATATTGATAACTATCCATTAACAACCTATATACATTACATTTTTAAATGAACTACACAATCACAATACATTAATCAGTATCAGAAATACATATACATATAACAAAATTGACCTTAAATTTAAATCACTAAAGCCAAATCCATATCAATGCAAATTACTCATCTCCATATTATATCCCCCTTTAAATGTAAAAGAACATTTATAAACAATATTTGGGAAAATGGGCGCAGTTATTTCTCTCCAAACTGCTTCCTGCTGAATGGGGACGCTGTTAATCAGATCTTTCATGGTGTAACGTGTGCCAGGTTCATCTCAGTCATCAGTTGGGTGAAGTAATTTTCTGAAGGTGTTCACAGCAACCTTTCAGGAGGGCGTGGTCTATCATACCATATTGGGATAGAAGCAATCCAACGGGTCTCATTTTCTGTAAAAATAAAAGAAGAATCTCTTTTCCAAAGTATCATATTCTTAGATCCAAATTCTAAAGTCAAGGTATTTTCAAGATATCTTTCTTGGATTAGTTCAGCAGCATTTGTAAACAAATATCTTTTAGCAGCTGTTGCTCCTTCCTCAGCATTCAAACAATTCAAAAAGAGCATAATAGCATACAGTATCAAGATTCTCTGCGTATTTTCCATCTTTGTGCGGCTTTATTTTAACCTCTATTTCGTTTATTTTTACTTTTATTTTTTGAGACAGGTTCTCTGTATATCTTTGTCCTGGAATAACTCTGTAGACCAGGCTGTCCTTGAACTCTCAGAAATCCGTCCGTCTCTGCCTCCACAGTGCTGGGATTAAAGGTGTGTGCTACAGCACCTTGAACTCACAGAGATCTTTTCGTCTCTGCCTCCCAGGCATTGGGATTAAAGGTGTGTCCTGCCACACCTTGAAGTCACAGAGGTCAATCTACCTCTGCCTCCCAAGTGTTGGGATTAAAGGTGTATACCACCACAACAAACTACTTCCTTTTTTCTTTTTCTTTTTTTACTTTTAAGAACTTTAACTAGCCTGCATATACTTTTAATACATTGTAAACCATTTAGACATTTTCTTCAACTTTGAATCTTTCTTTTACTGTATATCTCTCTTTTTGTGACCACATAAGTCTTTAATTTACCCACCAAAATCGGTAGAACTAAAGCCGTAACTTTGGCGGCTCGATCCAGCCCATGCCTTAGCTTTCTAGCCTTGTGGTGGAGGTACCGGCTGTAGCCATGTTTATCACCACAACTCTGTGGCAGTTCAAGGTCCCTGCCAGCAAGCAAGCTGCAACAGTGTTCAACAACACTCAAAAGCTCCATAGTCAGGACCGCCTGCTTGAAAGAGTCAGAGTTTGCCCTGGTGGGATGGCCAAGAAAGCTGGCATTTTAAAATGGCACAGCTTTTTTCCTGCTACGGCTGAAAACCGAAAAACAAACATTCAGCTTTTCATCAACACCATTTAAGTGTTTCGTGGCAGGACCTCTTAAAAGAGCTGCAAGATTTTGCAGCTAAAGCTGAGTCAGGAAGCCTCTCTTAGATGAGAGTGCTTGCTAGCCAAATCCGAGAAATTGCTGCGACCAAGAAAACATGCTTTACTCTATTCTTTCCCAAGCTTTCTCAAGCTTTCTGTGGATTCAGTTATCCACGTTGGGTGCCATTCTGTAGTGAGGAGCTGCGGGCAGGTCTGCTTTTTGTCCTGCCCGGCTCCCGCATGGCTAGCTTTACACCTGAAATAACATCACACAAATTGTATTCTTTTAAATACTGCCTGGCCCATTACTTCCAGCCTCTTACTCACATCTTGACTAACCCATATCTAATAATCTGTATAGCACCACAAAGTGGTGCCTTACCAGGTAGATTCTAGCGTACGTCCATCTTGGGCTGGAGCTTCATCGCGTCTCGCTTCTCTCTCTGAGGAGAGGCACAGCGGTCTGTCTAACTTAGGAGAGGTGTAGCATCTGACTGATCCTTCTACCTCACTTCCTCTTCCTGTTCTGTCTACTCCACCCACCTAAGGGGCGGTCTATCAAATGGGCCAGGCAGTTTCTTTATTAGCCAATGAAATCAACTCAAACAGAAGACTCTCCCACATCACGGGGGTTATTACTATCTGGTTTTGCACCCAAAATCAGACAGACTTTGGCGCTAGCCTTAGTCCTGAACCAGATTCCAAAGTTCCCCCTGGTACCTCTGACATTTCCTTTTGGTCCCTATGCGACTCTGCCGATCCTATGGACCGGCGAGTCTCCTCCTCCTGTATTTCTTCAAGTATCTCTTTAGCTGAGATGACCTCCTTTCTCACTTTCACTTTATCAGTAAGTAGGGCATCGTGAACCAGGCGCCATAGCGAAAAGGTAGATATAGGGACTCTATCGGCACCCTCCTTTCTTGCAGCCATTTCTGCAAATCCATTTTTACCTGTTTCCAATCAGAGATATTCAAACCTCCACCTGTCAAAAAAACATGGGCTTGCTATGGCTATATTCTTAAAAAAATCTTCTATTGTTCTCTCTTTGACCGCAGTTCCTTGTTTCTCTAACAATTTAGCTATCTGATATATCAGGTCTCTCTTACTGCTTGTGGATCCCATTTTACCCCAATCCGTCCTTACAGGCCTAGGACGACCCTGTCTGCTATCGCTTCATTCTCAGATCTTGGTCAGATCTCGGTGGGACATCCACTTTGCCATGCCAGCACAGCAACTGTCGTTCTTCTGAGCGAGGGACATCGGGATTAACACGCAACACAACTTCAGGTTCTGCAGACAAGCCGTTTATTCCACTTTCTCACATGTATATATAGCCCTCAGCAGGGGAGGCCAAACCAGCAAAAGCAGGAAGCTCATCACCGTAACTCAACGGCTTAGGGGTAAACATCCTTAGAAACATTGCCGAAAACAACAGATTGTTCCTGTTTCTGTTCCTGTTTTCAACCAACCTAAAGAGTGCAAAACAGATCAAGTGGGGGTGCAAAGGCCTGTCCTCGATGGACCCAACACTAGAGAAGCTTCTAGAATTCTTTTGACAAGGAACAAAGGGAAGGTTGGTAGGGACATAGCTTCTGGTAGACATACTGTGTTCTCTATTATGGAGAGCAACATTTCATGTGTGAAGTCTGTGAAACTCAGAATGTTCAAAGCTGGAAGGTTCTCAGAAAAGCTGAGACCAGAGCACCCAGGAAAGTATATATAAGAGATGGTCATGTGAAACCACAGAGCTCAGGATAGGATTCTAACCTAATGAGAGTCAGATGGATGTGAGAGTAACACTGGGGAGTGTGATCTAGTGTGAAGAAGGAACCATCACAAAGGTCAGATTTTGAGGTCTGGGCCTTGAATCTGCAGCTGAGGGGAAATATGGAGATACTGTCACAGCATACATGGGCCTCAGTCTGTTCTAGCCCTGGGTGGACATCAAGCGATATGGGACCTCCTAGAGGATCAGGCTGAGGCTTTCTGTGGAAAGGGGTCATGGCCATCATTGATCCATCTTCCAGGAAGTGGTGAGTGGGGGATGGTTTTTTGAGTAGGAGAGGGAAGTTCCCATCCAACACTGCTCTTAGGTATGGTTTTTTATTAGTTTATTTTTTAGCCAAAGAAAGGCTTAAAACTTCTTCAGTCTCCATGAAGGACTTGGTAAATGAATGTGGAGCATGGGTGATGGAATCAGGGTGGAGGCTTGGGGTCTGGAGGTGGAGGGTTGGAAAACATGGGCTGAGGTCCAGGGGTGTGTGCAGGAGGCCAACACAATAGAGTCACAGGGATGGAGAGTAAGGTTTCTAAAGATCCTGACAGAATGGTGTGGAGACCAATTCAGGGGGTTGAGACAGGACAGGGGATGGAAAGCTGAAGATCCAAGGATACATTTTGAGATGGAAATACAGAACTGAAATATGTGGTACTAAAATTAGTCAACACAGACACAAAGTATCCTGGTGGGAAGGACAGATCTATGTGAGAGTAACAGGGTGTGAATGAAAATAACCACATTGACTCACATCTTTGAATTCTTGGTCCCCAGTTGGTGGAAATGTTTGAGACAGGTTAGGAGGTGTGGCCTTGTTGGAGGAGATGTCACTAGGGTTGGACTTTGAGGTTTCCAAAGCCCATGCCTTTCCCAGATAGCACTCTGTCCACCTCCTACATGGATGAGACGTAAGCTCTCAGCTACTGCTTCAGCGCCATGACTGTCCACCTGCTTTCATGTTCCCGACCATGACAGTCATGGCCTCACCTCTGAAACTGTAAGTCCCAGTAAATCCGTTTTCCTCTCAGCTGTGCTGGTCAAGGTGATTTAGCAATGCAATGGAAGAGTAACTAAGGCAAAGGGCATGAAGGGAGGACAGACTCTCAAAGAGAAATCAGAGATGAGACCAGAGAAAGCAGATTCACAAGTACCTTGGCAGACATCTGAAGATTAATTGACACAGCAAAATTTCACAAATACAGGCTAACCAGGGATGGAATCAGCCATGTAAGAGTCAGTCAGAGGAGCAATGTAGGTGACACCTAGACTTCGGTGATGTATTTCTTGTTTCCAAGGGCCTTTGTGTGGGTCCATATTTCTATTTGGTATGGCACATACCCTTCCAGACAGGCTGTTGATACCCTAACAAAGAATCAGGATGTTGTTTTGACCCTTTCTTTGTAATTTAGAGGATTCCTGAAAAGAGGAGCTAATTTAGCATATGTGAGAGAGCTAGCATACAGAGCAGGAAGGCATGACAGCAAGTATAGGTAGATGTGGATGTGACTAAAAGCCATTCACCTGGTTACCTAGGAAACAGGATGCTAATCAATTTCCCCCTCAGTTTTCGTTTTGATATAAAGGCTGTTTGGAGAATAAATGCAAGGAATTTTTCAGGATGTGAATCCTGGATATCATGAGGGATCTCTGAGAATCTCACCCCCTCCCATAAAGCCATGTTAGTTGTGTCTTTATTCCTGAGCCTCTATGTCAGTCCAGAGAAATAGTTTATGGTCTGGGCTGCCACTGTACCATGACATAATGGTGCCCAGATGTGAGGCTGATCCGTGAATTCCAAAAAAACACAGAAGTGACAAGATGTACGGAGTAGAACATGAGGAACTCATGAGAGAAAATTGTACCACAGGAGGATACGTGAGTATGAGTGCTTAGAAGTAGACAATAGAATTTAAAGAAGTATAGAGAAGAGGGACAAAATTTAAATCAGGAATAAAACATTGTAAATAATAGAAAATTCAACTATATATGTTAAGAGCTAAAGGAAGTTAAGAACAGAAACAATGGCAAAAATATTTAATATATGTAAGCCTGATCATTGCAGAAATGCAACTTTTATCGCTGCTAAATGGGTAGGAAAAGTGAAGGGAAGATGGTTTTTGGCCCAAGAATTGCCTTGGTTACAACTGAGGTTGGGGAGCCACATGCAGACATAGTAGCCAAATAAATCTAACCCACCTTGGGGGGAAAGGCAAGCAGAAGACAGAGTAAGTTTAGAGAATAAATTTAACCCTAAACTGTCAGCAGCCCAGAGTCAATCAATGGAACAGAGGAGAGGATTCAGGAATTCTATTAATTTTATGATTACAAGTTTGTTTTTTTTTTTTTAAAAAAAAAAAAAAGATAGTTAAAAATTGATGCAGCTACACCAGCCAGAGCTTGTGAGGGCAGGTTGCAAATGGAGAGAGACTGCATGCTACCTCCTACCCTGAGGCCCAGCTTTAGCTTGGACTTGGAGAGGCATGTTTGCAGAAATGCTAGCCTCAGGGAAATGCAGCTTCAGAACAATTAAAAATAAATTAGCAGGTTGCTTATGCTTTTTATTTCCAGTTCACAGTTTTGGTTTTTTTGTCAAAAATATGTAGTTTGTAGGTGTGTGGACTGATATCAGTTCCTTTGATACATATATCCATTTTAATCTAGTTTCAGTTCTGTGGCTCTGTAAGAAAGTTTTAAAGTCAGAGATTGTGATGCATTCAGAAATTCCTTGCTTGTACAGGACTTTAAGATTGTTTAGGCTACCCTGAGTTTTTATCTTTTCTTATAAAGTTGGTGATTGCTCTTTCAAACTGTTTAAAGAATTTTGTTATAGTTTTAATTGGCATTGAATCTGTAGGTTGATTTCAGTAAGATTGTCATTTTTGCTATGTTGGTTCTGCTTTCCCAAGAGAATAAGAGATCTTTCCATTTTCTAATGTCTTAAATTTCTTTCTTGAAAGATGTAAAGTTCTTATCATACAGGTTTTTCTACTTGTGTGGTTAGAGTTATTCCAAGATATGTTATGGTATTTATGGTTATGGTAAAGGATGATGTCTTTCATTTATCATATGTGTAGAAGAGGTGAATTTTGGGTTGTTTCAGATTCTGTCTATGACAAAGTAATTCTGCTGTGAACATAGTTGAGCACATGTCCTTATGGTAAGGTTGAGCATCTTTTGTATATATAGCCAAAAGAGGTATTGCTGAGTTTTAAGGTAGATTGTTGCCTAAATTTCTGAGAATTCACCAAACTAATATCCAAAGTGGCTGTGCCAGTTTGCACTTCCACCAAAAGTGGAGGAAATTTTTTCTTTATCACACATTCTCTTAAGCATAAATTGTCAGCAGTGATTTTAATCTTGGTCATTTTTACAGGGATAAGATGGATTCTCAGAGTTTTGATTTGCATTTCTCTAATGGTTAAGAGTGTTATGTTTGAGCATTTCTTGAATATCTTTCAGTCATTTTAAGTTCATCTATTGAGAGTTTTCAGTTTAGATCTGTAACATATAAAGTTATTGAATTATATGATCTTTTGATGACTAATTTCCATATTTCTTCATATGGTTTTTTATTATTATTAATTTCTGCCTCCTTCCCGCCTCCCATTTCCCTCCCCCTCCTCTCTCCCCTAACCCTCCCTCTCCAGTCCAAAGAGCAGTAAAGGTTCCCTGCCCTGTGGGAAGTCCAAAGTCTTCCCCCCTCCATCCAGGTTTAGGAAGGTAAGCATCCAAACAGGCTAGGCCCCTCCAAAGCCAGTACATGCAGTAGGATCAAAACCCAGTACCATTGTCCTTGGCTTCTCAGAAGCCCTCATTGTCTGCCATGTTCAGGGAGTCCAGTTTTATCCCATGCTTTTTCAGTCCCAGTCTAGCTGGCCTTGGTGAGCTCCCATTAGATCAGCTGCACCATCTCAGTGAGTGGGTGCACCCCTCGCAGTCCTGACTTCCTTGCTCATGTTTTCCCTCCTTCTGCTCCTCATTGGACCTTGGGAGCTCAGTCCAGTGCTCCAATGTGGGGCTCTGTCTCTATCTCCATCCAATGCCAGATGAAGGTTCTATGGTGATATGCAAGATATTCATCAGTATGGCTATAGGATCTGGCCATTTCAGGCTCTCTCTCCTCAGGTGCCCAAGGAACTAGCTGGGGACCTCTCCCTGGACACCTGGGAACTCCTCTAGAGTCAAGTCTCTTGCCAACCCTAAAATGGCTCCCTTAATTAAGATACATACTTCCCTGCTCCCATATCCACCCTTTCTATATCCCAACCATCCCATTCCCCCAAGCTCTCCCCATCCTCCCCTTCACACTTTTCTCTCCCCATCTCTCCTTACCCCCATTCCACCCCACCCCCAAGTTCCCAATTTTTGCCCAGCACTCTTCTCTACTTCCAATATCCAGGAGGATAAGTATATGTTTTTCTTTGTGTTCACCTTCTTATTTAGATTCTCTAGGATCACAAATTATAGGCTCAATGTCCTTTATTTATGGCTAGAGACCAATTATAAGTGAGTACATCCCACGTTCATCTCACCAATGGTGAGAGAGGAGTGTTGAAGTCTCCTACTATTAGTGTGTGTGGTTTGATGGCTGCCTTGAGTTCTAGTAATGTTTCTTTTACATAAGTGGGTGCTTTTATATTAGGGGCATAGATATTCAGGATTGAGACTTCATCCTGATGAATTTTTTTGTTATGAGTATAAAATGTCCTTTTCCATCTCTTCTGATTGATTTTAGTTTGTTAGAAATTAGTATGGCCACACCGGCTTGTTTCTTAGGTCCATTTGCTTGGTAAACCTTTTCCCAACAACCCTTTACTCTAAGTAGATGTCTGTCTTTGTGGTTGAGGTGTGTTTCTTGTAAACAGCAGAATGTTGGATCCTGTTTTCATATCCAATCTCTTAGCCTGTGCCGTTTTATAGGTGAGTTGAGTCCACTGATGTTAAGTGATATTAATGACTAGTGGTTATTAACTCCGGTCATCATTTTTTTTGGTAGTAGAGATTGTGTGTTTCCTTTCTTTGAATTTTGCTGGTCAAGGGTCGCTAGATATCTGAGTTATTGTGGACATTGTTGGACTCCTTGGTTTTTGATTTTCCTTTTATTACTTTCTGTAAGGCTGGATTTGTGGCTACGTATTGTTTAAATTTGTTTTTGTCCTGGAATATTTTGTTTTCTCCATTTATAGTGAACGAAAGCTTGACTGGGTATAGTAGTCTGGCTTGCATCCATGGTCTCTTAGTTTCTGCAGTACATCTATCCAGGACCTTCTGGCTTTCATGGTTTCCATAAAGAAGTCAGGTGTAAGTCTGATAGGTTCACCTTTATAAGTTACTTGACCTTTTTCCTTTGCAGCTCTTAATATTCTTTCTTTATTCTGTATGTTTTGTGTTTTGGTTATAATATGGCGAGGGGATTTTTTTTTTTTTTGATCCAGTCTATGTGGTGTTCTGTATGCTTCTTCAACCTTCATAGGAATGTGTAGAAGGAGCGGTGGGCTGTGTCCCACCACCCGGCCGCCAGCTAGCTTTACATGGAAACTGTATTCTTTTAAACACTGCCTGACCCATTTGTTGTTTCAGCCTCTTATTATCTAATTCTCACATCTTGTTTTAACCCATATTTAGTAATCTGTGTAGCACCGCGAGGGGACCGCAATCAGCAGTTTAATTCTGAGAATGAGCCTGCAGCACAGAAACTCTTCATCCAAGTTACAGCCAAATCTGACACACAGAGCACTGCGCAGTCTGAAAACATCTCTCTGTATTGTGGCAGGAATCCGCCATGTTCTTCCGCCTGCCTAAGCCTGATTTTGCCATCTGCCCAGATGCAGTCAGGTAGCAGTGAGCCATTGGCATGGTCTCAGAGTATTTTCTTTCCGATCCCGAGTGGGCACACAAACATCCAGTCCCATAGAAGCCATTAAAATGCTTTAAAGCCAGAGTTTGTACTGGCAGCACAGCCCCAGGAAGCCGCGTTTTAAAATAACTCAGCTTTTTCTCTACCACTATTGTTGAAACAGGAAATATGGCACGTCCTCAGAAAAATTTCTCTGCAGCACACTCTAGCAAACAGCAAAAAGCTGTGTTAAACTCTCTCTCTCTTTTTAAAGCTCTCTCGGGTTTTTAAGTGGATTTAGTCCATCACGTTGGAGCGCCAATCTGTAGAAGGGAGTGGTGGGACTGCGTCCCGCCACCCGGCTAGCTTTACCCAAAATAATTACACGGAAACTGTATTCATTTAAATACTGCCTGGCCCCTGGCCCATTATCTGCAGCTTCTTATTGGTTGATTCTCATATCTTGCTTTAACCCATATTTAGTAATCTGTGTAGCACCACGAGAGGTCCCTTACCAGGAGAGATCTTAACCTGCATCCATCTCAGAGAGGAGAAGCATGGTGACTGCATATGGTGACTGCCTGAAGCATCTCCCCAACTCCTTCTTCCCACAATTCTGTTCTGTCTACTCCGCCTACCTAATTTTCTGTCTCTTAAAGGGCCAAGGCAGTTTCTTTATTAATAATGAAAGTAACGCATAGACACTCCTCCATCAGGAATGTCTTTCTTTAGGTTGGGAAAGTTTTCTTCCATAATTTTAATAAATATATTTTCAGGACCATTGAGCTGTAATTCTTTTCCTTCTTCTACCCCTATTATTCTTAGGTTTGGTCTTTTTATTGTGTCCCAGATTTCCTGAATGTTTTGTGATGAGAATTCGTTGGATTTGCTGTTTTCTTTGATCAGTGCATTTATTTTCTCTATGGTATCTTCAGAATCTGAGATTTTTTTCTTCTATCTCTTGTATTCTGTTGGTTATGCTTATTTCTGTAGTCCCTATTCGTTTACGTAGATTTTCCATATCCAGCCAGCCCTCGGTTTGTGTTTTCTTCCTTGCCTCCATTTCAGTTTTCAAGTCTTGCACTGTTTCCATTCTCTGTTTGATTGCTTTTTCTTGGTTTCCTAGGATATCATTTACAGATTTACTCAATTCTTCAAACTTTTTGTTACTTTTCTCATCCATTTCTTTAAGGGAGTATTTCACCTCCTGTTTAAGGGACTCTATCACTTTCATAAAGTCAATTTTTTCTACTACTTCTTGATTAAGGTATTCAAATCCTCCTGTTGTAAGTTCGCTGGGTTCTGGTGCTTTCATGTTGTTTTTCAAATTGTTGGAGGAATTCTTGCATTGGTGCCTGCCCATCTCATCCTCCGACTAATCCCCTATGGATCTTCTTTTACAGATTCAATTCTCCTTGCTGGCCAGGGAGCTTGCAGGCAAAAGGCCTAACTTGTTGCAGGCAGGCTATTGAAACAAAGGAACTCCCACCCACCTGGTTGCATTCATTACCCAGGCCCAGCACACAAACAGGCTGAGCTGGGGGCTTTTATGGCCCCGAAGAGGGGAAGAAGAAGGGGGGGTTCTGAATGCAAGCTGGGATGGGATAGGAAGAGAAAGGCAGTATCCAGGGAGAGTAACCCCTGCAGGAAGACTAGTCTGGTTGATTCTAGCTGCTGATCAACCATGCCCAATCAAGCTGGAGGTGTCCAAGAGGTTGGATAAGAAGTTCGTTTTCTATGGGCATGCCCTTGGGAGTAAGGAAGCCCCTTTTCTTCCAGAGTGCAGAATGAGTATGGCCTATTAAGAAGACATACTTAGCGTCAGTATAGATATTAGCTCATTGGATTTTGGCTATTTGGAGTGCCCTAGTCAAAGCAATTAATTCGACCTTTTGCGAGGAGGTTCCCATTGGCAGGTGGGTGGCTTCTACTGTGTTAGTGGAAGTGACCACTGTTGTTCTTCTTTCTGGCGTGGGGTGTATCGTGGAGCCGGAGGAAGGGAGACCCAGGACGCGACCACGTGCGTGGGAGGATTATTTATTAGGGAAGGGGGTGCTCCACAGTGCGGGGTCAAGGGAGGGAGGAACAAGAAAAAAGAGGGGGGATGGATTTAACACTGGTATATATAAGAATCTGCGTAGGCGTGGTTGTCCATTGTGGTGTTTCTGGGAAATGTAGTCTTCCAGTCCGGCGGGGTGAAACTGATCCTTCTGGGAGGTGTGGTCCTCATCCCATGAGAATCACAACCACTGCATAAGCTGCCTGGCAGTTTCCTGATTTATCTATTAGGGAGCTTCTATCAACAAACAGGGGAGTTGGGAATCTGTAAGTGGCTGGTATAGACAACCTGGCCATGGTGAGGTTAAAGCCTTTACAGACTCTGGGAAAGAGTGAGAGGAGGTACCAGAAGGGGAGGAAACAGGAAGGAGAATTTTGGGATTAATGGCAGGGCTGGAGGCCAAAGCAATTTGGGGTTTTTCTAGAAACAGTAAATGAAAAACCTGAACTTGTGAAGGCCCAACCAGAGAGTGAGAGAGAGAGAGAGAGAGAAAGACAGAGACAGACAGAGAGAGAGAGAGAGAGAGAGAGAGAGAGAGAGAGAGAGAGAGAGGAGTGTCTCAGATGTTCTGAGAGGCAGGGTGTGATATACCATGATTGGCCTGGACACGATGATCTTGAGAGCTTCCCAAGTGAGTTCAGCTGCTACTGCCAGGGTTCTCAGGCATAGTTGCCACTCACTGAAGGTGAGGTCCAGCTGTTTGGATAAAAAGGCAACAGCTTTATTACAATGCCCAACCTTTTATGTTAGAACTCTCGTGGCCACTCCCGACCTCTCATCTGTATAGAGATGATAACCTTCATGGGGTCTGGAAGACCAAGAGCAGGTGCTGCTAGAAGGGCATCTCACAGTAAAGAGAAGTGGCAGTGGACGGTGGTCAGGTGGGTGAGGGGTGAGGCCCCATGGAGGTCTCTCTGGCTGCCTGATACAGAGGTTTGGCTGTAAAGGCAAAGTTAGGGATCCAATGGTGGAAGAGCCCTAGCAGGCCCCAAAATAAGAGGATTTGAGCACCTGTGGTTTGGGGCTGTAAATTCTGCAGGACCTAGACCCTGTCAGAGGTGAGGGTCTTAGACCCCAGGCTAAGTTGAACACTCAAATATACCACTGTAGGAGAGCACAACTGAGCTTTAGTTGGCCAGACTTGATATCCCAAGAATCCGAGGAAGTTCAGAAGTGCAGAGGTGGCCTGTTGGGACAAAGACAATGTAGGAATGCAGAGAAGGAGATCATTAAAATATCGGAGGTGTGTGCTAGGACCTGGGTCAAAATTTGAGAGATCTTTAGCCAAAGCTTGGCCAAAGAAATGGGGGCTGTCCCAAAAACCCTGAGGGAGAACAGTCCATGTAAGCTGTCTGGAGAACCAGGAGTCAGGGTCCTCCCAGGTGAAGGCAAAGAGGAAGTATGAGTCAGTGTGTAAAGGGACAGTAAAGAAGGCATTTTAGGTCCAGAACAGTAAAGTAGAAGGTGGTAGGAGGGATGTTAGACAGGAGATTATATGGGTTGTTAACCAGTGTGTGAACTAGAATAACTGCATCATTTATGGGGCTGAGGTCTTGAGCCAAGTGATAAGCACCAGAGATCTTAAGCATGGGAAGGACTGGAGTGTTGCAGATTGAGTTGATAGGAATCAAAAGTCCTTGAGGTAGGAGATGGGTGATAATAGGCTAAGGCCTCAGCAGTGGGTTTCAGAAATAGGAAACTGGGGTCTGGAAGGGAAGAACGAAGAGTCTTTAGGACAAACTAGGACTGGCTGGTGGTGAGTAGCAACCACAGGAGTGGAAGTGTCCCATACTTGGGGATCTGGTGGATCAGGGAGAGTAGGGACAGAACAATCTGGGATAGGAAGCTGTGAGGCTATTTAAGTGAGAAGAAAGTGTGACTCAGGAGAGTGTGTGGGGACCAAAGTGAGCATGGCCCCAAAGTGGCTGAGAATATCTCGACCAAGTAGAGGTGCAGGGCAAGCAGGTATGACTAGGAAAACATGAGAGAAGAATCACCCTGCAAGAATGCAGGGCAGTGGCAGAGTTTTAACTGGGGAGGAAGAGGTCCATCTAACCCCATGACTGAAATTGGTGAGGGGAATGTAGGGCCTAAATGAGATGTTAAAACAGAGTAGGTAGCCTCTGTGTCCAAAAGAAAAGCAATGGACTTACCTGCCACGTGCAGCTTTACCTTAGTCTCAGAGAAAGGTATGGGAGTCACCAAGTCTGTGTTGTGTCAATTCCATAAGGCTAAGAATTTCGAAGGCTGGCACAGTCTCACTTGCTGTTGTTGTCGAGGCTGAACCTCCGTGCCATGGCATAATGAATGAACCATACCCTGAAGGAGGCAATGGACCATGATGTCCTACCTCTGTCAGCTGTTTTGGCCATGTTGATCATCCCAATATTATTCTGTGGCTGGCATGGCCACTTCCCCCACAGGGACTGCACTGTCTACTAGGTGAGTCTGGTCTGCATACTGTCTATCTGCTGCCTGAATTCTGTTTCCTTCTTCAGGAGTCAGAATAGAAGCCTGGGTGACAAAGAAGTCATATCAGGTTAGACTGTAGGCCTGGGACAGATAGTGAAACTCCTTAATATAAACAGAAATATTAGCAGAGAAGTAACCCAATGTCTTTTCTATCTGAGAGAGATCTGGAAAAGAGAAGGGAACATGGACTTTAATAATAACATCAGCTCCAGCTGCCTTTCAGAGAGGCCGAGAAGTACAGGGTTATGCTGAGATCTTGTGTGAAAGGAGATGAGTGGGGATTGGGAGAGGTTTTCCAGTGTTTAGAGGGGGTCTAAGAAGTAGGTTGAGATGTGGGGGATGCAGATAGAGGGAGGGAAGAGGAGTAGGGTGAGTAGGGAGAAAGTAAACCTTGAACTTCCAGTTTGGCTGGGCAGGGAGTTGGTAGAGTTAGAAAAGGTGAGGAATGTGGAGAATGTTGTGTAGCAAGGGGTCAAGGGAGTGGGGGAGGGGCCAGTGTGTCAGGCTGCATAGTCATGGCAGAGCTTTCAGGGTCCCAATTCCAGATGGTCGGGAATCTGGAGGTGCCATGTCCCCAGTGACCAGAAATGGTGCTGCAAGACACTGGCTACTGAGGGAGGGGAGAGGGGGCAGTGTCCAAATTCATGGACATATGAGAGCTCTGTCCATTTATCCCCACAGTGGCAATAATTTTCTAGGTCCTGGAGGATGAAAAACTCAAGAGTTCCCTCTGGTATACATCATTGTGAGAAGAAAGTGTGACAAAGTTGTATTGAGGGCAAATCTAGTGCATAAAGATATTAGCCTTTTGGGACAGATTGTATCAGACAGTCCCAAATTATAAAGATCTTGTAGGAGGCAGCCCAGGGGCGATAACAGATCTGGCTTTGAATTGCAAGAACCTATTTTAAAAG
Organism: Arvicola amphibius; assembly: GCF_903992535.2. Classification (NCBI taxonomy): domain Eukaryota; kingdom Metazoa; phylum Chordata; class Mammalia; order Rodentia; family Cricetidae; genus Arvicola; species Arvicola amphibius. The sequence continues at coordinate 73,963,019 of NC_052054.1, read as the reverse complement.
TCCATGTCCAGTTGTGGGGCTCAATTCTGTCACAGTGCATCTACTGGGGCATCTCTTGAGCCAAAACGGGGCTGTGAAAATTGAATGGTATGCATTCCTGGCCACGCAATCTTCCCCTCAGCTAAGCCTGGCTTTGCTGCTTGGATGAGACTTTGGGTGTGATTGTGACTTCAACAGAAAGCCCCAAAATTGACAAACATAGCTGTGAATGGATCCCAAAGCCCTATTGACATAGAGCAAAAACAAGGGGAGCTTAAGGAGACAAAGCCAATCTAGCCTAGAAGCCGATTTTAGTTTGGCAGAGAGCACTCCCAATAAGAAAATTTTCCTACACGTGGCCTTGAGTCCATGGGAAAAACACCTTCCCCCACCCCCAGTGAGAGATCCAAAACATTAGGAATATTCCTAAAAATGAGCCTTTCTGCCAACACATATAATCCCAATCAGACCGAATCAGACCTCGTTAAAAGATATCCAGGTTTCATTGGATACCTGTTTTCTCAGGTGGTCCAAGAGGGGAACAGAAAGCCAACAGGACCATTGAGGGGAAAAGGGAAGACCATTCCCACAGGGTATTTAAACTGCTCCCCTCACCAAGAGAACAAATGTGGCTTTCCAGTCTTACTTCCCCATCTCCTCTCTGAGGGCCTGGGGGCCACCCAGAAATCCTGGCATCCATTAAACCTGGGCTTTTTCTAATTCAGTTTGATTTGGTCAGATTCAGATTATTGCATCAGTGGAGACTTTTATTGTGATGTAAAAACTTTTCGAAGATGTTTGTGTTAATGACTTTGATGCAGAAAATCTTGGGGGAACAATTTAACGTTTAGAAAGGCACATAGTTGAGTGAGGTCTTTGAGGTCAGAAAATAAAACAATGGCAGCCTGGCTATTGCTGGCTGATGTGCCTTGATCACAGGCGATGATTAATTCCTTGTACCCATTTTAGCTCTCAGTTTTCTGATATGATTTAATAAAAATACTGTTGATGAGTGGGTATGCACCCTGAGAGTTTAAAAAAGAAATGATGGTTTTTTGTAATCAAGAAGGTAGATTTGTGATTCTTTTGAGATTTTTTTATAAAATTACCTTTTGAGATAAATTATAAAATGATTGGTCCTTTCTTAGTAACCCTAAAATGCAGCCTGCCAGTAAAGAACTGGCTGAGAAAAATACCTTGCTCACTTATACTCTGTTAATGTATAACAAGTTGCTTAGCTATGAATGTATGCAGATCTTTGGAAATCATTGCCTTTCTTTTCTTCAATACAGGGCTTCTCTGTGTAGCCATGGCTGTCCTGTCACTCACCCTGCAGACCAGGTTGTCTTGAGCTCTCAGAGATCCGCCTGGTCCCGCCTCCCAAGTGCTGGTGTTAAAGGTGTGCGCCACCACCACTCAGCTCGTTTCTCACATATAATATATAAAGGGTTTAATCATGTAAAGGAAATGAGAAACATGCTGTTGTTTACTTTTATTCATTGCAATTCTTCACTTGGAAAATAGAATATAATTGCATTATTTTTATACTGCTTAGAAGATTTTTGCTTGAGTGTATACACTGTAATGAAAAATAAGAGATTTGAGAGACCTTGACATGGTGGAGATGTGTGTGTGTGTGTGTGTGTGTGTTTGTATGTGTGTGTGTGTGTTTGCATGTATGTGTGTTTTCCTTTTTCATTGCATGAGAAAATTATGTTTTACTCCCTTGAGAAAAAAATCTATTGTGTGATCAATTGCTGACTCCATGCCTCCTCTTTGGTTCTTCAACTGCTGAGGGTGATTTTGTCCTAAACATAGTTAACAACTAATCATCATATTTCAGCCCTCTGCATTACAGGGTTCTATATTATTTGCCTCCTATGAAATAACAAGGCTAAAGCTCTTAGCTACTTAGACTTTCATAGAGAAGTCCAAACATGTTTACTAAAAACTGTCAACATCACATCTATGGTTGGTAAATTAAAATGCAGTCTAACTGCTCCTATAATTGTTAATAATAGGACAACATGCTTATATTATGAGTCGATATGAATTCTGAGCATCTAAAAAATATAAAGGCCAGAGGATATCAATACAGTTTATAAGGGTATAAAGGCATAAATGCTTGGATTATATGGGTGTGAGATGATAATCTGAAAAGTATAAATACAGTTTATAAGAAACACTGGCTTAAGATGAATATAAAAATTATTACAGAATTTCTTTTCCCTTCCATCATATCATTAAACTAGTATTTCAGAAGTTCAGAGTTTAACATTAATAGAGTTCTGACAAGCTAACTGAGCAATTACTGTTTGCTGTTGGGTCCAAGCTCAAGATTTTAAATTTCTTTTGGTTGTCTTCTGAATATAAGCTCAAATCTATAGTTTTTTCTAGGACTCAAGGGTGTGAGTCTACTCCTGCTGTTTTACAGATACCTGTTCCATGCTTTTCCTACAATATGAATTTCAGTGCAGATTTATAATGTTAATATACCTAAAACTCTTATTTTTTTCTAAAATGATTCATACAAACTTCAGAAAATTGAGAGAATTATAAAACTTGAATTCTCACAAGTTAAAAGGATTATGGTATTTTTCTCTTTCCTGGTCTTGGGGCTCTGCCCCTCCCTCAATTTTGAGGCTGTAAATTTATAATTTTCAAATGAGTTCCTCAATCTTAACTCCTGTTCCTTGTTTGTATCTGTCTTAATAAGTTCCTACTTGGCTGACAAACACATCCAAGCATCAGTTGCTGATGACAACCTGTTCCAAATGACTATGAGTCCGAACTTGTTGAAATCTGGTGTGGACCTACCTTACCAATTGTTGCCTCTTGAGCTTGTCGATGAACCAGATGCTTCTAAGTTCCCTCATTGCCTTTGACTAACATTCTGGCCTTCCAGGACCCTGAGAACAGTGGCCTAAGGTCAGCAGGAAGTAATTGCAGAAATAAGTATGTCATTCCTAGAATGTTAGAAAAAAATGGGAATTTCTCAAATGTTGAATGGGTAATTTCCAGTGTATTAAATCTTATGAATCTCTTGGTTTAAACTTCAGAAAAGCTCTACCAATGGACCTCTTGCCCTGTGCCCATCTCTTCTTAATGCCTCTTTTTCAGCCCTCTTAGGTCATACAGAAATTATACAGAATTTTGATAAGGTAACAGACAGAATATACCTCCAGGATGGCAATTTACATGATGTTCAGTAGCATTTCAAGGAGGAGATATTATCTTTGAAAGGAAACATTAAGACCTAGAAATCACAGGTGCAGAATGGGGACCAGAAAGTTGATACCATAGGGAAATCACTAGAAACATTTGCATTTGAAGGTCAGGAGAGTCAGGCTTTATGAGATTATGATTAAGAGATTTGAAATGATTGAAAAAATCATTGGAGCTGATGAACAGGGTGAGAAGACACAAGGGCAGGATACACTGTCACCACCAGCTGTCAGAATTGGTTTACCCTGGATTTTAGCAACATACCCTGTAATTTACTCTGACAATGTGTCAACTTCTAAAGGCTCAAAGGGAGCCAAAGAAGGTAGATGGACGCTGAAGGGAATGAATGATTTAAAGGAAATTAAGCACATTGTCATTACTTATGACTTGCACTCTACATTTGTTAAGGAAATGATAAGGAGTTGGGTTTCTAATGTCTGGGCTACTTCTCATGATTTCTCCCAGTTAGCATCCGTTGTGTTAGAAGATGGACCATCCTTGATGTTTGGAATTTATTTTAGAGAAGAATCCAAACATACAGGACAGCAAGGGAGAGCAAAGGTGTGGAGGTTTCCCAAGATCAAATTCTTGGTGTAGGAGCTTATGCTGATCCACAGGTTTAAGCTCATTATGACGAAGAAGTATTGTTCCTATGCCACAAAACAGCCTTGAATGCTTGAGATAGATAGAACTAGGGAAAAGGGTCAAGTCATATACCAGGGTTAGGCAGGGACAGGGAGAACCCTATACTGACTTTTTGCAAAGATTATTTAAGGCTCTGAACATAGGAATAACAGACCCAGAAGCTAGATGAATAGTTCTTGAATCACAGGCTTTTGAAAATCCAAACTTAGAATGCAAAAATAATTTGGAACTTTAAGGTCTAGATCAACATAAGGTTCTAAATGATGTCTCAAATTTGGAGGATAAGTCAGAAATTCAAATAGGAAATAAGAAATGTATATTTTGGCAAACTTCTATAAATGATCAGAGACCAAAGCTGAGAGTATGTATAAATGGAATTGTTATTGTTGGTTTGATAGACACAGAAGCAGGTGTGAGTATCATTACTCCAGAATCTTGGCATCCAAATTGGCCTCTTCAAGAGGCAGATGTTCAATTACCAGGAATAGGAACCATATCTCGAGTTAAATGAAGCACAAGATGGGTTGACTGTATTGGGCCAGAAGGTCAAAGAGGAAAGCTAAGGCCATATGTAGCTGATATTGCAATAAATTTATGGGGCTGTGACCTGCTACAGCAATGGAATATCCAGATTAACATTCCTGCAGTCCCAGGAACTCATAATTCTGGGAAGGATGTAATAAGGTACTAGGCACAGAGGTCACCAGCCATTCAGGCTGTACAAGAACATAAAGCAACTAACAAATCTTTAGAGGTACCAACAGCCCTACATTTAAGATGGATAACTGAGAAGCCAATATGGGTTAAGCAATGGCCTCTAGCTGAAGATAAACTGCAGGCTTTAGCATAATAAGTACAGGAGCAATTAGATGCTTGACATATTGAGGAGTCAACTAGCCCTTGGAATTCTCCTGAGTTTGTTGTAAAAAAAAAAAATAAATCTGGTAAATGGAGAATGGTGATAGATCTAAGGGCTGTCAAGAAGGTAATTCAACCTATGGGCCCTATACAGTCGGGAATTCCTCTGCCTTCTCTGTTACCAAAAGGATGGCCTCTTATAGTTATTGGTTTAAAGGATTGCTACTTCATTATACCTTTACAAGAAAAAGATAGAGAAAATTTTGCCTTCACAGTGCCTACTTATAATAACTCTCAGGCTACTAGGTGATACCAATGGACTATCCTCCCACAGGGGATGCTCAATAGCCCACCCCTGTGTGGATACTTTGTGAGTCAGCCATTGGAAATAATACATAGGCAATTCCCTAAGTCTCTAATTTAACATTATATGGATGACATTTTGCTATCTGATTAAATCATAGCTACTTTAGAAAGAATGTTTGAGGAAATAAAGATGGTTTGGCCTAAATGGGGATTACAAATTACTCCTGAAAAGATTCAAAGAGGAGATTCTGTTAATTACCTAGGTTACAAATTAGGAGAGACAGATTACAGACTCTTAATGACTTTAAAAGATTATTAGGAGACATTTCCAGTCTACGACCGGCTGTTGGGATAACCCCCAATCTAATAATTCATTTAAATAAAACCTTAGATAGTGATAAAGATTTGAATAGTCCCAGATAATTAACAGCTTAAGCAGAAAAGGAACTGAGAATGGTTGAGGAAAAATTAAAGGAGGCACATATGGATAGGGTGAATCCAAATCTTACTTGTATTCTAGTCATATTGCCTTCTAGAATTTCTCCTACAGGAATTTTAATGTAGAGGGAAGATATTATTTTAGAATGGGTCTTTTTACCACACAAACCAAGTAAAAAATTAAAAACTTATGTGGAAAAAGTCTCTGAATTAATTATAAAAGGTAAACTGAGACTTCATCAACTAGCAAGTATAGATCCAGCAGAAATTATAGAGTCTTTCACTACTGATGAAATAAAAAGGTTATGGAAAGACAATGAACTATGGCAAAGGGCTTGTGCTAATTTTTTGGGAGAAATTAATAGCAACTATCCCCAAAGTGATAGACTTAACCTTATAAAGAGAACTTCTTGGATTCTTCTTCAAATTGTATGTGATACTCTAGCAATGGGAGTCCGTATATTTCTAAATTTATAGAGCTGGTTTTGGAGTTGGACTCTGGCTCAGTCCCTCTCTAATTCCAAGCCTGTTGTTAAAAGAAAAACCTAGAGTTTCTGTCTCATAGAGCCATGATATGGGACAGAAGGAAAAAAGGAATTTAGAAAACATCTTTGCTTTTCTTCATATCTATCATACCTTTCGTTAAATATATATGTCTGTATATGTCTTTATAACTAATGTTTAAGTTTTCCACAATGAACACTGAATTTTCCTGCAGCAATCTTTCAAGTTTTCAGGAAGAAGATGGGGCCCCATAACAACAACTCCACCTGGTTGATATGACGTCATGATACTGATAGCGATACTACAAGACCTGTTTGGGGTACCAGCTGCACAAGATGTTTCCAACTTGGTTAGCTGAAATGGTGCACATCTTTTACAACATTTTGGCCAGACCTGCACAAAATACTCAGAGACTATTTGCAATCTTACCAGACATTAATCTTGAAATTTAACCATCATTTTACTTTCACAGGATCCCCTAGAAAGAACGTCACCCCCATGACAGTTGGAAGTAATTCTTGAGGACACCATTCCCTCTCCCAGTAAAGTTTGTCCTCGGGTTTAGGGACATCATTCAGGGGTTGATTATAATTGATATACGGTGAGGGTTGGGGGAGGAATTTTATAAGCTCAGGGATCTTTTTGGGAAAAAAAGGGAAAATTGGATAATGGGATAATAGATTGGTATTTGTAAGGTATTGTTTATAGACAATTACGTTGGCATAGATTCTTATATATGGATACAAAGTTTAATTATATTGAATATTGTATGCATGCATACTTCTACCACTGTTTAAAACATATATTTAATATATATATATATATTTACCATATTGCAGTGTACATTTCTACCTCTGATCAAGATACTTGTACATTGTTTACATTTGAAGGTCATTGTCCTCATTTATTGCACAGTTGTTTATTTTCTTAGTCTTTAAGTTAGATAAGTATTAAGAATTATAGATCAATAGTCACCTATGTTTGTCATATTTATAGTTAGATTAATTTTTAGATACTTAGATATTATATTCTGTATAAATAGATAATCTTCAACCTCTTCAAAGAGCTGTAGAAAATGGCATTTAATCTAACTTAGAGTTCTATGGTAGCAAGACACAATCGCTCCTGGCAACACCGATCTCTTCCCGAGATTGTTGAGCACCAAAGACATTCCACTTGGAGCTTCTCTTCTTGGCAAAACTGGCCTCTGGGCAATGAACTGCCCATACCTCGACTACTGACAAAATACATAATATCCAGAAATGGAAAAGCAGAACTGTCAAATCTTGCCAAGACAGGTTAAGATGGTTTAGAAAAATTTCTTGCCTTTAAAAATAATGTCAGTTATTCTAGGCCTTAGCCAAAGTTGGTTGCTTCAACACTGCAAACATGACTTTGGGTAATTGCCCAGGTAGCCAGTTGTCTCTGTGATTTCTTGCATGTTTTGGAAGTTGTTTGATTGCACTTCCTAATTACTCAGGTAACATTATTTCCCTTCTTGGATCTTCTATGGGGTTGAAGATTATATAAATGTACTTACTTTCCTCTCATGACTTGGCCAAGTTATTTATTATACAAGACTTAAGCTGGTTAGAATAGGATATTTGTTCTTATTGTATATAATTTTGTAGTGGGTTTAGAACTCTCTTACTTAAACAGAAGGAGAAAGAGCTGTGGGAGCTCCTTCTGCTCCTTCAGCCAATAGACTTTAAGATACCAGCCCACTTAGGCATGGTCTTGTTTGCTTTAAAAAGCAGCAGTAGCCTTGTGCTCACTCTCTTGCTTCTGGCTCTGCTTCCAGCTACTAGACTCCTTTCCTGATTGCACAGAGGGCTGTTGTCTAGGATGGTGATCTGTAAGTTTTTCCTTTAAATAAATAACCATTTTATTAATCATAATTCCAAACTGGTGTGATATTGTTTTGTGACTTACTCCTTTAGGAAATGATAAACAATATACTTATTATACAAAGTAACTGCTGCCTCAAGGTAATTGGGAAAATAATACTTCATCCCCTCAGTGATGTCCTCCAGGCACAGAGGAACTGAGAGAGTTGAACAGAACTTTATTGTGGAGAGGATGTACTGGTATTATCCCATTAAAGTACAATATCACAGGGACAACACAGCATACTCTTGACTGGTCTGGAAATCATGAAGACTATAGCAACTCTTATCCTTTGTCTACACCAGAAACTTGGGACCAAGGACTGTCATCTGGAATTTGGTATTCCAGAACTGAAAATGGCTGTTGCCATGGGAAAAGTGACTGGACAATTCTGTTCTTCAAAACCTGGTTGCCCCCTGAAGGTGACTGTTTTTGTTTGTGTTCTTTTGATGCGGGAGATAAAGGTCTCTTTGTATGTTTTTTTTGTTTAATTTGTCATATCCTATTTATATTGTGACTAATTTTATTTCTCAAGTGGATGATCATACCTGTGTATTGGTGTTAAAGCAACCTTCTTTTGTAATGTTGCATGTGCATGCAAATAGCAATGGTTTGATGACAAAGGCTTGCAAGTAATTGAAGAAATCAAGAAAAATAGACAGACACGTGTTGCTGGATTAGTTATAGCAGGAACTTCAGCTCTTGTTGTTATGCCTACTACTTCTGCAGTTGCTTCAATGGCTTTGGCTCAGTCTATTCAAAATGCAGGGTTTGTTAATCAATTACCTAAGAATGTTTCTATGGCATTGGAGACACAAGCAGATACAGATGTAAAAATGGAACATACATTGAATGCTTGTATGATTTGGTACAATGTTTGGGAGATGAGCTCCAGGGCTTAATAACCAGTGCACAGCTGAAGTGTCCTGCTAATTATGAATACATATGCATTACAGCTTCTGTGAATAATGATAGTGTTATCGGTTGGAAGAGAGTTAAAGTACATCTATAGGGAATCTGGCATGATTCTATTGAATCCTTAGATTTGGCTAAATTACATCAAGAAATTTTGTATATGAAAAAGACTAAATTGGATTTTGATGCAGCAAAAGTACCTAAAGATATTTTGGAACATTTTTAAAAGGCTGTTCTATCATGGTCAGCATTTACCTCACTTCTTACTAGTATTACTATTATTGGAGCTTGTGGGGTTTTTTTGGCATAATTTAATTATCTATAGTTTTTGAGATGATTATGAACTCACTGTAAAATATGAACTTGAAACATCATGGAGTAAAACTCCACACACTTCCCTAAAAACTTGTTACCAGAGACTTGCAGTCAGAGATGGGTGAATTTCCTTTGCCTCCTTTCAACCTAAGAAAGAACATGAATCATTGGGATTCATGCTCGCATGATGGGTAAGATTGTGTCTGCTTTGGGGCAGACACAGTCTTCTGAGGGACTCTGAGGGGTCCTTAAAAATAAATGAAAAAGGAGGAATATGTGGGAGCCCACATGTGACTCAGTCTCCATCTGGGGTCACTTCTAACTTAAAGAATCATTTGAAGCCGGGCGATGGTGGTGCACCCCTTTAATCCCAGCACTCAGGAGGCAGAGGCAGGTGGATCTCTGTGAGTTCGAGGCCAGCCTGGTCTACAAGAGCTAGTTCCAGGGCAGGCTCTAATAAAGCTGCAGAGAAACCCTGTCTCGAAAAAAAACAAAAAAACAAACAAAAAAAAAACAAAAAAACCCAAACAAATAAAAGAATCATTTGAGTTCAAGTTTGCCTGCTCTGCTTTTTCCAGGAATCTTGAGGGCTGTGAGTAATGCCTGTGTTATCCCATAGAAAGAGCACTTTTATCCAGATGGAAGATCACATTTTTCTACTAAGATTTTGGCTGGTGTGTGCCAGCTGGAGGCAAGCCTTGTTAAAAATTAGGAGCTTCTTAGCTGGATGAGATGATGTACTTGCTTGAGCTTCCTCCCAAGGACACTGTAGGGAGGTCATTAGCTGATGGCACTGCTCTTTGTTCTGCCTTTTCCTGTCATTAGTACAAGTGCTCGGTGAGAAATAAACTCGGGGCTGTTTGGTATTGACCTTTAGTCCTCCCTGTCTATCCTATGTTTCTGTCCTCATTTCTCTTAACCTAACATTTCCTCAGCCTCAGTGGCCCCACCCCAGGTGCCCCCAGCTGATTTCTATCATCGTGGGCTCTGACAGTTGTTGTTGGCTCCATCATCTCAGTGAGTCAGTTCTAATCCCCATGAACAGCCTTCACTCTGCAGGTTAAGAAGTTTATTACTTGTCTTTTGGAGGATATGGTTTCAATAGCCCAGCTGCCCAGCACTCACTATGTAGCCACCATGCCTGGGCTATGCCTTGCTGATGATCAAACCCAGGACTTGGTGTGTGCTAAGCAGGTACTCTCTCAACTAAGCCATGTCCCTAGCTCAAGATATCAGTATATTGTGACTATCCCTGTCTATTTGTCATTTATCCACCCCCAAAACCCCTAGAACCCTCTTTCCTCACCTCTCACTGTCCTTTGTCTGTCTGTCTGTCTGCCTCACATTCTCCATTAGCAGGCTCTGAGCAAGACTGATCAGGTGTGACACCCGACTTTACTTCTGGACTTCAATGGCCCAGAGCAGGGTGTCAGCCACTCTGTGCTTTACTATGTCCACCGAGAAATGTCAGAGGACAGCGGCACCTTAGGTATTTTCCTCACTTGAAAGATTAGTTCTTTGAGATTTTCATTCTGTGTAATTTGATCAGGTTCACACTCCCGAGCCAGCTCCTCGTAGAACCAAGGCCATTGTCTAACCACCCAAGTCTGTGTCCTCTTTCTGCTTTTAAAAAACCTTTCAAGTCCAGTTGGGGCAGCAACACCATAAGGTCAGTGGATGACTAAGCAGATTATTCTGGGCAAAGGATGCAGTGCTTGCCCATCATGCTCCCTGGGCATGGAATGAGAACCTGACCTGCTCAGTAGGAGGAAGATAGTGGGTTCATAAAAGTTCATGGTGGCGCCTTGCCAGCTCATGAGTGTGTGAAGGTCCAGTGTGCTGCTGGTCCTCCCCCATGGGGTCAGAGGAGTTTCTGGGTGCTAGTTTCTGGAAGCACTGACTTTTAGACTCAGACACAGCATACCTCTCTCTTTAGCCTTGTATTCTCCAGCCCCACCCAAATCAGGACTGGCAGGAACAGGTTTGTTTACCACTGCAAGCCACTGTTTGCTCATTTTAATAGATAAAGTGTGAACACATTGGCCACACAACCAGGAGTTAGGGCCCAAGTCCCACTAAGAAGGACAGCATGCAGGCTTATGTTGATGAAGGAGACAGACCCCTTCCTGCTAGTGCACAGTTACACATTAGAAACAGCTCAGTTCCTTGAGCTCAGAGGATTGAGGAAGGACATAGATGCAGAGGAGAGAAGAAAGGTGGGGCTTTGGTGGGAGGAGGATGGAGAGAAAAGGACAACAGAGAACACCATGCCCCAAGGGGTAGAAAAAGGCTCTCAGACAGAAAAGGATAAAGGGAGAACAAGACAGGGAGAGAGTGACCACCTCAGTCAGAGAGATGCAGGAGTCCATGGAGACCTGTCTCCTAACAGCTGTGTTCCTGTGTTATCAGATGCCTGCTTTACTGTCTTCTCTACCTGTTCTGCATCCTCCTCTGCATCTCAAGTCACAGTCGGACCTTCTCTCTGTTTCTCTCATCTGTGTCTATGGTTGCTCCAGAAGAGAGGTAAAGGAGAAAGATAACACACACACTCTCTCTCTCTTACACATGCACGTGCACACACACAAACACACACACACAACACACACAGACACTCACATGTGCAGATTGGGCTTAAATCCAGTTTTTTAAAATGTGCTTGGTTACCCCCGACATTTGTGCCACTATTGCGCCAGTGGGCGTATCTTGGAGGCCGTCATTACTGTAACTCACAGGGCTCATACCTGGGTGAGACTGATGATTGCTTCTTCTCCTCCAGTAGCACACGTAGCTCCTTCTAGCACTGTGAGCACTAGTAAGTCGGGGTGGGAGCTTCCAGTATGAGCAACCAGCTAGAGTTGCCTCCATGTTCTTCTGCACCATGAGAATGTGGTGTCTTCAGCAATATGGGTTTACTGTCAGGTGTCTTCAGCAATATGGGTTTACTGTCAAGTTGTGAAAGGCAACCAACGCCATTGGAAATAGACTGTGATGTTTGGGGTGGGACAGTCTATGGGATCCAGTGGGCCAGCTTGAGAAGATGTAGCTTCTTCTTGGTCTGGGGGTATTAAGGGTGGCTGGCGTATGATGCCTGTTTGGGTGTTGTTTTCCTCCTTATATGGCAATGCCATTTAAACTCCTTTAATCTGTGTATATGTTTTAGGACACTTCCACAGTAGTAGGATTCTATGTGGCTTTTCATAAGGCCTTCAGTGTTAGATACTTCCTCTCATTCCTCCTCTACTCTGTGCTGTCACCCCTTCCCCATTTAATCCTCTTGTTCTAATTTCCACTTACCTCTTATAGCACTATGTGCTATGCCCCCATCCCTGAAAAATCCCCCATGCTGTCCCTTACCAGCTACTTAACCTCTGTGGGTGTTCTAAACAAAACACCCGTATTGAAAGAATAAAGGCAACATAGAAAAAGAACATGCATTGCCTTTCTGAGTCTGCATTAACTTGCCCTGGATGATCATTTCTAGCTTCATACAGTTACCTGATCATTTTGTGGTCTCATGTTTCTCTACAGCCAAATACCATTCCATTATATACGAACCACATTTTCATTATCCACTTGTCGCTCTATGGACTTCTTAGCTATTTCCGACTTCTGGCTGTTATGAATAAAGCAGCAATGGACATGAATGAGCAAGTGTCTCTGTAGTAAGATGCTGTGTCCTGCGGACATGCCCATGAGTGGTGGAGCTGGAGTCTTGTGGCAGATCTACTTTCAGTTTGTTGAGGAACCTCCGCAATGACTCCCATAGTGGCTGTTCCAGTTTACACTCCCATCAGCCGCGAGTAGTGTGCCCCATATCCTGAATCCTTGCCATCATCTGCTGACATCTGCTTTATTAATCTCGACAATTCTGTCTGGATTAAGATGAAATCTCAAAATCGCTTCCTCTCCCTCCTCCTCTTCTTCCTCCACTTCTAAAGGAGATTATCTTGAAGCAGCTGTCTGGTCTTCCTCCTCTTACAATGTTTCTGTGATGTTCCTGGAACCTCAGGGAATTTGTGTGGTTATTTTGTAAGTGTATTTACTGGGGACAGGAAGCCCACAGTGAGCTGATCTCTACACTCGAGTAGTTTTGTCTTTCTGTAATGATCTCAGACTATTGCAAAAAAAAAAAAAAAGAGCTTCTTTGAGAGATGCACTTATGAATGGATAAGTCTGGTTTTTAAAAGCTTCAATTATACATGTATGTATGTTTGCCTGCATGTATGTCTGTGTGCCACATGCATGCCACTGGGACTGGAGGTAGAAGCAGTTGTGAGACAGGAAGTAGGTGCTGAGGATCAAATGTAGGTCCTTTGGGAGATCAGCAAGTGCTCTTCACTTCTGAGCCATCTCCTCGGCCCTGTCTCTGTGTGAAGTTTATAATATGTATGGAAATAAAATGTATGAACTGAATAGAATGAGAATCCAGGATGTTCTCTTCTACAGTAGGGCTCTCATGTGTCACGTGGGGTCATAGAACATCACTAGAATGCCGGTTGTGATAAGTTAAATGTGTATACTATGATCCCCAAAGCAATAATGAAAAGAACAAGCAGCTAGTAAGCCAAATAGAGCCATAAAGACATCTGTTAAGTTGGAAATTTATACTTTGTACCTTAAAGGAGTAACATTGCCAACATAACAAGGAATATGGTTAGTAGAATAAGGTACAAAATAGAATAAATAAAAAAATACTTAAGCTAAAATAAGACAGCATAAGAGAAAGGGTGAAAAAGAACATAAGGGACAAATAATTTGCTTTTACACTTTTATCCAACAATATCTGTAATCATGATACAAACTAAAATGTTATATTATAGATACAAGCAATTCCCATGCATATGGGTGTTCTGTAGTCAGTGGGATATCCAAAGCAGGCGAATGCAATTTAGACTTTTCAGCAGAAAGCAGGTCCAGTCTCTGATGGACCGAATGTCAAACTGGTCTTCCAAAGCCTATTTATTGATTGTTACACAAAAGTTGTTTTATAGGTAAAACAAATCATCATTCCAATACCCTCTTGATGTATTCCGTGTGTTCACTGAAGGAAACCATCAGACTCCTAATTTTAGTCCTTTAGGCAGTACCCAATAATTCAAGATTCTCAAGGTGTGCCAGGATGGTGTTGTCACCAAAGTCATGCATCAGATGGAAAACTCCCTCAGAAAAAAAACTCTATCAATCATGAAAAGCAATCACTGTTCCAGATTATGGTTCTTTAAAGGTCTAAGGCCCTCCAACTATTACAGTCTATTGTTATTAGATACAGTGGGAAACAACTGTGACATTCTAATATTACCTTGGACACAATGACTCTACTAGATCCCCACAATACTGCTCACTATAACTACACCAGAGACCCAATAGGTTCTGCAGTGGACAATGGAGGAAACCCGTCCCTCTGCTGGGAGACGCCTATAGGACTCTGTGGAGGACACTGCTTCCTGCCAGCTACAGTGTATTCTGGAGTTGTCCCCTTTGTTGTGAGCCTTCTCCTAGGGAGTCATGAGCAGATGTCTGGTGGCACCACATGAACAACATTTTTTTTAACCTTGTAGCTTGGTGAGCCAATGATTTTATTGGGGGTTGCTCACAAGAGCACATGTAACTGATAGACAGCGGTATCACCCCCAAACCCACCCCAGCATGGGCAATGAATGGCTCATCAAAGCTGCCGCCTTGGCACTCCATCCATGCACAACTTGCAGGCAGCTACACGGGAGAGGACCTCCCTCCCCATCAGCGTTGCTTATTGCCTCCATTCTCAGAGAGGTACTTGTGAGTTTTACAACTTCTTGACTTTTTTGAGCTTTGTGTTTTTATAGATTCCTGTGTTTCCTTCCTCTTTCCAGGAGAAAATGTTTCAAGTTACAGAAAATAGCTACACGGCCTGTTTAATAAAGGCTTTGTCCCCGTATGGTGATACTGAATGGTGATGGAACCTTTAAGGGAAGACTTCATATTTGTTGTTGCCCAGTGTGATTAAGTAGTGAGAGCCCAGTCTCTTCTTCCTCTTTTCTGGATGAGGCCATGAGATGGCTAGTTTTAATCTACATAATGCTTTTGTTAAAATATTATGAACACCCTGGTTCAATCCTTGACATCTTCACTTCAGTGAAAGACATTGGTCTGCACATACATTAAAATAATTTTAACAGTTAAAAAACAATCTGTAGGAGAAATTACATTTTCAAACATATTGCTGATAGATTGGATATGACTATGCCAAAGAAGGAACATTGATTTGTGCACATTACCATATACAAACATTGACTCACAATGCATCACAAACCAAAATGGAAGTCCAAACTATAAAACTGCTAGAAGTGTTCAATATTTGCAGTTGTGTATAGGGAAGACATTCACTTCTTTCACAGTTGGATAATCCATGAAAAGAATGGTAAATGGAACTTCCCATATTAAAAAAAAAAAACACTTTGGTACCTTAAATGACATCGTTTCTGTGTGCCGTGGCATACACCTTCAATTTCAGCATTTGGGTAGTGGAGTTTGCTCTAATTTGAAATGTATCCTGTAATTTGGAATGTTTGTTCACATGTACATTTGTCAACTTACTGATTATTTAAAAAAGAGGTTCAAGGAAGGGGCTATAGCTTTGTTGTTAGAGTGCTTGCTCAGCATGTGTGAAGCCCCAGGTTCAATACTGAGCTCATCATAGACTTGGTGTTGGTGCCCACCTGTCATTCCAGCAGCTTGAGGCAGGAGGATCAGTTGGGGATCGGTTCATGACCATTTTTGGCTACAAAGAAAATTCAAGGCCAGCATGGTATAAATGAGACCTTCCATCTCAGAAATAAAGTCCAGCATTGCTCATGTTTCTACCAATTTTCCTGCATCATCCAATGGCACCAAGTTTGCTGATGATAGAATTGCTTAGAGCAGGCTACCAACTTATATGCTTTGATAAACCTCTGCCTTCCAAACTCTGTTTAAAATGTAAGGATATCTTATGTAGGCTGTGAGGTGGCCAATTCTCTTCCTAAGGAAGGAGTGAGCAGACAATGACTGGACAACAAGGGAACTTTATTTACCTCGTGGGATCAAGCATTTAAAGGAGAAAGTAAACTTTGAGACCCCCATGGTGGCAGAAGGACACCCACCATGAGACACTGTGAGCATCATATCTCTGCACTCCTGGTCTTCTGTCCCTGGGCAGGTCTCAAGGGCCAGAGCCAGCCTCGGGAATGAATTCTCATCTTCAGCCAAGAAATAGAATCGCAGAGGCAGGAATGTGCTCCACAGCCTGTGTCCACAGCTCGAGTCCCACAGGCTGAAGTGGTGGGATCCCGAGCAGGCTCCCTGCTTGAGACAGAAGCTTCAGAGTAGCAATCTTCTGACTTGTCTGTCTCTGTGAGTCTTCATCACACTGTTTTCTCTTGATAGATCAACTGGAAGCTAAACCCTCAGACAGGAGCCAGGAACCTGCCCAAGAGTCAGGTTTTGGCTAGGTTGCAGAGTGGGGAATCCTTCTCTGACTGTTCAGTGACTTTACCTCTCCAGAGGTCATCTAACCCAAATTTATAGGGCTATCTTGTTTCTGTTTAACTGAATGCATATGTATGTAAATAAAGTTAAAAACGGACCAATCAGAGAAAAGTTCTCAAAAATCTAGTGGGAGATGGAGGAAAACTATTTTATAATCAGGTCAGTGTTTACCCACCTGTGCAGTGGCAGAGAAGCTGATACTCGAACTGTCCAAAGAGCTTCCATCAGTTTCTGTCACCTTCCCCAGAAGCTGCATGGGGCAGGGTTCTCCACCCCTGCCTTCTGGTTCCTGCTGTCACTTTGATCATCAACCCAGCTGACCACCATTGCCTGCCACCATCTCCTCCTCCACTTGGTTCACCATTGCAGCTCTGGGTGCCATTTGTGTTTCTTTCCCAGCTGTCTCACTTGACAGGTTGGGTTGCCTCACTCCAGGTTGTCAAATAGTAATCTAGAGCAGCTGGAAGCCCTATCCTGTTTCCCTTTCTCTTCCACAATGATCTCTGAGCCTCAGGTGCAGGACTGTGCAGTTGGTTGTAGTCACTTTATTCTGTTTTCACCAGGTATTGCTGTATTAATACCTCTAGCTTCAGGGCATTTAGAGACGATTTGGAAGCTAGCAGCCACAGCCTGAGGACTATCTAGTGACTTTCTAGATGTGTCATTGGATGATGCTAATCCACAGAATGAAAATTGCACAAATTCATACTTTCACCTTTTCTAAAACATGGTCTCACTATGTAGCCCTGACTGTCCTGGAACTCACTTTGCAGCTAATGTGGGGCTGTAATTCACTGAGATCCACCTGGCATTGCCTTCTGCATGCTGAGATGTAAGGCATGTGCCCCACCATTGGCTCATACACTTTTATGTGCTTAATTAGTGCTACATTTGTTTCCCTAAAGATGCCACAATGAACACCCAATGTTTTATTGTTGTGAATTTCTGCTGTGGGTCTTCTGTCCCAAGACTTACAAATGGAAACCCCAAAGCAAATATACATACACATGACTTACATCACCTTTTCCTTTGTGGCCAGACTGTGTACAGTATTAAAATATTTACAAAATCCTTTAATTATTTTTCCTCTTTAAAAAATGTTTTGTATGTTTGTGTGTGTGTGTGTGTGCATGTATGTGTGTGTGTATGCATGTGTGAGTGTGGTGAATATCCTACTGCATATGTGCAGAGGTCTGACAGTGATGTTAGTATCTTCCTCAGTTGTTCTCCATTTTATTAACTACTTGAATCAATTAATTAATTTAAGACTAGTCAATGAGATCTGTCTTTACATGCTCCACCCTCCAAATTTTGAGGTTCTATATATATGCTCCATGTTTATGTCTAGCTTTATGTGGGTGCTGGGGATTCAAACTAGGTCATTGTGCTTGTGAGGCAGGTACATTTCTGACTGAACTATTTACCCAGCTCCTCTTCAACTTTCCCTAACTTTTGTAGTGTATAAAATTATGGATTTCATTATGACATTTTCATACAAATCATTCTTCACTCCTCTACTACAGTGGGCCCATATTTCATATAAAATAATTTACAGGCAGGCACACTGGCCACTAAGCAGATACAATTCTGCCAAACAAGTAAGATAGCCAACTAATAAAAGCCAGGAAGTATTGCTCCTTTCTCCTTTGTTAAAAATATAGATCGCCTGGGGAGAGGTGTTTTATAAAGCTGGTGACTAAGTTGCAGGTGTGTCCCTAGCCCCATGTCCCTTGGAAAGAGATTATTAATGAGCTTCCACCTTGGTTTACCAGGGGGGATAAAAGATGTTTGGTATAATAAATGCGGGTAGATCTTCAGGATGGAGAGAAGCCTGAGATGCCCTTCCATGATGACTGTGTGAACTGTGTCTGGTTATTTCTTGTGCCTCCATACCAGTTGAGATAGGGAAAGATAGTTTCTATGTTGGGGCCTATGGTACCCAATAATGGCACCCAATGTGGGGCTGACCACTGAACCCTGAGATGAAAGGAAATGTGATGCTAACCACTGAACCCCAAGAAAAGCCAGAGAAAGGACAAGATGAGAGAGACCATGAATGATGACTACTGAACTCCGAGAGAAATTGGAGAAAGGATGGAGGAGAATGTGAGGCTGATCCACACACCCCCAAAAAAGCAAGAAAGATGTGACCAGATGTGAGGAACCCATGAGAAGAAAATCAGTGGATGTGTGAGTAATGTGTGCTTAGATAACAAAATGGGACAGTAATATTGGGAGTAAAAATTTGTAAATATAGAAATATGGGACAAGGAGAAAGCAATCGAATGGCTATGCAGTTGATTGAAGATATTTTAAAAGACAGAGGAGAGAGAGTACAGCAACGTCAGATATAGGAATTTTTAGAATTCTCAGAGGAGATATGCCCTTGGTTTTCACAGTGTAGGACCGTAAACATAGCTGTATGGAAAGAAGTAGCACACCTGCCATTCCTGTATAGCCATGTTCTATCTGTGAGAGAGTCTGTCTGGCAGCTTCTAAAAGCTGCTTGCTGGAATTTGGAACTCCTTTAAGGAGTTCATGTAGAGGCTCAAGGTCTCTTGTAGGAAACCTTAAATAAGGCCTTAGTCATTGTATATTTCCTAACAATCTTTGAAAGTCCTTAATCCTGCCTAGGAGGTATACTGTCTGGTATGACACGATCAACCTTTCCCTTATTATCCTTGCCTAGACCTTGATTAGGTAATAATCCTTGTTGAAACATGATTAGTAACACCTGTGCTGGAAGAATATAAATATACTCCCATTCTACATCCATTACAGCCAAATATGGCAGGCATGTATTTTACCTACAAGACTGGCTCCTATAGCAGTCTCATGGCAGAATGGAACACTTTTGTGGTTACATCTGCCTGTATCACCAGTTAAAGTATTAAATCCTTATTTTGAAGCAGTAGCATGCTTAGCACAGAAGAGCAGAATAGAATCTAGAAAATATTTTGGCAAAGAACCAGCTGTAATTAATGTTCCTTACACTAAGCAGCAAACTGAATGATTATTTCAAAATAGTGATTCTTGGGCAATTGCATTTGCTCAGTTTCAAGGTCAGATTAATAATCTTTTCCCAGCTGACCAGTTACTGCAGTTTACTCAACAGCATTCATTCATTTTTCCTAAAACTGTAGCAAAGAATCCCTTAAAGAATGCTTTGTTGATTTTCACTGATGGCTCATCTAATGGAAAAGCTGCTTATGTAGTCAATGGTGAATGACACGTGCTACAGACAGAACCAGCTTCAGCTCAAATAGTTGAGCTGCGAGCAGTAGCTCTAGTGTTTAAGAATTTTGCTAATAAGGCTTTTAATCTATATACTGATAGCTGGTATATTTATAATGCATTGCAAGTGTTGGAAACAGTGCCATATATAGGAACTAGCAATGAGCAAATTAAGATACTGTTTCAGCAGATTCAGGAAGTCATACAACGTAGAAAATTACCATGTTTTGTGGGACATATCAGAACACATTCAAGTCTTCCTGGTCCATTAGCTGAAGGAAATGATCTAGCTGATGAACTTACAAAAATAATCGCTATATCTCAGGTTGAACTTGCACAGCAGTCACATGTTTTGCACCATCAAAACAGCTTAAGTTTAAGAAAGCAATTTAAGCTGACCAGAGAAGCTGCTCATCAAATTGTTAAGCAATGTGAAAGATGCCCACAATATCTACCTGTGTCTCATTTGGGAGCAAATTCCTGAGGACTGCTTCCTAACATATATGGCAAATAGATGTAACCCATGTTACTGAGTTTGGAAAATTGAGATATGTGCATGTGACAATTGATACGTATTCAGGATTCATGATGGCCACAGCACACACTGGGGAATCAGCCAAGTGTGTAATAACTCATTGCTTGAAATGCTTTTCATACATGGGAACCCCAAAAGTAATAAAGATGGACAATGGGTCCAGATATGTTAACAAACCTTTTCAAAAATTTTGTACTCAATTGAATTTCATACATAAGATCAGTATTCCATATAATCCTCAAGGGCAAGGAATTGTGGATCATGCACATAGCTCCTTGAAAACACAACTCCAAAAAATAAAGACAGAGGAGTTGTATCCTCAGACGCTACAAACTGAACATTTGAGTGTTCATGATTTCTGGGACACAGAACTCATTTTGAATTAAATATTAAACCTAAGAACTAAGACCTAAGCTTTACCCTCAGGGAAAGAAAGACTCAAAATAAAGAATGACTAAAACCCCTCTTCGCTTAACAAGGGGGCAGACTAAGGGTTTTACAGCTGCACAGAGACTGAAAATGATATTTGATAACAGCAAATGGTATTATACTCTTAATGGTAATGACCTGATATTTACAACTGCATATAAGATGATGAGAAAAGATCTGATATTGACCAATGGTGCTAAATACAATTGGTAATGACTGAAAAGAATATGAAATTATGATAAAGAAAAACATTAATTGGAGAGTCGGTATTGACCAACAAAATATGAAACAGAAAAAAGATAATTGGAGATTTGGTATTGACTGATGATGTGGAAAGATTATGATTGTGACTTGATGCTATTGGCAATTACTGAAAGAGAGGTTGTGACAGTGAATGTTGAGAGTTGATGTGTATGCTGAGAATGTTAGATCTAAGTGATGGTCTGAACCAGCGGAAGAAACATTTTCAACTCGGGTGATTCTATTTCTCCTTTAAAATAGGAGACTATAGTCTTGGGGAGCATAATTATTCGTAAAGCATTATGATATATCCTGACAAAAGATATGGGTATGATACACAGGGCCTGAAAAGTATATTTCTCTCCACTAATCTCTTTTCTTTACAGAGGTTGGCAATCAATGACAGGTTTAAAGCTTCTCTTCCCCTCATGCCTAAGACAGGAGCTCACATACGACAATGCTAGTTTCTGAAGACGGGAACATTTGGGTAAAAGGAAGAACACTTTGCCCAAGCCAGGTGCAACCATCTGTCCTGTTGCAGAAGCACATGGGTTGTTAAAATTTAATAAGAGAGAGTGGATTGTGGGCCCATATGTCATATAAAATAATTTACAGGCAGGCACACTGGCCACTAAGCAGATACAATTCTGCCAAACAAGTAAGATAGCCAACTAACAAAAGCCAGGAAGTATTGCTCCTTTCTCCTTTGTTAAAAATGTAGATTGCCTGGGGAGGGGTGTTTGCTAAAGCTGGTGACTAAGTTGCAGGTGTATCCCTAGCCCTACATCCCTCGAAAAGAGAATATTAATGAGCCTCCTCCTTGGATTACCAAGGGGGATAAGAGATGTTTGGTATAATAAATGTAGGTAGATCTTCAGGATGGAGAGAAGCCTGAGATGCCCTTCCATGATGACTGTGTGAACTGTGTCTGGGTTATTTCTCGTGCCTCCACACCGATCGAGACAGGGAAAGATAGTTTCTATGTTGGGGCCTACGGTCCATGACATACTACCCTGCTTCTCCCTCTGTAATGAGGATTTAACTTGTGGTCTCATTTAAACCAGACTAGTGTCAGACCACTGAGTCCCCAACCCCTCACTGTTGATTGCCAGAGTCCAGGTATTATCATTTGAAAGAGAATGACCCCATATCCTCATATGTTTGAATGCTTTGTCTTCAGGTTTTGGCACTGTTTGGGAAGGATTAGGAGGTGTGGCCTTTATAGGAAGTGTGTTATGGAGGTAGGCTTTGAGATCTCAAAATTCCACTCATTTCCAGTTAGCTTTCCTTCTCTCTGCCTCATGCTTGTGGATTAGGATTGTGCCTCTTTATAGCAATAGAAAAGTAACTAAGGCACCAGGCAAGTGCTCTAACACTATGCTGTATCACCTACTCTTTTAAGGATTTATTTGGATATAAGGTCTTGCTAAATTACTTAGGCAATGGCTGATGCTTAATCTCAGCTTTCCTAATGCAAAGATGAGAAGCAAGGGTGGCCATGCCCCTCCTTAGAGCTCCCTTTCTTAATAAGACTTCACTTCTCTTTACTGGAGAGAGAGATGGTATAAGAGAAGGGAAGCAGCATCCTTCATCTGAAGTTCAGCCAATACCTTTCTGATGTTGGTAGCAGAGTTATACTTCAATGATTCAGGAAGGAGAAAGGTCAGGAAACCATGGTGATTTCAGGCATTGCATCTGTACCTTCTGACCTTGGCAAGGTGCCACAATAGACTTTAATAACCCTGGGACCTTTGTCCTGCCAAGTGTGGTGATCTGGTTCTGAACTTACATCATTATTCTAATGCAGGATTCCCAGTGGGAGCCATGAAGTGCATTTCATACAGTAGCTGTCATAATCTTCACATTTTGGGGGAAGATATATTGCCTTGACCTACTATTAGAAGTACATATGTGTTAAGAACCCCTTTCTTAGGCCACACGGTAGATTAGAACATCAGCCTTGGATACAGAGGCAGACCTTGTCTAAAACAAACAAAAAAGATACCAACATCCAAAAGTATTCTGTATGCTGTGAATACCATTAGTTAATAAACGACTGTCTTGGGCTTGTACAGGGCAGAATAGAAGTATGCAGGAAAAAATAAACTGAATGCTGGGCGAAAGGAGGTGCAGTCAAGAGAGGTCATATAGCTGATGCCAGAAACAGACAAGACAGAATGTTGCCAGTAAGCCATAGTCACATGGTAATACACAGATTAATGAAGATAGTTTAGTTTAGGATGTAAGAAGTAGCCAATAGGACCTTGGTCTTAACATAAAGTAGGGAACCCCGATGGCTCCTTGGCCTGAAGAGGGAGGGAGGGGGGTATGGGTGGAGGGGAGGGGAGGGAAGGGGGATGAAGAGGGGAGGAGATGGAAATTTTTAAATATAAAAAAAAAAAACAAAAAAAAGAAACTAGAGATAGGCGGTGGAATTTCATCTGGATGGGTAAGTATGTGCTACCCTGGGATGACCTGCCCTGGAAGAGAGCATAGCCCCCCTCCTCCAGAACCTGGTTCAGGGGAGTCTTTGGTACTCATGTCCCTGCCTCTCCCAAGCCTTCCCTAGTATATTCAGGTGTCCTGCTCCTGTACTAAGGTCATCCACCCAAAGGGGTAAGAGGCTGCCCTCCAGGCAGGTCTGAGGATTCCTGCAAGGGAGTGCGGGCTCCTTCAGACTGTGCTGCAAGGTTCGCTGTGTGATACTCCATCCCGCCTTGCCCCCACCTTGGCCCTTTTGTCCCTGCGGCATCCCTAGGCTACCAGAAATCCCTGATTTGGTGCAATGGAGTTCCATCTGGATGGGTGAGTGTGTACCACCTGGGGTGACCTGCCCTGGAAGGTAGCATAGCCCTCCTCCCCCAGCTCCTGGTTCAGGGGTGTCTTTGGTACTCACATCCCTGCCTCTCCCAAGCCTTGCCTAGTGAATTCAAGTGTCCTGCTCCTGTACTAAGGCCATCCACCCAAAGGGGTGAGAGGCTGCCCTCCAGGCAGGTCTGAGGATTCCAGCAAGGGAGTGAGGGCTCCTTCAGATTGTGCTGCAAGGAATAGCTCCTGCTCCCACACTGAGGAGATCCAACCAGTTTCAGTCACAGCAAAGATTGGTCTAAGACACCAAGTCCCTCCTGGCTCCATTTGAAGGAAGAGATGGGCAGGCGCCAATGCAAGAACTCCTCCAACAACATGAAAGGCAACATGACATTACCAGAATCCAGGCATCCCGAAACAACAAGAATTGAACACCGTACATCAGAAGAAATAGAAGAAATCGACATTAAACAGTACTTTATGAAAATAATAGAGGACCTTAAACAGGAGGTAAAAAACTGCCATAAAGAAATGGAGATGACAAACAAAAAGGTAGACAAAATAAATAAATCTCTCAAAGATACCCAAGAAAAACAAGAAAAAGCAATCAAACAGGTAAGGGAAACAGTACAAGACCTGAAAACAGTGTGGTGGTTTCCAGGAAATTCGGGATCAACCTACCCCAGGACCCAGCAATTCCACTATTGGGAATCTACCCAAGAGATGCCCAATCACACTACCAAAGCATTTGTTCAACTATGTTCATAGCAGCATTATTTGTAATAGCCAGAACCTGGAAACAGCCTAGATGCCCTTCAGTGGAAGAATGGATGAGGAAACTGGAATATATACATATTAGAATACTATTCAGCGATAAAAACAATGACATCTTGAATTTTGCATGCAAATGGATGGAAGTAGAAAACACTATTCTGAGTGAGGTGACCCAGACCCAAAAAGATGAATATGGTATGTACTCATTCATAATCGGTTTTTAGCCATAAATAAAGGACATCGAGCCTATAATTCGTGATCCTTGAGAAGATAATAAGAAGGTGAACCCAAAGAAAAACATATAGTTATCCTACTGGATATTGAAAGTAGACACGATTGCTGGGCAAAAATTGGGAACTTGGAGGTGGAGTGGGATGGGGGCAAGGGGAGATGAGGAGAGAAAAGCGTGAAGGGGAGGATGGGGAAAGCTTGGGGGAATGGGATGCTTGGGATATAGGAAGGGTTTATATGGGAGCAAGGAAGCATATATCCTAATTAAGGGAGCCATCTTAGGTTTGTTAAGAGATTTGACTGTAGAGGGGTTCCCAGGTGTCCAGGGAGATGCCCCAGCTAGTTCCGTGGGCAGCTGAGGAGAGGGAGCCGGAAAAGGCCAGAATCTATAGCCATACTGATGTATATCTTGCATACCACCCACCATAGAACCTTCACCTGGCGATGGATGGAGATAGAGACAGAGCCCCACTTTGGAGCACCAGACTGAGTACCCAAGGTCCTGATGAGGAGCAGAAGGAGGGAGAACATGAGAAAGAAAGTCAGGACCATGAGGGAACCTCCACCTGGCGATAGATGGAGATAGTGACAGAGCCACACATTGGTGCACCGGACTGAGCTCCCAAGGCCCAAATGAGGAGCAGAAGGAGGGAGAACATGAGCAAGGAAGTCAGGACTGCAAGGGGTGCTCCCATTCACTGAGATGGTGGGGCTGATCTAATCAGAGCTTACCAAGGCCAGCTGGACTGGGACTGAAAAAGCAAGGAATAAGGCAGGACTCCCTGAACATGGCGAACAATGAGGGCTGCTGAGAGGCCAAGGACAATGACACTGGATTTTGATCTTACTATGCATACTGGCTTGGGGGGGACTAGCCTGTTTGGATGCTCACCTTCCTGGACCTGGATGGAGGGGGGAGGTGCTTGGACTTCCCACAGGGCAGGAAACCCTTGCTGCTCTTTGGAGGGGGAGGGAGGTGGATGGGAGGCGGGGAGAAGGCAGAAATTTTTAATAAAAAAATTAGAAAAAAAAGAAAGAAACTAGAGATAATAGGACAACCAGTGATTTAATTAATAGAGTTTCTGTTTGGTTTTCCAGTTCTGGGCAACTGGGAACCTACAAACAGCCTCCTACAGCAGTATTTCAAATGTAATATAGTTAATTAAGTATAAATTTAAGTCAACTCAATTTGATATTGATTCCAAACTATTGGAAAACCTCAGATATTCTTGGAACATCGGAGCCATGGAAATCCTCCTTTATAGTGGGAGGACTCAAGAACTCTAAATATAAATCCAAGACTTTTTAAGAAAAATGGGGCGCTGAACTGAACAGAGAATTTTCAACAGAAGAAGTTCAAATGGCCAAAAGACACTTAAGGTCATGCTCAACCTCCTTAGCTATTAGGGAAATGCAAATCAAAACAACTTTGAGATATCATCTTACACCTGTCAGATTGGCTAAAATCCAAAACACCAACGATAACCTTTGCTAGAGAGGTTGTGGGGTAAGGGGTACACTCATCCATTGCTGGTGGGAATGCACACTTGTGCAACCACTTTGGAAAGCAGTGTGGCGGTTTCTCAGGAAATTCGGGATCAACCTACCCCAGGACCCAGCAATTCCACTATTGGGAATCTACCCAAGAGATGCCCAATCATACAACAAAAGCATTTGCTCAACTATGTTCATAGCAGCATTATTTGTAATAGCCAGATCCTGGAAACAACCTAGATGCCCTTCAGTGGAAGAATGGATGAAGAAACTGTGGAATATATACATGCTAGAATACTACTCAGCGGTTAAAAACAATGACATCTTGAATTTTGCATGCAAATGGATGGAAATAGAAAACACTATTCTGAGTGAGGTAACCCAGACCCAAAAAGATGAACATGGGATGTACTCACTCATAATCGGTTTCTAGCTATAATTAAAGGACATCGAGCCTATAATTTGGGATCCTTAAGAAGATAATAAGAAGGTTAACCCCCCCCCCAAAAAAAGATATAGTAATCCTCCTGGATATTGGAAGTAGACACGATCGCCAGCAAAAATTGGGAACTTGAGGGTGGGGCGAGATGCGGCCAAGGGAAGATGGGGAGAGAAAAGCGTGAAGGGGAGAATGGGGGGAGCTCGGAGGAATGGGATGCTTGGGATACAGGAAGGGTGGATATGGGAGCAGGCAAGCATATATCTTAATTTAGGGAGCCATCTGAGGGTTGTCAAGAGACTTAACCCTAGAGGGGTTCCCAGGTTTCTAGGGAGACTCCCCCAAGTTAGTTCCTTGGGCAACTGAGGAGAGGGAGCCTGAAAAGGCCAGTTCCTATAGCCATACTGATGAATTTCTTGCATATCACCATAGAACCTCCACCTGGTGATAGATGAAGAAAATGACTGAGCCCCACATTGGAGCACCGGACTGAGCTCCCAAGGTCCTGATGAGGAGCAGAAAGAGAGAGAACATGAGAAAGCAAGTCAGGACCGTGAGGGAACCTCCACCTGGCAATAGATGAAGAAAATGACTGAGCCCCACATTGGAGCACTGGACTGAGCTCCCAAGGTCCTGATGAGGAGCAGAAGGAGAGAGAACATGAGAAAGAAAGCCAGGACCATGAGGGGTGCGTTCACCCATGGAGACGGTGGGACAGAACTAATGGGAGATCACCAACTCCAGTTGGAATGGGACTGATGGAACATGCGACCAAACCGGACTCTCTGAATGTGGCCGACGGTGGAGGCTGACTGAGAAGCAAAAGACAATGGCGCTGGGCTCTGATTCTTCTGCATGGACGGGCTCTGTGGGAGCCTTCTCAGCTTGGTCGATCACCTTCCTGGACCTGGGGGGAGTTGGGAGGACCTTGGTCTTAACATAGAGTAGGGAACCCTGATGGCTCCTTGGCCTGGAGAGGGAGGGAGGGGGGTATGGGTGGAGGGGAGGGGAGGGAAGGGGGAGGAGGGAGGGGAGGAGATGGAAATTTTTTTTTTTTTTTTTAGATTTGTTCCCAATTTTATTTTTTTTTATATTTAAAAATTTCCATCTCCTTCCCTCCTCCTCCCCCCCTCCCCCCCCTCCTTCTCCCCTTCTCTCCCCTCCTTCTCCCCCTTCCCTCCCCTCCCCTCCACCCATACCTCCCCTCCCTCCCTCTCAAGGCCAAGGAGCCATCAGGGTTCCCCACTCTATGCTAAGACCAAGGTCCTCCCAACTCCCCCCAGGTCCAGGAAGGTGATCGACCAAGCTGAGAAGGCTCCCACAGAGCCCGTCCATGAAGAACAATCAGAGCCCAGAGCCATTGTCCTTTGCTTCTCAGTCAGCCCCCGCTGTTGGCCACACTCAGAGAGACGGGTTTGGTCGCATGATCCATCAGTCCCATTCCATCTGGAGTTGGTGATCTCAAAAAAACCATGAAAAAAAAAAAGAAAAGTAAAATAAAAATAAAGAACATCTTTGGAGAATATTTAGATTCCCAATTAAGACAAGCGACAAGCTCAAATGCTCATCAGATTTCAAGCATAGCTTTAAAAAAATACCCAATACACAAACATGACAGGTCTGGTGATGTTAGCTTACAAACACAGCAACTTCAGAAGTTAAAAAGCTGTCCTGAGGTTAAAATGAGACTGAAAACAAATAACTGGTTATGTTGGCACAAATCTCTAATCCTGAGAATTGGGAAGACCAGAAGTTCAAAGGAAGACAGGGCTACACAGTGAGACTCTTGCCATAACAAAACAAAGCAACAAAACAGAAATTATGAGGGCCATGGATATAGCAAAATTGGTAGAGTTCTGACTGACATCGCTTACCTAAAACCCTGGTTTTCATCCTCAGCATTGCTTGAGATGACCATGTGGTTCATGCTTGTAATTCCAGCACCTGGGAGATGGAGACAGGGAGACCAAAAGCTCAGTGTCATCCTTGGATACAAAGTGAGTCCAAGTTCAATAAGGTCTGCATTAGATATTGTCTCTAAAAGAGGGAATCCATTATGGTGCAAGATTCACCTGATAACTTGCTGATCTATCAGGAGGACCATGTGTGGAGTCATCCTTAGTCACTGAGTCATGATGGTGTTGATGGTTTTGGCTTCTGGATAACTGAAATTTCTTTGTAGAAAATACTTGGGGAAGTCATTATTTCTAAAAGTGTGGTAATTATGAATTTAAAATAATATTAAGTTCCTGTTCCATTTTCAGAGTGATGGGATTGTACGAATGTGCCCTCACAACAACTTAATGCCATGTTAAGGAAGAAACCCAGAACTTCATGAATTCTAGGTAAAGACTACCAACTGAGCCATATCCTCAGCTAATTTTGTCCTGTAATGCTTGATGGAGGAGTGTTTATGTGTTACTTTCATTATTAATAAAGAAAACTGCCTTGGCCCTTTAAGAGAAAATTAGGTAGGTGGAGTAGACAGAACAGAATTGTGGGAACAAGGAAGTAGAGTTGGGGAGACGCTTCAGGCATTCGCCATAGTGAGTCTCCATGCTTCTCCTCTCCGAGATGGACGCAGGTTAAGATCTCTCCTGGTAAGCCACACCTCGTGGTGCTACACAGATTACTAAATATGGGTTAAAGGAAGATGTGAGAATTAGCCAATAAGAGGCTGAAACTATGGGCCAGGCAGTGTTTAAATGAATACAGTTTCCGTGTAATTATTTCGGGTGTAAAGCTAGCCGGCTGGGTGGTGGGATGCAGCCCCACCGCTTCCTTCTACAGCCCTCCATTCCTTCTACAAATTCTCTGTAATTTAATGCTACCACACTTATTTAATGTAACAGTAGAGATTAAATGTGGAACTCTGTGCACGCTAGGCAAGCATTCTACCAACTGAGCTACATTTTCAGTCAATTTTGACGTATAATGCCTCTGTAATTTAAAAAGGTTCTATAGAGGCCAGTGTTGTTTACATGGTTCTCTCTTAATGTCTGCCTGATTTTCTTCTGGAGATGAGTCAACATGACCTGTCATTTCTTCATTTGTCATCAGTTCTTTTGCAGATATCAGGATAAGAACAAATTATGACAGAGAAAATATGAATTCTCATCTAAGCCATAGACATGTGTACAACCTTCCATTATCCATATACATGAACTATACAAGTTTTTACCAGTTTATATTTTCCCAAATTAATGATGGATAATAAAGTCTACAACACAAATGGTTGTGTGAAGGATTGTCAGCAAAATGAAACTTCATGCTTATTGGTATGGAATGAATGTATTTTATGTCTGAAAAGGCATGAATGAAAGCATCTTGAAGAGGAAAGTGTTTATTTTGCTCGTCTTCCCATTTTACAGTTCTTTGTCCAGGTAAGTCAGGGCAGGAACTTGGAGGAAAAAGATGATGCAGAGGTCATGGAGAATTGCTGCTTATGGCTTGCTCCTCATGGCTTGCTTAATCCACCTTCTTATAGAACCCATGACCATCATCTCAGGGTTGGCACCACCATCAGTGACTGAACCCTCCCCATCAATCACTAATGATGTGGGATTTCCCTCTGCATTCTGTGAATATATTTTATTAATAAAGAAGCTACTTTGGCCTGTAGCATGGCAGCATAGAGCTAGGCAGAGAAAATTAATCTGAATGCAGGGAGAAAGGTGGCAGAGTCATGGAGCTAGCTAGCAAGATGCCTAAGCTATTGGCCAGTTTATATAGTTTCTGTTTGATTATTTGGGTCTGGGTAGCCCAGAAATGAATGAGCAATCTCCATTTACAAAGTGGCACCCAAACATTTGGCAATATGCATCCATAAAAAGCCTCAGAAAGCGTGAAGAAAGGGCTTCTAGACCAACAAAAATGGGAGTCCATTAGAGCTTCATGGTAGCTGCATATTGTTAGATTGACTCTGTTTGGTAGTGGTAAGTAGAGGCACAACTCCTTGAAGAGAAGGCTTCCTGACTCAGCATTAGCAGCAAAAAATCAGCAAAAAAAAAAATCCCACCTTCTTTAAGAAATGGCTTTCTGGTTTCTGGTAGTATCACAAATGGCTCTGGCTCTATTGGGAGGTTGAGCGCTTAAAAGGGGTCTGTGAGCAGCTTGTTACAAACTGCTTAATGGTGTTGGGGTGATAAGAATGGCTTGCAGTGGTGGTGAACATACCTCTGCCATGTTGAATTGGGAGAGCCTACAGGCAAAGCCTTAGTGTTAGTCCTAGCCACACATGCTTAGGATTTGAACAAAAAAAAGGCTCTCCTGGTCAGAAAATGACCAGATACACAATAAGACAGATTCAGGTGAAAAAGACCTCTGAATGGATCACAGTATTGGATAAATGTACATGGACTTAGGAGAGAGAGAGAAGAAAGAGTACAGATAGTCATAGATTCAAGGAGTAAAGATGATAAAATAAATATTAAAAAGTAACAGCGAATAAAAAGGCATGTAAAGATATGGAATACACAGAGAGACCAAACTATGTATATTATTGTGGTTTCATTGGATTTTTTGACTGCTAATGAGCTAACAACTAAAAAAAAAATTGATTCTGGGGACTGCGATGCAAACCAACATATATATTTTAAAAGTATCTTGACTTCAAAATTTGAGTCTAAAGATACAATATTTTGGAAAAGAGGTTCTGCTTTTGTTACCACAGAAGATTAGAATCTGTGAATTCCTTCCAAGCTAATGTAGGTTGATGGAAAAATATCCCCTGAAATGTCTCCAAGAACTCTAAAAATACTTAGCCCACAAACAGCAGGATGCTGTTTGGAGCAAGCAACATCCAGATTCTCAGGATGATTGTTTATAAATGCTTGTTTTTATTTAAAAGGGGTTGGGTATAAATACTTTATGGTCACAGTCAATTTCTTTTTTTAAAAAAAGGATAATACAATATATTTTATGTGTACTTTGCATTAGTATGGATCTTGGACTATTGATACAAATTCATGACTGATTACATTAGACTATGTATATTTATTTCTGATCTTATTTAAGTTATCGTGCTTGTGCAGCTCATTTAAAATTAAATGTATAATATAAAATTACAGATTAATAGATAGTCATTTATAATAGTCAAACCTATAGTCATGTTAGTTACATTTACTAGATATACAGAATATATTTCAGTTAGATAATCTTCAACACTTCAAAAACTGACAGAATATGGCACTTAAAATATTTTAAGAACTTAGGCTTTTCTCAACAGTAAGATGTTTCTGCTTCTGGCAGCACCAACTACTTCAGGAAGGTTATTAGTCATTGAAGAAACTCATTATGGAATTTGCCTTCAATATGACAAGACTAGCCATTTAGGCAAGAAACTGCTCTTGCCTGAACTGCTTGATGCTATGCTGCATGAACTGGACATGCAGGACCCACAGAAAAATGACTGCTGAACTTGCCTAAAGAAGGTGAGATAGTCTTTCAGGGTTCCTGCTTCATGAAAGAGCCTGCCAGAAATTTCGCAGGACACAGAATAAAATGACTGACAAATTGCCAATATAGGCAATATAGTCTTTCAAATTTCCTGCTTCATGGAAAAGACTACCAGATATCATGGGCCTGTAGGCTACAGATGGATACCCAAACCTTGCAGAGAAACTTTTGATGACTGTCCAGGCAGCGAGATGTCTCCATCAATTCTAGAGTATTAGAAGTTGCTTACAATGCATTTTATGATTACTTAGACAATAGTTGAAGGCAGATAGTTATAGTTTTTCTTAGTTATGATAAAAGATAAATTAGAGGCAGTGGAGTTCCATCTGGACCAGTGAGTGTGTGTGACTCTGGGGCAACCTACCCTGGAAGAGAGCACAGACCCCCTCCCCCATCTCCTGCTGCAGGCTTGTCCTTGGTTCTCATGTCCCTGCCTCTCCCAAGCCTTCCCTAGTGTATTCAAGTGTCCTGCTCCTGTACTAAGGCCATCCACTCAAAGGGGTGAGACTCTGGCCTCCAGGCAGGTCTGAGGATTCCTGCAAGGGAGTGCAGGCTCCTTCAGATTGTGCTGCAAGGTTCGCTGTGTGATATTCCATCCCGCCCTGCCCTCTTCCCCCCCCCCCCCCCGCGATGTTCCTGGGCTGCCAGGAATCCCTGATCTGGTGCAGTGGAGTTCCATCTGGATGGAACCTTCATCTGGCGATGGATGGAGCTAGAGACAGAGCCCCACATTGGAGCACCGGACTGAGTTCCCAAGGTCCTGACGAGGAGCAGAAGGAGGAAGAACATGAGCAAGGAAGTCTGGACTGCGAGGAGTGCTCCCACCCACTGAGATGGTGGGGTTGATCTATTCGGAGCTTACCAAGCCCAGCTGGACTGGGACTGAAAAAGCATGAGATAAAACCAGTCTCCCTGAACATGGAGGACAATGAGAGCTGCTGAGAAGCCAAGGACAATGACACTGGATTTGGACCCTACTACACATACTGGCTTTGGGGGGCCTGGCCTGTTTGGATGCTCACCTTCCTAGACCTGGATGGAGGGAGGAGGAACTTGGACTTCCCACAGGGCAGGGAACTCTTACTGCTCTCTGGACAGGAGTGGGAGGGGGAGTGGAGAGGGGAGGGGGTAAATGGGAGGCGGGGAGGAGGCAGAAATTTTTTTTTTTTTTTTTGGTTTTTCGAGACAGGGTTTCTCTGCGGCTTTGGAGCCTGTCCTGGAACTAGCTCTTGTAGACCAGGCTGGTCTCGAACTCACAGAGATCCACCTGCCTCTGCCTCCCGAGTGCTGGGATTAAAGGCGTGCGCCACCACCGCCCGGCCAGAAATTTTTAATAAATAAAAAAATTACTATCATAAAAAAAGCAAAGAAAGGGAAAACTAACACTAAGGGCCTTTGAAACGCACTGCTATAGAAGTGTCACCATTTACTGGGGGAGAGAATGCTCCAACTAGACATCTTGTACTACCAAGTAAAACCTCCAGGGCCAGTAATGGATAACATATTGTTGAGTCATTGGCCAAACAGGTCTATAAATCCTGCCCCCACACATGCATACACACACCACACACACACACACACACACACACACACACACACACACACTAAGCTATTGTTCAAGGATATTGGTTGTTCTCCACAACTTGATGGCAGAGTTCTGTTGCTGAAGACAACATTTCCTTATGTTACTGAACACAGAAAAGTCAAACTGGGGCCCAACTAGAAGCCTTAACCATGCTGATTAGCATTCATGGTACTGGAAGGTACGCTGTATGACACTGGGAGGGAAAGTCATCATCAATATTACCCAGCTAAAAACCTTGCAGCCTGCCTACAATGTATACTGGTGCAATAGTGACACATTATGGAAGCAATCAATCACATTTTTCAAGTATGTGTTTTATTTCCTGAGATTATAATATGATTACATCTCATCCCCCTTCCCTTTCCTCCCTTCAAACACTCCCATCACTTCCCCCTTTCCTTCCCCCTCTAAACACATCTCTATTCTCTTTTAAAATGATATCCTCATT
Source organism: Arvicola amphibius (assembly GCF_903992535.2). Taxonomy (NCBI): domain Eukaryota; kingdom Metazoa; phylum Chordata; class Mammalia; order Rodentia; family Cricetidae; genus Arvicola; species Arvicola amphibius. Next base: position 73,928,767 of record NC_052054.1, on the reverse strand, counting down.
TTTTATTAGCTGTTGTTACATGCATATAGGTTTGTGTGCATTCATAAACACGACCCTCTCAGTCTGTATCGTGACACTTACATATGTGTTTTCAGAGCTGACCATTTGATATTGGTTAACCAATTCATATGAACTACCTTTGGGGAAGTCTATTTCTCTTGTTTTCAGCATTCTTTAGTTGCCTGTTGTTGGGACCAATTGGAGTCCTGGCCTTCAGCTACTCTTCCCTGCTAAAGCCTTCTAATTGAAGATACTAAAAGCTGTGCCTTGCCTAGAGGATCAAAGAATGGGATTTTCACCTGTTGGCCATTGACAGCCTCCACAGTGCTATTAAAGAAAGGCTTTGTACCAGAAAAAAAAGATAAATTAGATATGAAACTTTGCCATTAAAAATAGACAAAAAATTGTAAGTGTAATTCTTTCTTGATACATGTTTTGTTATATGTAATTTTATTATGTTAAAGTTAAAAATGTTCCTTTGTATTTAGACAGAAAAGGTAATGATGTGGGATTCTCCTCTGTATAATGTGAATATGTTTTATTAATAACGAAGCTGTTTTGGCCTATAGCTTGGAAGAATAGAGCTAGGCAGAGAAAACTAAACTGAATGCATGGAGGAATAAGGCAGAGTCAGGGAGATGCCACATAGCTGCCAAAGGAGAAAGATGCCAGAAACTTACTGGTAGGACACAGCGTCATGGTAATACACATATTAATAGAGATGGGTAAATTTAAGATGTAAGATCTAGCTAGGAATATGTATAAGCTATTGGCCAAACAGTACTGTAGTTACTATAGTTTCTATATGATTATTCCAGTCTGTGTGGGCAGAAAATGAACGAGCAGTCTCCATTTCCAAAACTAAATATAATGCCTTACAGGATTGACCACAGGGTGATTTTATGGGCTCATTTTCTGCACTGAAGTTCCTTCCTCTCAAATGACTCAAGCTTGTATCAAGGTGACATTAAAGCTACCCATCAGAGCTGCCCAGAGCTTCCAGAAGCTCCTTTGCCAGGTTTCAGGCTCTCTCCTCCTGGCTCCCAATCTCCCCACTCCTGCATCTCTTGCTTCTCCTTCTATTTCTCTCAGTTTTGGTCATCACCAACCAGAGATACCATGGAGACTCTCAAGAAATCTCATCTGCAGCTCCATGGAGACTTGAGCCAGGGACTGTGCAGACACACAGACACACACACAGAATCATGCAACACTCTTCTCTTACTTAATGTGATAGCATTTTACATATGAATCTAAGAACATACAGATAGGCCTCCACAATTTAAGATTATCCATGCAAACACACTCCCAGATATGCAAGAGTAGGTCAGGAAGCAATCTAGACCCTAACACAGAAACATAGAACTGCATTTTCATCTTAGAAATGACTTTTTATATGTAAAGCACACAGTAAATATGCACAGGTCCATGTCTGGGAAAATAAATAGACAGAACTGAGCTGGCATATGTATACTCACCCCCAGAAATCGAGACACATTACTCCCTATGTGCCCTTTGGTCCTGTGTATATTAATCATGGTCTTCTTGCCAACATCTAGGGTGGAGGTAAAAAGATAGTGAAGTGAGCAAGTCACCCGACAGCCCCAAGCAGAAGTATGGACTCATACTCCTGGACAGTGATGCACACAGGAGGCAGGAACAACTGAAGTTACATAACTGGGTAGAGATCCAGGTCCAGCATAAAAGTCCTGCTGGAGTGTGCAGGGAAGTGGACAGTGCTCAGACCAGGACCATGGAGCCTAGTGTCCTGCTCCTCCTTGCTCTCCTTGTGGGCTTCTTACTACTCATGGTCAGGGGCCAACCAAAGGCTCGTGGCCACCTTCCACCAGGACCCCATCCCCTGCCCCTCTTGGGGAACCTCCTGCAGATGGACAGAAGAGGCCTCCTCAACTCCTTTATTCAGGTAAGACATGCACACGGCCTCTGCCATATGGGATTAGCCCCATGTTTGCCCCTGAAGATCACTCATTTGTGGTGAAGAAGGAACTCCTTCCAGGCAGTAGGCTCAGGTGGGAAGGTCGCTGAATGAAAGGAGAGGTGCTGGTTGGTGGTGGATGGTGCTCAGGTTGACAGGTGTGTCCTCGCTGTTGGACAGTGTGAGACACTGTGCTTGGAGTATGAAAGGTGTTGTGGTGTCATGGCGTGCACCAAGGGCTTATAGTTTTCCTATTTGATGTTTCTTTGTTTCAAAAGAGAAAGAAAAGTGTCACAGGCATCCACAGATAAGAGATTAGTCTGCTATATTCAGGAACAAAGTGCATGAGAGGCAGGTCAGGAGGTGGGGTATGTAGGGAGTGCTTATCAGTTATAAACACAAGGACCATCCGAGGAGCCAACCCTGAAACCATCTCCACTAGTCTTCACCATTGAGATTTCATGTTCAATTACCACTTCTTTATTCATAATCACTTAGCACCTTTGGCTCCAGTTCCTGTTTAGAGAACTGATTTAGTGACAGCAATCCCAACTCCTGGTACCCCTTGGATTTTAATATATCACCCACCTGGACCAATGGTGTATTCATTTGATTTTTATTTTTTTGAGAGAAGATCACTCTTGTTTCTCAGGCTAATGATTCTTCTGTGTTAACATCTCACATGCAGGATTTAAAGATGTGTGGTACACCTGGCCACAAGTGTTTTAAAAATGTGCTCCTCATATATTGGAAAGGTCAAGTTAACATCATATTTATTTTTTATTCTTTTTGTTTGTTTGGTTGGTTGGTTTGCCTTGTTGTTGTTATTTTCCTTTTCTTTCTTCGTGTGTGTGTGTGTGTGTGTGTGTGTGTGTGTGTGTGTGTGTGTGTGTTTGAGACAGGGTTTCTCTGTGAAACAGTCCCGGCTGTTCTGTCACTCACTCTGTAGAGAGACTCAAACTCATCAAGATCCACCTACCTCTGCCTTTTGAGTGCTTGGATTAATTTTTATTCCTTGAAAGTCTAATTCGTTCATTTCTCATTTTCCTCTCCTCTTCTCTGTGTCTGAAGGCCCTTCCTACTTGGAGGTAATTATGGTTGCCTGAGTGAGTATGGATGTGGGGGCAATTCATTGGAAGGTGAGCAACTTATGAACAGCTACATCACTGAAGAAAGTGGCATTTCCCCCAACATATTTAACTGCCCAGAGATACACAGGGAGGGCTGGTGACATCTTGTCATGATAGCATGACATGTTGCATCTTTTCCCTGTAGGGACAAGTCATCATGTCCTGCTAACAAGGTTGCCAGGGGTTGGTAATATGCACTGGTCATGGAATTCCTACCCTCTACAGAGCTCCTTAAAGAACTGTTCAAATCCACGATCCAATGGATGTGTCAGTCTGGGAGCTGAGCTGACTTTCTAACTCTCAGGAGATAAGACTCTGTTTGTAGATGTAGAATAAACTCATAAAATTCAACTACGCAAGTTATCTGCTCACTTGGGTGATATTGGATACAAGCAAAACAATAAGATGTAGGTAGAAGCTGCTTGTTGGTTCCTGGCTACCCAGACCCAAAATAATCACACAGAAACTGTATTAATTGAATTACTGCTTGGCTCATTAGGTATAACTTCTTCTTATTGGCTAACTCTTCCATCTTAGTTTAACCCATTTCTAGTAATGTGTGTATCACCACAAAGCTGTGGCTTACTGGCTAAAGTTCATAGTGTCTATCTCCAGAGGCTCCTTGGCTTCTCCCTAACTCTGCCTCCTTCCTCCCAGCATTCAGTTTTAGTTTTCCCCGCCCAGATCTGTTCTATCTTACCATGGGCTTCAGACAGTTATTTTATTAACCAATGGTATTCACAGCATACAGAGTGGAATCCCACATCAAAAAAGAATTTTAAGATTGATTGAGAGTTCAAACAGACTTACATAAGAGGCAGGACTTGAAATGACAAAATTTTTCTAAAAGGATGACAGGTATGGAAAAGAAGACATTCCTGAGCATCAGCTGGTATTAGGGAAAGAGTAGAACCAGATGGGGTAGATCATGGTGTGTCAGGGAAGAAGCAGGCATTGAATCTTTAGGTTATGGGAATGAACTGGCTTGGTGTGAGCCAAAGATGGTAAGAACTGAAGTGATTCAACTAAGCAGGCAAGAGAAAATCTCCTCGTGTCTTTATCTCTTTTCTGTTTCTACAAAAAATTAGAGAGGTTAAATTCTTTATAAATTAAAGGCTTATCTACTCAAACTTGTGCAGTCTGACAGTCTAAGATCAAGCAGTCCATTCTTTCAGCCTCTACTGAGAACACTTCTTATGTGTCACAATGCAGGAAAACCTGTCACATGCAGAAGAGGCTAATCATGTAGAGTGGCCTTGTTTTGTAATAATCCATTCTCTGAGAATCCAGTTCTCTCTGTGAGACCAGCATTAACCTATTCTATGCATCTGCCCCAAAGACCCAGTGCTTCTCACTAGCTTCCAGCTCCCAAGGGCTCTGACACTTCTCAACACAACCATATTGGGAATTAAATCAACATCAGAGCATCAATGAAGGCATAGCACATGGAATAGGCAAGAGGAAAGAGCAGCTTGTCTAGACAGATGCCTTTGGATGTCAAGTGGTAGTGTTGTCCTGTGGTGAACCCCAGACACAACCAGCTTGGCTCTCTCAAGTGTGTCATGGAGGAGCCTGGAGCCTGACTCAAATACAGCTGTTAAAGGCTGTGTCAGCTCCATAAGGTCCAAACCCATGTGCAGCTGACAAGCCCTCTGGAATGTTTCTTGAAAAATTCTCTGGTGGCTCAAAAAGCTGAGACCTCTTCTAGGTATCTATGTTGATGTAAGATGGTTTTGTGGGCTTTAATCATGGTATGTCTGTTACAAAGACTGAGTCTTAATGACAACATTCTTTTGGCTAGTAGTAGAGACAGAAGGAGGAGCTGGACCATCAAAGCTACTAATAGAATGAGAAACTGCCAGCATTCTACAGTGTCACAATAACACTTTAATTTTTCTTTAATAAATAAACTCTATTATTGCTGCTTGGGGGACCAGTCTCCCAAAGCACAGGGCTCCAAATGAAACAATGGCATCGGCACGACCTAACATTTATCTACCCAAGGGAGTTAGGGAGAAAGACATTCACACTCTCTCAATGCTCTCCTTCTTTTTTCTCTATTCTTCTTGTCTTCTGTCTACTGTATACATTTTCTATGGCTTATTAACCAACAAAGTTTTCTCAGGCGTGTAGGAATCACAATGTGGTTACATTCTATATTTCAAACTGAATGATAATAAGAAATACAGGTAAAACTATTGTTTTCATCACCTTTACATGACTGAAACAAGTCCCACCCGGGTATCCCCACTTACATTCACATCTAAGTAACTTGTTGCAGTAACAGAACAGGAACAAGCAGAAAGTATTTTATCTCAGCCAACTCTTTTGTTTGCAAGCTACACATTGTGATTACAAAGAAAAATAGTAATCATTCTATTATTTATCTTGATGGATGATTTTATAAGAAATCTTAAAGGAATCACAAACCTAAACTTTTATATGTGAAAACCAGTTAGCTGTACTTTAAATCTTTAGGGTGCATATCCACCCATCCATAGTTTCTTATATCAGGACATATAGGGCAAGAATGAGTATAAGGAGTTAACCATCACCTTTGATAACCAACCAACCCTAGCCAGGAAAGTGTGTCAGCCAACAACAGTTGGGCTGCCTTATATTTTTTAACATAACCTAGTGAATCTGCAACTCAGCTCTGTGTTCTTTTGAACATTATATTGTTTTCTGGGGCTTTTCATATTAAAGCTGTTATCAAAACATATGATTTAAACTGAAAATAGTTTTAGAGTTTTGTTTTGGCTAATGTGTAACACGAAACTTGTGACTGTGTCTTTTAGCATCAAAATTGAAGAAATTTGAGCCAGCCTGGCTCCTGGGACACAATTCTTTCTCTTAATCATTAGCTTGAGCTATGATCTATACAGCTACGTAAGTGAAACTCATAGGTATTGTGGATGTCACATCATGGGTGTGTGGGTTCACGTGGGTCTGTGAAATGAAGACTCAGAGGCACCTTAGGAACGAATTTAGCCTTTCTTGGCTGCAGGGCAGGTCAGTCTCTCTAGAGAACCTTCAAGACTGATCCATCATCAATATTCAACATTCAGGACTAACCCTTCAGGACTCATCCTTCAGGAACGACTGTTCCCTTTGCCCAGGGCTTCTTTATTGTTCTCCAATTTGCACCTAGCAAGTACATGTCTATATTCTCAAAACATCCTGACTGGGCCTCTAAAGAGATGTTGCAAAAGAAATTACCTGATTCAGGAGAAACCACAGTTTTCTGGGTTTCCTTCTAACCATGTTTTTCATAGGCTTTGTACCCATGGAAAACTCTCAGACAGAGGGCAACAAGAGTTTTTTAAAAAGGTTAATTGCTAATAAAAGATGAATAACGCTAGGGGCTAGCACTCTGGAGCTGGACCAGGTGTGGGGTGTGGCCCAGCAGGAATGCTGCCACACATAGGCCCTAGCTCTGTCACATTTCCTTATATTTACTTTTCTTCCTCACAACTGTGTATAAGTTACCATTGTTATATCAATTAGACAGTAGAGTCATCTCTCTGACAACTCACAGATAGGAACTGCCCAGAAGAATGGAAGATTTTTCATGATATAAACACACAACTTCACAAACAGTGGGGATCTCCCCACAGTCATTCACACAGTGCCAGATAACAGAGAAAGACAAGCAACAAGCATGAAAAGGCACAGCAGAAACAAAACATGCCCATGAGTCTGTGATCTCAGGGTCTTGCCTGTCCAACTTGACCCATGAGAGAGTTTCTTCCTTCTGAGCTGATACCATGAGCTTCAATTGCCACCTGTCCTCTGACATGGCCACCAGCACTCTATGTTATGATGCTATTATATTGGGCGAGCATTTTTTTTTCAGCCTCATCTTAAAAATAAATCAGTCCTCTGCTTCCCCATTTCTCCCTTGTTCCTCTTTGACACCAGCTCCATGTTGCTCCCTGACCCTGTTGCCCTTTAGGTCCTAGCACCCATAAACAGGATTTGATGTAGCACCATGACAGATGGGATCAATTCAGGTACAGAGGTACTATCATGGTAGAGAGTCTGATCTTATTTTCAGCAGCATGGGTACAGCGAGGAGCTTAGGGAACGTGTGGGGTATTAAGTAAGGATTGTTTCAGTGAATGCTGTGACTTGGGTTGTGGTGAAACTGTTCTATGGATGTGAGAGCAGAAGTAGGGGACCAGGAGGGGGCTTGCACAGGGCAGTGCACAGCATTTTAAAGTAACCTTAACAAAATCTTTTAAACCACTCTTATTTATGACCATGTCTGTCTGTATGTGTGAGTATATTTCTAATTGGGTGCACAAACCTGTTCATGGAGGCAGAGGCAAGAGGAGGGTGCCAGGTGTCCTCCTCTGTCAATCTGTCCATTTCCTCCCATCAGGCTCCCTCCCTGGAACTGGATCTGGAAGTCAGCAAGCCCAGGGAATCCTTCTGTCTTCACATTCTAACTCTTTACTCAGGAGTCATAGGCATGTATGAATACCTCAGCTTGTGATATTGGTGATGAGATCCAACCCCTGGTCATCACAACGGTGCAGCAAGTACTCTTATCTGATGAGCCCCAATTACGATGTTAACTAATGATCTGTATCATCTATCTGTGCATCAGCTACTTATCTGCCAATCTATCTATGTATCTATCTAATATCTGTATATCCATGTATTATCTATCAATCTATCTATCTTCATTATCATCATCATCATCACATTCGTGTTTGTGTGAGTGTGTTTGTGAATGGTCCTTATGCATATCTGATATCTGAAGAAACCAAAGAAGTCATCAAATCCCACAAAGCTGGCATTACAGGCAGTTTTTAGCTATCTGACATGGGAGGTGGGAGAAAACTCAGGGCCTCTGCAATAACAGCAGTGCTCTTAGCCACTGAGCCACCTCTCCTGCTCCAACTATTAAGTTTTGAGTTACGATGTTGTTGGTCTGAGTCACCTCTCAAGAAACCCACCTCCATGAATTTTAAAAATGAATACTTTCTTACCACTGATGTTGAACATCAAGACTGGTCCCTGTAGTCTCTACTTCCCACTATCCCAACACACCATCAACTGCACCTCTGTTTGAACATCATTTAGATGCAGCAGATGGGAACAAAACTTGCTTTTGTGTAGCACTAAGTTGGCAAGTTTCACTTACACCGTTAATCTGGTCTGAGGTTTGTTAGTTTATTGTTGCATAAGATTCACTGCTGTGACCCCATCTAAAAATATAAATACATCAACATCAAACATGTGCAGAGCTTTTTCTTAGCATTGTCCCCTAAACAACACTGGGCACTGACCATTTTCATAGCCTTTCATTTCTATTAGCTGACGTGCAAACTAGAGAGAGGAAAGGTTACAAGAGGACGAGGGAGGGTTGTTTGCAAACATCGCACCATGTTCCTCAGGGGCTCTCAGCACTGAAGAGTTGTCATGTTCCTGGGATCAGTTCCCTGGAGATGCCCAGATGGTTGTATTGCCAGGCATTTTCCCAACTGTCCAGACTGCAGTCATGACTCACATTCAGGACCACTTAGTAGTACTTCCTATCACTTTCCTTCCCATGTAACCCAGTGGGTGGGTCAGGGCCGTTCTCTATGAATGTTGTCAGAAGGCATTGGACAGGCTGAAGCTGGACCATAGGAAGCATGGTTCAGCTGGCCAGACTGAAGGGTATGGGCATAGAACTAATGCACATCTGCATCCATATCTGTATCTGTTATTTTTGAGATAGGGTCATGTGTAGGCGAGACTGGCTTCAACAGGATGTGCAGACAAGGATGACTACTGATTCTCTGGTCTCTGCTTCTCTTGTTCCAGAATTATAAACAAGTGTTGTCCTGTCTCCCTACTCAACAGTGCTGGTGTACTGATTAGGAAATCCAACCAATCAGTGCAGGCCCTTTCTGTCTGGTGAATTAACCCTTCTTCACCTCTTAGGTCCTCAGGAGAGAAAGGGTGGCCGGGGGAGGGGTTCCTATTTACCAGTCTGTGTCTAGGAGTTTTCACAGTGTAACAACAACGTTTGCACTGACTAACCATAACCCTGGTGCCCTTGTGCTTGGCAGCTTCGAGAAAAATATGGAGACGTGTTCACAGTGCACCTGGGACCGAGGCCCGTGGTCATGCTGTGCGGGACAGAGGCCATAAGGGAGGCTCTGGTGGACCAAGCTGAGGCTTTCTCTGGCCGGGGGACAGTTGCTGTGTTTGACCCAACTGTCCAAGGATATGGTGAGATATGGGACAGGACGGAGAGGAGGATGTGGTCCAGGAAGTTGTGTAGAGGTGGAGCCAAAGATGTGGGGAAGGACTCAGGGTCTTTGAACTTCCCTTGTAACCCATCAATGCTTCCCCTCCATTCCTAGGTGTGATCTTTTCTAATGGGGAACGCTGGAAGACCCTTCGGCGATTCTCTCTGGCCACCATGAAAGATTTTGGGATGGGCAAGGGAAGTATAGATGAGCGGATTCAGGGGGAGGCCCAATATCTGGTGGAGGAGCTGAGGAAATCCCAGGGTGAGTCCCAGAGAATGGGCAGAAGGGAAGATGGTGACACAGGGACCTGACCTGAGTATAGAGCCTAAGAAAGAGAAAGAGACCCACAAGGGTAGAGAAATAGACAGATAGACAGACAGACATGCACACACACACACACACACACACACGCACACACACACATGCACATACAGAGAGGGAGAGATACACAGAGACAAAGTGAGTTTGGGGATGAGATACAGAGAGAGGTGGAAAGAGAGAATCACAATGGCAGGAGAGAAACGTGAGGTATTTTGTTTCCAAAATAACTCAGAAGCATATACTGCCTTTGGTGGTCACTTCTCTTCGGAAAATCAATCTGTGTGTTAATTTTCTTTGTCAGTTGGGTAGGACTGGTGGACACGCAACCTCTCAGAACTCAGAAGGTGAGGGAAGATGGCCGTGAGCTCAAGGCCAGCCCTGTCTACAGTGTGAGGTCCTGCCTTTGATGTGGCTGTGGCTGAGTTGTGGAGAGTTTACAGCGCCATATACAGTGGGCATGGTCTGCCTGTTTGTAATCCCAGCACTCCAGAGATGGAGGCAGGAGGATGAGATTTCCAAGGTCCTCTTCTGTTGCACATAGAGTTCAAGGCCACTTTGCCTTAACCTTTGTCATTGCTCCCCCCTCTGCCCATGGTCTTATCAAAGACAAACACAGGTGTTAGCTCAATGAAAGGGAAGTGAGCAGGAGGGCCTGCAGATGTGGTCTAAAGCCAAGGGAATTGTATTTCTTCCATGTGATTGTCCTGGTGGAACAGCAGTGAATCACAGATGGCTCACTGGAGTTTGGCTTTGTAGAACTCAGAGGACCCCTCTGAGCACTTTAGGCTTCCTTATACCAGGTCACCATTGGTACCCGCGACCATTGCTTTGCACATCCATTGTCTTTACACTGGGTATTGTGCTGTCTCTTATTGACCCGCCCTTTATGGGATATCTGAGGGGTTCATTGTTGAGGTAGGATGGGGTGGAGGTAAGGATAAGTTGCAGAGGCTGAGAAAATGATGGGAGAAAGTCAGTGGCGGAGGGACCCAGAGGAAGTCAGTGACGGAGGGACCCAGAGGAAGGCAGTGGCGGAGGGACCCAGAGGAAGAGAAGTGAGCTCCAAGGCTGAGAGTGAAGCTGTTGAGCCCCAAGGAAGGATCAACACAGGATCAGAGACCACAGACGAGCCAGCCCTGGGTGAGATACAACAGGGCCCCAATAATTTTGAACTGACAGTAGCCCTCCAACAACCAGGGTCCAAGACTGAACCTGCCACACCAAGGCAGCAGGCAGCAGGAGCTGATGGCTTCTTGAACAACACAGAGCTCAGAAGTGACAGGGAGGATGGAAGAAGTCAGAGAAGGGATGTAGGAAATCAGAGAAGGGATGGAGGAGGTCAGAGAAGGGATGGAGTAAGTCAGAGAAGGAATGGAGGGAGACTTGCAGATGGGCATGACATGTGCAGGGTTTGTAAATTCACACAGCCATCCCTGAACCCTTCTGTGCACCATTTCTGCCAGTGGGGGTTAGCGATCAGTTCAGCGTCAGTTATTATCCTGAGAGGAGGTGCAAGTGCAGACTGGCTGCACTCACTCTACGTCTTGTTCCTAGATTCCTAATTCCAGTCATAATTAGCTGAGTTGCTTTGTGAAGGTGTCTCCCCTTCTGTGTATATGAATAGCATCCCATATTCTGTACAGTACTGAGGGGAGATAAATAAAAGCATGCATGCATCTCTGAGTGAAGGGTCCAAACTCAGACGGGCATCATATGTGCAAATGTGGTAGCAACTGTAACTGTTTGTTGAGTAGTGAGTGGTAGGGACAGCTTTACAGAGATAGAACTGAAGTCAAATATTTCCCTAGTTCTATATCCCTGTCTCCTGTCCTGCATCCTCACCCTCCAGGAGCTCCTCTGGACCCCACCTTCCTCTTCCAGTGCATCACAGCCAACATCATCTGCTCCATTGTCTTTGGAGAGCGCTTTGACTACAAAGACCGCCAATTCCTGCACCTGCTGGATGTGATCTATCAGACCTTCTCACTCATTAGCTCATTGTCCAGCCAGGTCAGTAGGTGGGAAGAGAGGAGCATCCAAGGTAGAGGAAAGAAGAGGCTGCTCTGTGGGTGAAGAAGGCAGTGTCTTAGGGATGGAAGAAAGGCAGAGACAACATTGAGAAGCAAGGAAACTTGGGCTCCTGGAGGGATGGAGGGAGAAACAGAGGGAGAGAGGAATGTTAATCAGGGTGGAGAGATCTGAATGCAGAAATACTGAGTCATCCCAACATAAGAAAATGATGACATGGGGTGCAGCTGTATCTTAGAGGACAGAGGAGATTGTATTTTATGCATAAGCCCTTGAGTTCATCTCCAGGACTTGGTGGTGTACAATACATAAAATATCAGCATTTTGGTGGTGGAGGTTGGGGCATTAGAAATTTGGGATGATCCTTGGCTACATGTTGAATTTAAAGCCTGTTTGGCATTAATGTGTTAAAAATACAATACCCCACAATTCAAAACAAATTAAGACAAAACAAGGGGGGATTGGGAGAGAGATCAGAGGAAGGGGGAAATACAGAGAATGTAAAATGAAGGTTAGAGACTGATTTGAAGATACAGTTAAAGGCATTTGAATGTATGGTTATGTATGTATGAGAGAAGTGTGTGTGTGTTTGTGTGTGTGTGTGTGTGTGTGTGTTCTTTTGTGACGTCTGTGTACCTAGGAGCACTGCCCACTTCCTGAGACCTGCTTGTTCTGGGTGACCTCCTCAGCCCTTCTTTCTTACAGGTGTTTGAGCTCTTCTCTGGCTTCCTGAAGTACTTTCCTGGTACCCACAGACAAATCTACAAAAATCTGCAGGAAATCCTCGACTACATTGGCCACAGCGTGGAGAAGCACCGGGCAACCTTGGACCCCAACAATCCAAGAGACTTCATTGATACCTATCTTATACGTATGGAGAAGGTAAGTCTTGTGTGAATGAGAGGGGATGGCTGAGAGTAAAGGCTGAGGATGTGAGCAGAGGAAAAGGGGGCAGAGGATGGGGAGGAGAGACAGGAAATGGAGTGGAGGACATGCAGAAGTGTCTGGAAAATGATGAAAATAAAAAGGAGGAGAAAATGTGATGGGGAGAAAGAAAGGTGGGGAAGAAACACAGAGTGAGGGACAAAAGGCAGGAAAGACCTCAGAGAAAGAAAGAACCTGGGAGAAAAACCATGCTAAACTACCAGAGAGCACAGTAGAGAAAGAAGACAGAGCAGAGACCAAGTGACATTGCCGAGAACTGAGAAATGCCATGTGGTCCAGATAGTGAGACAGAAGGACAGTTCCCAGGATGTGTGTGCCTCTCCCTGCAAGGCTCCAGTCAGCCCTGACCCTCCCTTCTCTCTCCCATCTGGAACCAGGAGAAGTCCAACCAACACACGGAATTCCATCACCAGAACCTCATGATCTCCGTGCTGTCTCTCTTCCTTGCTGGCACCGAGACCAGCAGCACCACACTCCGCTTTGGCTTCCTGCTCCTACTCAAATACCCCCATGTTGCAGGTGAGCCACCGGTGGCCAGTTGGGGAATCTTCTAGCTCCCCCTTTTCTGTAGAGGATTATGAGGATGAGAGAGACGTGGGCTTCTTACATCTGGAGCTCTGAAGGCTTTGGTCTACATCTAACCTAAGGCACTGCTGTGGGTGGTGTGTGAATGAACACTCAGCTGGTCTATTTCCATTGTTTTCTGCTATAACTTGAAGGTTGATCCTTCCATCCATCCATCCATCTACCCATCTTTCTTTCCTCCTTCTTTCCTTCTATCTTTACATCCATCCACTCTTCTTTCTGTCCATACTCCTCTTCATCTTTTTACCCATTCTATTCATTTACCCATTCACTATCTACCCATCCATACATTCGTTTTTCCATCTACTCACCCACTTATGTAATCTTCTGCCCATCTTCTCTCTATCCATACCTTATTAATCCTTGGTTCTTTCATCTCTGCTTCTCCTAAGGGCATATATTTCATTCATTTATTTGGATTAATCACTTTGTAATTTTTATTCTTTTTAAATTTAATTTAATTTTTAAATAAAACAAACTACCTTTTTCATTTAGCATACCAATCTCAGTTCCCTCTCCCTCACCTCCTCCCATCCCTTCTACCTATCCCTTCTCCACCCCTCCATCCATTCCTCAGAGAGGGTAAGGCACATTGCTTTGGAGAAGGTCCAAAGCCCTCCCTACTATATCTAGGTTGAGCAAGGTATCCATTCAAAGAGAATAGTTTCCCTAAAAGCCAATACAAACAGTATGGATAACTCCTGGTGTCACTGCCAGTGACCCCTCTGTTTGCCCCAGCCATACAACTTTCACCCACATTCAGAAGGACTAGTTTGATCCTATGCTGGTCCCTTTCTTGTTCGACTTGAGTTGGTGAGCTTCCATTAACCCAGGTAAAAAGCTTCAGTGGGTGTTCCTATCATGGTCTTGACCTCTTTGCTCATATTCTCACTCCTCCCAATCTTCAACTGAATTTTGGGAGCTCAGCCCAGTGATCTGCTGTGGGTCTCTGCCTCTGTTTCCATCAGTTGCTGGATGAAGGTTCTATGGTGACATTTAAGATATTTATCAATCTGACTATAGGGCAAGTCCAATTTGGGCACCCTCTCCTCTATTGCTTAGGATCTTAGCTGGGGTCATCTTTGTGGATTCATAGGAATTTCTCTAGTGCCAAGTTTCTTGCTATCTCCATAATAGCTCCCTCACACAAAATATCTCTTTCCTTGCTCTCATCTCTGTCCTTCCTCCATCTTGATATGATCTTACAACAGTCAGAATGGCTAAGATAAAAAATACTAATGATAGCTTATGCTGGAGAGGATGTAGAGTAAGGGGAACACTCATCCATTGCTTGTGGGAATGCAAACTTAGACAACCACTCTGGAAATCAGTATGGCAGTTTCTCAGAAAGTTGGGAATCAACATACCCCAGGACTCAGCAATACCATTCTTGGACATATACCCAACAGATGCCCAATCATACTACAAGGACATTATTTCAAACTATGTTCATAGCAGCATTGTTTGTAATAGCCAGAAACTGGAAACAACCTAGGTGCCCCTCAATCAAAGAATGAATAAAGAAAATGTGGCACATTTACACATTGGAGTACTACTCAGTGGGAAAAAAAAACAATGACATCTTGAAATTTGCATGCAAATGGATGAAACTAGAAAAAAACATCCTGAGTGAGGTAACCTGGACCCAGAAAAATGAACATAGTGTATACTCACTCATGAGTGGATACTAGCTGTAAAGCAAAGGATAATAAGTCCAGGTCCCTAGGGAAGCTAAGTAACAAGGTGAACCCTAAGAAAAATATGCATAAATCCACCTGGAAAGGGGAAATAGACAAGTACGCATGACAAAATTGGGAGCATGAGGATGGGGAGAGAAAGGAGGCTGGAAGGGGAATAGTTGGAGAGAAGGGGAGGGGAAGGAGAACTAGAGAAAATGGCTATATCACGTCTGCGTGAGTGGGCTGTTTATCGTTTATTCATTGGTTCATTCATATACAAATCTGCTCATTCCTTAATCCTTCCCACTGGCCTTTGAATTCACCCTTCATGTGCCAATCCATTCCTCCATGTATGCATTTAATAATCCATTCATTTATCTGTGATTTCTTTATCTTTCAATACACCTACTCATTTATTCCTATATTTGCTCATTTATTCATTCACATATTCCTTTGCTAAGCATAACATCACTTCATTATTGGTTAGTTATGTTCATTGATTTATTTGTGTGGGCACCATTTATTGACTCATGGATTGATTATTACAGTGAGTGAGAAGTGGAATATGGGCATCCAGTGTTGCTTTGCTCATTTCACTCACCCAGCAATCTTTCCTTTAGTAACCGACTCATCCATTGCTTGACTGACTTACACACTCACATTCTAAGAATCTGAAATCGATGTGATGTTGTTGTGAGTTTGTCTGCTGCGGCCCATGTGTGGAGGTGGGAGGACAACTTTGTGCAGTTAGGTCTCTCCTGCACATTCACACGGGTTCTGATGTCAAAGCCAGGCTGTCAGGATGGGAATCAATGCATCTGCTGACTGGGCCCTTTCATCGGCCATCATATTCACCAATGTGTTCATATTCCATGTTCAGTTAAACACAGATTAATTTACGTTTCTTTTATTCCTGAGTATATAGCCTTATATTGTTGGGCTGTACTTTTTATTTTTTTACTAATGTTCATTGTTGTTTTGTCTGCATATATGTCTGTGTGAGGGTGTTGGATCCCCTGGACCCAGAGTCACAGACAGTGTGAGCTGCCATGATGGTGCTGGAAATTGAGCCCGGATCCTCTTCAAGAGCAGCCAGTGCTCTTAACCACTAAGACATCTCTCCAGAACCATGGATTTTTAAATATAAATTGCATGCAAGAGATCTGTCTGTCTGTCTCTCTTTCTCTCTGTATGTTTGTGTGTGTGCGCGCGTGTGTGTATCTGTGTGTCTATGTGTTATGCAGAAACACAAGTTATAACATTACATTACAATTGAGGAAAATTCTTACCATCTTCCCCTCCAGCCCTCACCCAGACTGATAGATGAAAATAGCCCTTTGCTGTGGGTTTTCCTTTTCTCTCTTTTATGAGCAAGGTTGGAGCTTTGGAGAGCGTCTCTAACATAGCTCTAAGCATGGCTGGAGAGAAGCGCAGGTGTGCGTGTCCTAGAGTGCAGTGTGTCTTTCTCAGAAGAGTCTCCTGGCTCTGCACTATTCTTGAGCTATTGACTCACAGAAAACAAGGTCACTGTGCATTGCCTCCGTGAAGAAGGAGGGCATTGTCTGTTGTTTCCCTTTTCTCTGCAGAGAAAGTCCAAAAGGAGATCGATGAGGTGATCGGCTCACACCGCCCACCAACCCTTGAGGACCGCACCAAAATGCCTTACACTGAGGCTGTCATTCGTGAGATCCAGAGATTTGCAGATATTGTCCCCACTGGAGTGCCGCACAAAGTCACCAAAGACACTTTGTTCCGAGGGTACCTGCTCCCCAAGGTGAGACCAGCTGCAATTCCACATCTCTATGCCATGGTCATCCCCACTCTCCCAATCACCACCCTAGGCCTATTTGTGGTTTCCCAGTATTCCCAGGACTGCCTGCATATGGGAGCCAGGGTATGCTAATATCATTGCCTCTCACAATGTCTCCTAGAACACTGAAGTGTACCCCATCCTGAGTGCAGCTCTCCATGACCCACGGTACTTTGAACAACCAGATGCCTTCAATCCTGACCACTTCCTGGATGCCAATGGTGCTCTGAAGAAAACCGAAGCCTTTATGCCCTTCTCTATAGGTGAGAGGGACCTGTGTTTCCTTTTCCCTACACAAGAGGGCAGGCTCACCCTCCAGGATACAGTAAGGACTAGTTCCGGGCTTACTCAATCTATTCCAGCCAGTAAACCATTTGTCCTGGCTACTGTCCCTTGACCTAAAGTTGCATCCTACTCAAGAGGATTTTGGAGAGGCATTTAAAAACCTCTAAACCTAAACAAATTCATTTTCTTTTACTTTATTATGAGAGAAAACCTTTTTAAACAAGTAAAAACACTTGTCTTTAATCATGATTAAATGACTGACAGAGAAGGAGAAAGGATGTTCACAGAGAACACAATGGGCTAAGTGCACAACCAGGGTCCTCCCGCCGCTCCCAGCAATAAACAGCAGATTAATTAATAGAGAGGAATGGAGCACAGATATTCCCAGGTCAGGACATTCAGGATGTCTTTAAAGTCAATGTAGTAATGCCCACGTAAAGTCCTCAAAAGAGCAGAAGACAGTTCCTCCACATTGTTTTCCAGTTGCATCAAATCCATCAATTCTGTCCTTTCCTATTAGACATTTTTTATTAATTTTCCCCTTTTATTAAAAATAAATTCTTTCCCATTTAATATATGGTGATTACAGTTTCCCCTTGTTTTCCTCCTCCCAGTCCCTTTCCACCTTCCCTCCCCCCAGGATCCATCCCCTTTCTGTCTCTCATTAGAAAAGAACAGGCTTCTAAGCAATGACAACCAAACATAATGGAATTAAATACAAGATAAAACAAGAAACATCACTCCAGTGTTATACAGTGCAAACCAATAGAAGGAGCAGAGCCCAAGAGAAGGCACTAGAACCAGAGACCACTCATCCGCACACTTGGGAACCCATGGGAACACTAAACTGAGAGCTCTAGGATGTGCACAGAGGACCTGGTGCAGCCCCGAGCAGGCCCTGTGCCTGCTGCCTCAGTCTGAGTTCATACGAGCTGTGCTCAGTTGGTTCAGAGCCTCGTTCTCTTGGTGTCCTGCATCCCCTCTGACTCTTACCCTCTGTCTGCCTTCTCCTCCTCTGGGTGCTCTGAGCTCTGAGGGGAGGGTTTTGACAAAGACATTCCATTTAGAGCTCTGTGTTCCAAGGTTTCTCTCTGTGTGATACATCTGGCTGTGTCTCTCTGAATTTGTTTTTATCTGCTGCAGGGGGAAGCTTCTCTGGCGATGGCTGAATAAGGAGGGCTCTGATCTATGAGAGTAGCAGAATATCTTCAGGGGTCATTTTGTTGTTACTTTTATTTTTCTTTTTGAGCGGTAGCATTTTTTTAATCCTAGCCCCTGGTTCCTGGTCACTCAAGCAGTGCCTCATATTTAAACCATACATTGGATAATTACTCCCACAACGCACTGCATTGTGCCACTGTTGAGCCCTACTATATTGTACAGGCAGGATAGTATGGTTCATCAAAGGTTTTTGTGACTGGGTTGGTATATACATTTCTCATTTGGTAGCCTGAAGAATACTTCCTATATCAAAGATGCTAGATCACGGGGGAGAAGGTCTTATATAGGCACCAGCTAGATGTCTCCAGTCCAGTGAGTTGTGTGGGAATGGTCTTCAGCAATGAGGCCTTGCTGTCAGTTTGTGGGGTCACCTACTGTCTTGGAAACAGCCTTGGATTGTTTGGGGTGTTCCATGGGATCCCTTTGGCCAGAAACTCAATTGAATGTAACCCAGTCCTGTTACTAGAAGCTTCATTTAGTGACCAGATCTGACCATGTGGGACTATGTCTCCCTCATTATTTGGAGATGTCATGAGGCTTACCTTCCTGTAGGCAGTTTAGGAAGTTTCTACTGTACTAAGTTTCCACACCAGCACTCAATGCCCCTCAATTCTAGCTGTCTCTGCCCACACTCTACCCCTCAAGCCCATCTCTCCTCCCACCTGAACGTCCCATTCCTGTCCCTTCTGATGCCCCTAGTCCACCCATAAACTCTATTCTATTTTCCCCTCCCAGTGAGATTCATATTCCCCTCCTAATACTTTTGTGTGTATCTAACCTTTCTGGGTCTATGGATTGTAGCTTGGTTGTCATTTATTTCATGACTAATATCTACATATAAGTGAAGACATGCCATGTTTATCTTTTTGGGGTCTGGGATACCACACTTGGGAATCTTTTCTAGTTTTATCCCTTTGCCTGAAAATTTCATGATGCTATTTTTTAATATTTATTTATTATGTTTATAATATTCTGTCTACATATGTGCCTACAGGCCAGAAAAGAGCACCAGATCTCATTACAGATGGTTGTGAGCCACCATGTGGTTGCTGGGAATTGAACTCAGGACCTTTGGAAGAGCAGACAATGCTCTTAACCACTGAGCCATCTCTCCAGCCCCCATGATGCTATTTTTTAAACATCTGAATAATACTCCTCTGTCTAAATGTAACACATTTTATTCATCCTTTTGTTAAGAAACATGTAGGTTTTTTTCCAATTCTGGCTTCTATGAATAGAGCAGCAATGATCATGGATGAACAAGTGTCTATTTGGTAGGATTAAGTGTCTTTGGGTATATGCTCAAGAGTGGTATAGCTGGATCTTGAGGTAGATCTATTTCTAACTTTGTAGGGAACTGCCACAGTGATTTCCATAGTGGCTGTATAAGTTTGCACTCCACCCGCAATGGAGGAGTGTTCTCTCCACGTCCTCTCCAGCATGTGCTGTCACTTGTGTTATTGATCCTAGCCATTCTGAAGGTGTAAGATGGAAACCCCAAGTCATTATGATCTACATTTCCCAGATGACTAAAGCTGCTGAACATTTCTTTAACTGTTTCTCAGCCATATGAGTTTTTTCTATTGAGAATTCTCTGTTGAGATCTGTGTGCCATTTTTACATCGAATTATCTCTTTTTTATGTCTAATTTCCTGAGTTCATTATATAGTTTGGATATTAGTCCTGTATTTGATGTGGAGTTGGCAATATTCTTTCCCATTCTATAGGCTGCCACTTTTTATCCAACTGATGGTGACCTTTGCCTTGCGAAAGCTTTTTAGTTTCATGAGTTCCCAGTTTTAGTTATTGATCTTAGTGTCTGTGCTATTCTTGTTCTGTTCAGGAAGTCATCATGAGTGTCAACAACTTCAAATCTATTCCCCACTTTCTCTTCTATTGTACTCAGTGTGTCTGGTTTATGTTAAGGTCTTTGATCCATCTGAAGTTGAGTGTGTGCAGTGTGGTGAGTATGGACCTATTTGCATTCTCCTACACACAGTCATCCATTAGGACCAGCACCATTTGTTGAGGATGCTGTCTTTTTTTCCCAGTGTGAATTTCTGGCTTCTTTTGGAGGACGTTGTTTTTCCTATGCTAACCCTACTGATTCATCAGCACAGGAGATCTTCCCATCTTCTCATGTCTTCTCCAATTCTTTCTCAAAGACTTGAAGTTTTTATTGCACAAGCCTTTCACTGGCTCGGTTAGAGTTACCCCAGGATATTTATATTATGTGAAGCTATTGTCGAAGGTGTGGTTTCCCTGGGTTCTTTCTCAGTCTGTCATTTGTCTGTAGCAGGGCTACTGGCCTTTGTGAGTTAACTTTGTACCTATCTATTTTGTTGAAATTGTTTATCAGCTGTAGTAATCCCCCAGTAGAAATTTTTGGGTCTCTCTCTCTCTCCTCTCTCTCTCTCTCTCTCTCTCTCTCTCTCTCTCTCTCTCTCTCTCTCTCTCTCCTCTCTCTCTCTCTCTCTCTCTCACACACACACACACGCACGTGTGTGTGTATGTATGTATATATATATAACATATATATATATATACAATCATATCATCTGCAAATAGGGGTACTTTGACTTCTTCCTTTCCAATGTATTTGCCCTAGATCTCCTTCAGTTGTCTTATTGTTCTAGCTAAGACTTCAAGTATTCTATTGAATAGATGTGGAGATTTTAGACAACATTGCCTTGTTCTGAATTTTATTGCAATTGCTTTGAGTTCCTCTCTATTTAATTTTATGTTGGTTATAGTTTACCAAAAACTGCCTTTGGTAAGTGTAGGTATGTCCATTGTATAACCATTCTCTCCAGCACTTTTATCATGAAGGGGCATTGGTTATTGTCAAAGTCTTTTCTGCATCTAATGAGATGACCATGTGGTTTTTCTTTCAGTTTGTTTATATGTATCAATGTTTCATATATTGAACCATCCTGGATCTCTGGAATGAAACCTATTTGATCATGGTGGATGATCTTTTTGATCTTTTGGATTTGGTTTGCAAGAATTTTATAGAGTATTTTTGCCTCTAAAGGCAAATTGGTCTGTGATTCTCTTTCTTTGTGGTTTGTCTGTCAGGGTAACTGTGGCCTCATAAAATGAAATGGACAATAGTACTTCTGTTTCTATTTTGTGAAATAATTTGAGGAGTATTTGCATAAACTCCTCTTTGAAATTTTGATAGAATTTGGTGTTGAAACTATCTGTCTGTAGGCTTTCTTTCTTTTTTCCAGGGATGGGGGCGATATTGGGAGACTTTCAGTGACTACTTCTCTTTCTCTGGGATTATAGGTCTGTTTAAATTCCTTATTTGATCTTGACTTAACTTTGTTAAGTAGTGCCAATCAAGAAAATTATCCATTTCTTTTAGATTTTCCAATTTGGTGGAATACAAGTTTTTTAAGTATGTCCTTTAAATTCTCTGATTTCCTCAGTGTCTCTTATGTATCAACTTTTGCTTCTGATTTTGTTGATTTGGTCAGTCTCTTTCCACCTTTTAATTTGGATAAGGGTTTGTCAACCTTATTGATTTTTTTTCTAAGAATCAATTCATCTTTCCTTTTTTTGTTTGTATTGCTCTCTTTGCTTTTATTTTATTGAATTCAACCCTGAGTTTGATTATTTCTTGCCATCTGCTCCTTTTGGGTGTGACTTCTTTTCTTTTCTTTTCTTTTTTTTAGAGTAGTTGTTCTCACCCTTCCTAAAATGCGGCCCTTTACAACATCAGTTAGCTCCAGCATTTCTCTGTTTAGTTTTTTTCTGAATGACCTGTCTATTGATGAGTGTGGAATGCTGATGTCTCCCACTGTCAGGGTGTGAGGGTTAATGTGTGATTTAAGCTGGAGTAATGTTTCTTTTATAGACTTTAGTGTCCTTGTGTTTGGGGCATAGATGTTAAGAATTGAAATGTGCTCTTGGTGGAATTTTCCTCTGATGAGTATGTAGTGTGCTTCCCTGTGTCTTCTGATTAGATTTAAATCTAATTTGTTAGATATTAAAATGGCCACACCAATACAGTTCTTAGAGCCATTTCATTGGAACATCTTGTTTTAACCCATTTACCCTGAGGTAATGTCTGCCCTTGATGTTAACACAATTTTCTTGGATGCAGCCAATGGGTAAATCCACTTTTTCATCCATTCTGCTAGTGTTATTTTTTAATTTTGGAACTTGAGACCATTGATGTTGAGAGATATCGATCAATGACCTATTATTGCTGATTCCTGTTATTTCGTTGTTGCTATTGTTGTTGTTGATACTGGTGGTGGTGACGCAGGGTGTGTGTCTTTTCCTACTTTGATTTTGCTGGTTTGGATTATTTTATTCCCTGTGCTTTCCTGTATCCAGGTAATATTTTCACATTGGAGCTTTTCTTTGAGCATCTTATTTAGGGCTAAATTTTTGATAAATATTGCTTAAGTTTGATTTCATCATCAAATATCTTATTTTATCTATGGTGATTGAAAGGTTTGCTTGATATTGTTGTCAAGGCTGATATCTATGGGGTTTTTTTTTTTTTTTAGTCTGCAGTACATCTGTCTGGGCCCTTTTAGCTTTTAGAGTCTCCATTGAGAAGTCAGGTGTAATTCTAATAGGTTTGCCTTTACATGTTGCTTGGTCTTTTTGTATTGAAACTTTTAATAATCTTTCCCTGTTCTGTGCATTTATATGTTAATGGGCCTTTCTTTTCTGATACAACTACTTGGTGTTCTATAAGATTCTTATACCTTTGTAGACAAAATTACTGAGCTCTAATGGAGACACATTGTCCTGGCTGTTACTGGTTGTGTTTTTATGCTGGCATCCAAGAATCTGGTTTGGGGGTGATTATAGGTCTAGGTGCTGATCTCTGGGTTTGTCTTTGTTGGGTGGGTGTTTGGTTTCTAGGTTTCTGGGTTTTAGGTGAGCATGATGGCTGTGTGTTTCCTCATAGGAAGCTTTCTGTGGACCTGTTTCCCTGTCCTGCCCTGCTGGTGTGTCCCAGGGAATGCCTGCTGGTGTTGGAGCCTGGGATAATGGGATGAGCTGGGGGAATGAAGATTGGAGGAGAAGATTTTTGTGATTAATTGCATATGGTGTCAGGGAGGAAAGGGGGAACACAGCAGGCATTCTGCTGCAGAGCTGGAGCTGAGACTGGGGCAGTGGGGGTGGATCTGGAGAATCAGAAGGAGAGATGTGGATTCTCTGTCAGCCTACCTGCTTCCCTGGTCAGAGTGGCCTTTGGTTAGTAAGGGGTGCCTGCTGGGAAGATCAGGGAAATCCACAGAGATGGGGAGTGTGGGTAGAGAAGACTGCAGCAAGGTTTCTGTTGCAGAGGTGGGGTTAGGACTGGGGTTTGGGTCTTGGGGAACAGAGGGAGAGGTGAAGATCTGCAGTCAGCCTACCTGGACCCAGGGCAGGAGTGGCCTGTGGGTTAGCAGAGAGAGTGAATTGTTTTTCTTAGGGAACAACAAGAAGAGCAAATGACATCATCTATGAACTGCCATGAGCTTGTAAGGTCTTGGGGCTAGGGAGGGATTTATCTGTGAGCACTGGGGAGATGAGGCATGTCATGGCACACTTGTCTCTTTGTCTTAAATATTGCTTGGCTTGTTAAACTCTAAGAGAGATCAAAATTACTAGCATTTATTTTTTCCAACAGCCCATTCATGATGGGCAAACTCCTGAACTAGAGGAAGGTCAGAGTTACAACACCCATCAGTGTCTGTAGACCAGAGGGCTCCAGGCATGGACACACAGCTTGATGGGTGCCAGCTCTGCTTTTGCCTTACTTAGCCATGCTGAGGTAGTTGGCAGCCTGGAGCAGGTCAACTGCTGTGATTGACTGAGATTTGTTCTTCACTGCAAGTTTATAATCCCTCTAGTGAGTAGTTCAATTGCCTGTAGTGTTTATTTAGCTTGTCACATAAGAAGATGCTATGTAGGTTAATTCAGTTGAATGGACTCTATGGGATGTAAACATGGAAACTTTGTGTTCTGGTTTCTTATGTTTTGGAGAGTGAGGGGTTCGAGAAACAATTCCTTAGTCTTTAGTTGCCCCTCACCAACCTCATGCAAGGAATGGAGCCCAGGGCTGTGTATGTTACTATGGTAAGCAAGTTCTTTTCCAAAGAGCACACATCTCCAGACCCCTTGTGCATTCTAGAGATGCTCTCCTGCTGAGCATGCCTGTCCTCATCCCCTCGTGGAGGGATTTAAGACAAGTGTTCTCCTACTGAGCCATGTCTCCTCTAGGAAATGTCTAGTCCAGTGTCTCTGGTCTCACCCTGCTCCTGAATTGTTCATATGACTGTCCCAAGAGTAGAAAGGCAGGGATGTGAAGAAAAGGGACTAAGACAAATCAACAATAGAGAGGTAAGAATATCGAGACAGATTCCAATAAAGAGAGGCGCTCGGAGACACAAGGAATCTACAGTAGGAGGAGATATTTGATAGGAATCAGAGCATTGACATGAGAGAGGAGAAGACGAGTGAAGAACCAGAGGTGAAGAAGTAAGTCAAGAAGAGAGGAAGGGGAGAGAGAAGGGGAGGGGAGAAAGGCACAACTAGAAAGAGACCAAGAAGCAGGAGGGAAGACACAGAAGGAAGATGTGACAAGGTGTCCTTGGACAGAAAAATGGGAGGGGCTGAGATGCTATCTAGGGAGTTTAGAAAGACACAAGTGGACAGAATAGCTCAAAAGACAAATAGTAGTGACAGGTACAGACACAGGTTCTGGTAAGTTGCAATTGGCAAAAAGAAAAAAGTAAAGAGAGAGAGATAGACAAAATGTATTAGAGCCAAAGAGACATAAATTGTGTCCTAAATACCCAGCGCCAGGTATGGGGGCTTTGTGTTTACAGTAAATAAGATGTTAAAAGCAGCTCTGGAATAACCTGGGTCTCAAAACCAGTTCTAGGAGAACCATCTCAGAGACTTCTCCATGAATTTCTAAGCTTGTGCCACCTAAATTCTGAAAAGGTGGGGTCTAAGTGGGTAGGGTGCTTTCCCTACATACTCCTACACAGGCATGATGTCCCAAGAATTGGAGGACACAGTGGTTGCTGGAAAATCCCTCCTCCACCTGAAGGCCTGAGGCAGCCAACTGCAGATTAAGAATCACTGAGGTACAGGGCAGGTGGTGAAGCCTTTGCCTGGGCTTTCAGGCTCCCTTGCTCTGTGCTGCTCCATGCTGGAGGAAACAAACAAACAAACAAGGGCTCCTTATACCTCTGAGAATTTGCTGGGTGCCATAGATACCTTATCATGTGCTCCTGCTCATTCTCAATTACATAAAAAAATGTATTCAGGAGCTAGTTTAAGTTGATCAATCTCAAGCTGAAGAAGCAAAGGGGACTGAGAAAGAGAAAGAGAGAAATAGGACAGAGTGAGAGAGGGAGGAAAGGAAGAGAGAGAGAGAAAGGGAGAGAGAGAAACAGAGAGGACTGGGGATGAGAGACAGGGGGCAGAGGCAGGGGACAGACCGAGAGCTCTTGGTATGTATTCCATCATCTTCATGCTGTAATCTTCCACGTGCACTTGCAGGCATGTACCCCCATGACTGGCTCTTCTAGGGCCCTTAATGCCATTCAGTTGTTGGTCTAAGAGTCTCTGTAAACAGCACCTTCACCTTTAGGGCAGCCAATGAGATTGGGACCAATCTCTGCACATGAGAAAGGAGGGAACATTAAAGATGTTATATTATACATGTTTACACGTACACATTTGTTCCTACTCTATTGTGTTCTTACAATTCTGAAACAAAGGATTCTGATAATAAACAAAACCTACAAATTTGTCAGAAAT
Source organism: Arvicola amphibius (assembly GCF_903992535.2). Taxonomy (NCBI): domain Eukaryota; kingdom Metazoa; phylum Chordata; class Mammalia; order Rodentia; family Cricetidae; genus Arvicola; species Arvicola amphibius. The sequence goes on along the minus strand of NC_052054.1, from coordinate 73,902,791 downwards.
TACCAGGAGACATCGACCAACAATTTGGCTTTCATTTTATGATTGAGTTATTGCATATATGTTGGCATGCATATACATGTGCACTATGAAGGGTGTATATATGTTTATGACAGAGGACAGACTGTGGGAATTTGTTCTCTCCTTGCAACATGTGTGTCCAGGGAGTGAACTCATGTCCTCAGGATTAATGGCAGGCTGCCTTCCATTCTGATTTGAATTGCAGGTTAGGGGTCAAACTCTTTCTTCTCCATTGCAATGGGAGAGTTGTCTGGGTTTAGGGAAGGGACAGTCTGAAGTTTGTATACTCACCCGGGGCTCACATGGCTCATTCTCTGTGCCCACAGGAAAGCGCATTTGTCTTGGCGAAGGCATTGCCCGCAACGAATTGTTCCTTTTCTTCACGACCATCCTCCAGAACTTCTCTGTGTCCAGTCCCGTGGCTCCTAAGGACATTGACCTCAGGCCCAAGGAGAGTGGCTTGACCAACGTAGCTCCAACATACCAGATCCAGTTCTTGGCCCGCTGACTGGGCTGAGGTGGCCATGTGTCCCCACTCCTGTTGAGAATGGCCCCATCTTTCTTTCTCTGTGGGACCTGCTGCAAACCAGGCCATAGGTCACTGCTCACATCCTTCAACCTTATTGCAGCTTCTGCAAAGCTCTGAGGTGTGTTCTTCTGCCCTGAAAAAAGGTACTGGGGGAATCAATCACTGTCTTTCTTGATGTGTAAACCAAGAGACTTCAGAAGGTCACATCTCATGCTGAGTCAGTTCCTATTGCACCCAGCAACCACAGTTTTCATGTAGAGACTTCTGGCGCTCCATCATCTAATCTAATGAATGCTGGCCATGTCAGAGGGTCAGCAGGTAAAATTGAAGTCCACGGTGTCATTTCCCCTGGAGGAAAACTTTCTAATATGTTAATCTTGTTTAATGCAAGACTATGAGAACACAGACTCTGCAATATCTTTTGATTCCACTTTGCCTTCACATATTTGCTGCTACAATCTTTCCCGGGTATCTGGGTTGGTGTGAGTAGATGTGGGGAGACCCCACTACCTGTAGCATAGTGTGTTTCTCTCATGAAAACAACCTGTTTAACTGGGCATTTAACTCTGTGAATTGTCAAGATGATTCCTCCCTAGCTGTGCTGTCTAATTGAAACAATGTCAGCTTATTAAGATTTTTGAGAAATACAAATGAATACAAGGAAATAATACACAGACTGGGCCTATGAGATCCCCCTATGGGGTTGCTGCAGATCACAACTCAAGTTAAGAAAAACAATGAGCCAGTTGTCTCAAATTCCTTAAATCTTAATACTGAGAAATCTATCACAGGCTTTGGTGTGCATTATTAGTTGAAACAAAGCTTCAGAATAACTTTAGATTAGACCAGATGCCTTGCTAAGGGTCTTTTAAAGATAAACTACCCCAGAAAATCAATCTAATATTCACATAGGTGAGGTTCTGATTCATTTAGGATAGAGTCAAAAATACAAAACAGCCCAATTATTGCTGACTGTCAGATGATTACATCATTGCACCCACTCCTGACATCCTATTGCTGATATGGGTGTGCACCATGAAGACTCAAGTTCAGCTGACTGACTGTTTCTTATGTATAAAAGTGTTGGGTCCTGGGACTGCACAAATACCAGAGAGTAGAACACCAAAGTCTAGAAACAGAAGCAACTTTCTTCAGTGGCACCATTTGGGAAGGAAATTCTGACTAGTCAGGAATAGAGAGAGTAATTTAACTCTGTAGCCCTCCCAAAGGGAACTACGGGTTTCTTTTTGTGATCCGAGGTCAGACACAGGGTAGAAAGTACATTTTGAGATTTAAAGCATCATAGTGCCACAGTATCCTGGTAGCGTGAACTGGAGCTGAAGCTAAGTATTTATGAAATGTTGACTTAGCCTGAACTAGGGGATTTATGACACTCCAGGCACCTCTGCCACCCAAAGAGATTCTGGATTTTACAACTTCTGATTACAGGTGTTATTTCAAAATGTTTAAACAGTTGTGAGTTAGTCTGAATTGTCTTTCCCCTGCCTCAGAGAAATAAAATTAAAGCCCTTTGTGACTCCTGCATTCCCTGAAAATGTTGGTTGGGGTGTATAAGTGGTGCAGAGGGAGAGAATTAGAGAGAACAACATGAGAAGAGAATAAAAAAGCAAATCATCAGGAGAGTGTGTGAGTTTCTTTTTTCCCTAACCCTCAGGCAGAAAAATCTTAGCTGTGGACATCACTTCGAACCCTGTGTTGTCTGGAGTCTGGTCCTCCAGGCTGCAATAAATGGGCTCTGCATAGGATCTGAATTCTGTGTCTGTGGACACACTAGCCTAATGTGTGTGGTTCATGTAAGCAGAAGCACATAACTGTGATCTTTGGTGTCTGTCTTTTACTTCACGCAGTATATTCTAGGTTCATGTGCTTTGCAGACAGGGTCACATCATCCAAGGGCTTTTATCATGATTTTGTCAGCAAAAACACAACACCTTCTTTCATGTGTTCTTGCAGCAGAAGATGTGCTTCAGATCAGATTTAGGGTGGGTCTTCCTGCTTCAAATAATTTAATAGAAAATCCCTCACAGGATGCCAGCAGCCTGAGTTTTAGTTGATACCTGATACAGTCAAGTTAGCCCTCAAGAGCAGCCATGACAGTGCCCAGTCCCCTGACCTCCTGGCTGGTCTTACATATGACCTCTTGATTATCTGTTAACTAAGATTTTCTCAGAAGGGCGGGCTCCTGCTGCAAACTTCATCACATTTATGACAGGCTTATGAAGGGACAACCTTTTGCCTTGTTCCCTGCTCTACTGTGAAACCCTGAAGAACAGGTGGCTGATTTCAGGTGCTTAACACAGTGGAACAGTAACCAGGAAGTAAATAAACAACTCGATAAAGTGACACAGTGAGTCACTCTTTAAACTTGCCCAAAGTGCAGCCTGAACTTGTTTATCTAATCTCTGTCAGTCTCCTAGGATGACCACTGTAATTCTTCTCCCCAAAGTGTCCAGGTTGATACCAGTTCTCTAAGTAATCTGTGCTTGCTGTCTTGCCACCCTCTGACAGAATTGTCTGGGAGCCACCCTTTGAATGGTGTCCCCTGAAAATGAGCTTCTACACACTGCACTGCTGGAACAAGCAGGTGCTCATGGGAAGGTCATTTATTTAACATCATCAACTAGGAAGATGTTTCTAGGTAACCATTGGCCAAACAATAGGCAGCTTTCCAATCACCTCTGAGATACTAAATTTCCATTTGTCTCACCAAAGTCTCCATAGCCTAGGGAGAGGTATCAGGACTTTGCCAAGGGAGGTTACTGGCCCACTCTCCTCCACCAGCAACAGAAATAGGACAACAAACCAAGCAGCCAACCCTTCAAGAACAACAGGGGAATGTGCAGTGTGCCAAGGGAGGACCATGGTGTTCTCTCTTCTCCTGAATCTCGCCAGGCTGGGCCTGGGGTGTTTCCAGCTCAAGGGCTGTCTTTTTCCTAGACAATGGCTTCTTTCTTTGCTGGAAAACATTTTCCAACAGACCTCATGAGCTTACTTAAATCCTTCCAAGGGGTGAGATGTGGAGGAGGTCAGGGTGAGAAGGCAGGAGGTGGGAGGAGGGAAGTGGTGCTCACAGGCAGCAAAGGGTTGCAAGTAGTTGGCTCAACAGGCATCTTCTCCAGATCAGGTTGGGAATTTTCTCCTTCTAGTTGTAGTGTGGTACTAGAGAAACTTCTAGAATTCTATTGAGAAGGAACAGAGGGAAGGCAGGTAGGGAGATGGAATCTTATAGAACCTTGGGGAGGTTTATAGACATACTGTGTTCTCCATCATGGAGAGTAGCATTTCATGTGTAGAGTCTGTGAAAGTCATAATGTCCAAAGCTGGAAGGTCCTCAGAAAAGCTGGGATCAGAGCACTCAGGAAAGCGTATGTGAGAGATGGACACCTGAAACCACAGAGCTCAAGTTTGAGTTCTTTCCTGATGAGACCAGACACTGGGGAGTGTGATCCAGTGAGAGGAAGGACCCATCACTGGGTCAGCTTGTGAGGTCTGGGCCTTGACTCTGCAGCTGAGGGGAAATACGGAGATACTGCCACAGCCTACATGGGCCTCAGTCTGTTCTATACCTGGGTGCACATGAAGTGATATGGGACCTCCTAGAGGATCAGGCTGAGACTTTCTGTGTATTGGGGTCATAGCCATTATTGATCCACCTTCCAGGAGGTGGTGAGTAGGGAATGGTCTTTAGAGTAGGGGAAGGGAAGTTCCCACCAAATACCACTTTTAGACATGATTTTTTTATTAGTTTGGTTTTGGGGGGGGACAAAGAGAAGACTTGGAACTTCCTCAAGGCATTCTGTCTGATTTCCACAAAGGACTTTGTACCAGAAAATGCAGCCAGAAGGATGGAATCAGAGTGGAGGTTTAGGGTCTGGTGGTGGAGATTTGGAAATCCTGGCCTGAGGTCCAGGGGTGTGTGCAGGAGGTCAACACAATGGGGTCACAGGGATGGAGAGTGAGGTTGCTAAAGATCCTGACAGAGTGGTGTGGAGACCAATTCAGGGGGTTGAGACAGGACAGGGGATGGAGAGCTGAAGATCCAAGGATACATTTCGAGATAGAAATTTCACAGAAAAAATATAGAACTGAAATGTGTGATACTAGAAAGAGTCAACAGAGACACAAATGTCTCGGTGGGGAGGACAGATGGATGTGAGAGTAACAGGGTGTGGTGGTTTGAATGAGAATAACCCCATGGCTCAGATCTTTGAATACTTGGTCCCCAGTTGGTGGAAATGGTTGGGACAGGTTAGGAGGTGTGGCCTTGTTGGAGGAGATGTGTCACTAGGGATGGTTTGAGGTTTCCAAAGCCTATGCCTTTCCCAGATAGCACTCTGTCTACCTCCTACATGGATGAGATGTAAGCTCTCAGCTACTGCTTCAGCGCCATGACTGTCCACCTGCTTTCAGGATCCTGAACATGATGGTTATGGCCTCACCTCTGAAACTGTAAGTCCCAGTGAATCATTTTTCCTCTAGGCTGTGCTGGTCATGGTGTCTTAGCAGTGCAATGGAAGAGTAACTAAGACAAAGGGCATGAAGGGAGGACAGACTCTCAACAAGAGAGTCAGAGTTTAGACCAGAGAGATACAGATGCACAAGGATTCACACCATGGCAGATGCCTGGAGAAAAACTGACACAGCAAGGTTTCAGATACAGGCAAACTAGGAATGGTACCAACCATGTGAGAGTCAGCCAGAGGAATAATGTAGGTGACACCTGGACCTTGTGATATATCTCTTGTTCCCAGGGACTTTTCTGATCCCAGCTTTTTTTGACTGTGCCACAGCCAAATGGCATCTGCTCCATGATTTTTGGTGAGCTCTTTAATTTCTAGGATCTCAAATTTGTACATTCACTAAGTTCACTGAGTGAAAGATTCACTATCATCAGCTCTTTCTATATCTAAGGTCAGAGATTCCTTCATAGGCCAGGAATCAGTGTGAGTGGATTCTGGGAATTACCAGGGGTCTAGAACACAGAGGCAAGAAAACCCCCAGAGGTCAGAATTTCAGAGAAGTAGAGATTATTTTATTCTCTCCATGCTTCTGAGTGTGATATCACTCAATGGGTAACCAGCAGCATCCATAGTGATTGAGGAAAAGGAGATGTGCTAAGGCATGCTCAGATGGAAAAGTGTGTGCACAGCTGCATGGAACCCTGGGTCTGAGCCATGGAATCACATAAAGGGATTGTACTGGGGTAAGCTTGTTATATTATAATTTGGAAGGTTGAGGCAGGGGTCTGTGAGTTCAAAGTTATCCTCAATTCCTTACATGGAGGCCAGCTTAGAATACATGAAACTGAAACTCTATATGAAAAAATAAACAAAATTCATCTTTTTTATCAAGGATAATACATTGTTTACTTGTTTACAGAAGTCTGAGATAGCATTTCTGGTTCTGGTTTTCCCAAGCTCAAATCCCTAGAGTCCTATGAACACATCTTACCTTCCAAGTATATTGACAGTTTTTGGAATATCAGAATGAGACCAAAATATTCCACAACAGCCTGGAAGCCTTTTAATGGTGGCATAGAGGGCATTTCTCCCTCAAGATCCTGGGTGGTCAGGACAGCAGGACTGTTTCTGAAACACCACAGGATGGGGGCCTTTCAAAATCCATAGTGGGAACATGGCTTGCTCCCTGTAGATGACTGCTGATGGATGTATCCCCCAGAAGACCTCTGGACAAACAGGCATTCTCTTACTGCTGCTGGTATGAGTTGGATCTGAGCTCCAGGGCTACCCTTGGATCCACTCCTGCCTTAGACTCCCATGTACTGGGATTACAGGTAGGATCCATCATACCTGGCTTCCCTCACCATTTTATTTCTGTGTGTATGCTGGGTGGGGACAAGCTTATGGAGATCAGTGAACAGCTGTGCAGCATGGACTCTTGGGACTGAACTCAGGCCATCAGGTTTGTGCAGCTTGTGTTTTATCTGCTGAGACCTCTCACCAGCCCCTCAATCTTTGATTAATTCTTCTTCTTCTTCTCATCCTCCTTATCTAACTCGTCCTCTTTCTTTCTTTTCTTTTTTGTTTTTGAAGACAGGGTTTCTCTGTGTAACTCTGTGGTGTGGGAGGTCCTTCTGCCTATGTGTTGCTTTCATTGGTTAATGAATAAAGAAACTGCCTTGGCCTGTTGATAGAGCAGAACTTAGGTAGGTGGGGAGGACTGGACTGAATGCCGGGAGGAAGAAGGGTGGAGTCAGGGGAGACCATGGACCTGAAGCTGGAAGTAGATATGCATAAACTTTGCTGGTAGGCCATGACCTTGTGTTGATATACAGATGAATAGAAATGGGTTAAACCAAGATGTAACTGTTAGCCAAAAAGAAACTAGAGCTAATGGGCCAAGCCATGATTTAATGAATACAGTTTTTGTGTGATTATTTTGGGGCTGGGCAGACAGGACAAACAAGCATTTCCTTCTCTTCAACAATTGGTGCCCAATGTGGGGCCAACTAAATCTATGTAAAACCTGAAAAGCTTGAAAAGGAATTTTAGGAAAAAAAATACAGTTTAACACATCTTCTTACTGTTTTCTGGTAGCATGCCACAGCTTCTTTAAGAGAGATTTTCCTGATTCAACCATAGCAGGAAAAATGTGATGACCATTTTAAAATGCAGGCTTTCTGGGACATGATGCCAGCACAACCTCTGGCGCTTTCAAGAGATCAATTATTTGGATGGGGTTTGTGAACAGACTGTTGCAGCTGGCTTAATAGCAACTTGGACTGGCTGTGTGCTGGGAGGTGGGAGAGTATGCACAGTTCTGAGAGGCAAGCAGCTCCGCCATGCTGGATTGTGCAGCACTAGCAGGAAGAACTATATATATCATAGTAATTGTAAAGCTTAAGTTTTAGATTGAGCCAGCAAGCAAATAGTACCATATATACTGATTTAGGAGTCCCCTCTATGTGTTGCTTGTATTGGTTAATGAATACAAAACTGCCTTGACCTGTTGATAGAGCAGAACTTAGGTAGGTGGAGAAGACAGAACTGAATTCTGAGAGGAAGAAAGCAGAGTGAAGGGAAGCCATTGATCCTCGCCTGAGACAGACGCTGGTTAGAATCTTTGTCAGTAAGCCTCTGCCATGTGGCGATACACAGATTAATAGAAATGGGTTAAGAAGATGTAAGAATTAACCAATAAGAAACTAGAGCTAATGGTCCAAGCAGTGATTTAATTAATACAGTTTCTGTGTGGTTATTTCTGGGCTAAGTTAGCCAGGCAGCCAGGATGAAAAGCACCTGGTTTTCCTTGCAACAACATACCATAATAATTGTGCAGCTTAAATTTTAAGAAGCACTTAGCATTTTAAAAAGTGCTCCTGGACAGCAAATAATTACAGATATGCACTAAAGACAAATCCAGATTTTAAAAGACCTATAAATGAGTCACAGTGTTGGTAAATGTACATAGCCTTGGGAGAGAGAAGAAAAGAGTATAGAGAGTTGAAAAAGACATACAGTCGTAGATTAAAGGACTAAAGATAATAAATACTAAAAAGCAATAGATTAAAAATAAGCCACGGTCTGAGAGCTGCTTGGCCTGCAAGGGGACCCCACAGTCTGCAGAAGGATCCATCATTCTTTGGGGTGAGTGAGGAGTGAGTGCCCGAACCGCGGCAGCTGCCCGGTGAGGGACCACCGACTCTCCACAACTCCCCCTGCCACCAGCACACTTCCTGCTCTTCCTGCAGGGGTTATTCTCCCCGGATACCGCCTCTCTCTCCCTGTCCCTTCCCAGCTTGCACCCAGAATCCTCCCCCCCCTCCCCCTTCCTCATCCTCCCGTCTTTGGGGCCACAAAATCCCACAGCTCAGCCTGTTTGGGCTCTGGGGACCTGGAATTGAGTGCACCCAGGCCGGTGGGAGGTCCCCTCCTTCATTTGACTGCCCGGAGCAAGGTAGGCCTTTGTCTGAGAGCTGCTTGGCCTGCAAGGGGACCTGAAAGTCTGCAGGAGGATCCATCGTTCTTTGGGGTGAGTGAGGAGTGAGTGCCCGAACCGCGGCAGCTGCCCGGAGAGGGACCACCGACTCTCCACAACTCCCCCTGCCACCAGCACACTTCCTGCTCTTCCTGCAGGGGTTATTCTCCCCGATACCGCCTCTCTCTCACTGTCCCTTCCCAGCTTGCACCCAGAATCCTCCCCCCCTCCCCCTTCCTCATCCTCCCGTCTTTGGGGCCACAAAATCCCACAGCTCAGCCTGTTTGGGCTCTGGGGACCTGGAATTGAGTGCACCCAGGCCGGTGGGAGGTCCCCTCCTTCATTTGACTGCCCGGAGCAAGGTAGGCCTTTGTCTGAGAGCTGCTTGGCCTGCAAGGGGACCTCACAGTCTGCAGAAGGATCCATCATTCTTTGGGGTGAGTGAGGAGTGAGTGCCCGAACCGCGGCAGCTGCCCGGAGAGGGACCACCGACTCTCCACAACTCCCGCTGCCACCAGCACACTTCCTGCTCTTCCTGCAGGGGTTATTCTCCCCGGATACTGCCTCTCTCTTCCTGTCCCTTCCCAGCTTGCACCCAGAATCCTCCCCCCCTCCCCCTGCCTCATCCTCCCGTCTTTGGGGCCACAAAATCCCACAGCTCAGCCTGTTTGGGCTCTGGGGACCTGGAATTGAGTGCACCCAGGCCGGTGGGAGGTCCCCTCCTTCATTTGACTGCCCAGAGCAAGGTAGGCCTTTGTCTGAGAGCTGCTTGGCCTGCAAGGGGACCTGAAAGTCTGCAGGAGGATCCATCGTTCTTTGGGGTGAGTGAGGAGTGAGTGCCCCAACCGCGGCAGCTGCCCGGAGAGGGACCACCGACTCTCCACAACTCCCCCTACCACCAGCACACTTCCTGCTCTTCCTGCAGGGGTTATTCTCCCCGGATACCACCTCTCTCTCCCTGTCCCTTCCCAGCTTGCACCCAGACTCCTCCCCCCCCTCCCCCTCCCTCATCCTCCCGTCTTTGGGGCCACAAAATCCCACAGCTCAGCCTGTTTGGGCTCTGGGGACCTGGAATTGAGTGCACCCAGGCCGGTGGGAGGTCCCCTCCTGCATTTGACTGCCCGGAGCAAGGAAGAGATGGGCAGGTGCCAATGCAGGAGCTCCTCCAACAACATGAAAGGCAACATGACATCACCACAAGCCAGACATCCCGAAACAACAAGAATTGAACACCCTACCCCAGAAGATATAGAAGAAACCGACATTAAACAGTACTTTATAAAAATAATAGAGGACCTTAAACAGGAGGTAAAAAACTGCCATAAGGAAATGGAGATGACAAACAAAAAGGTAGACGAAATAAATAAATCTCTCAAAGATACCCAAGAAAAACAAGAAAAACAAGAAAAAGCAATCAAACAGGTAAGGGAAACAGTACAAGACCTGATAAATGAAATGGAGGTATTGAAGAAAACACAATCTGAGGGACGACTGGAAATGGAAACTCTGAGTAAACGAACAGAAACTTCAGAGACAAGTATTTCCAACCGAATACAAGAGATGGAAGAAAGAATCTCGGACTCTGAAGATACTATAGAAGAAATAAACTCACAGATTAAAGAACTAAACAAATCTAACAAATTCTTAACACAAAACATTCAGGAAATCTGGGACACCATGAAAAGACCAAACCTAAGAATAATTGGGGTAGAAGAAGGAGAAGAATTACAACTCAAAGGCCCAGAAAACATATTCAACAAAATTATAGAAGAAAACTTCCCCAACCTAAAGAAGGATGTTCCTATGAAGGTACAAGAAGCCTACAGAACACCAAATAGACTGGATCAAAGAAAGCATCCCCACGCCATATAATAATCAAAACACAAAACATACAGAATAAAGAACAGATATTAAGAGCTGCAAAGGAAAAAGGTCAAGTAACATATAAAGGGAAACCTATCAGAATTACACCTGATTTCTCAATGGAAACCATGAAAGCCAGAAGAGCTTGGATAGATGTGCTACAGACACTTAGGGAACATGGATGCAAGCCTAGACTATTATACCCAGCAAAGCTTGCATTCACCATTGATGGAGAAAACAAGATATTCCAGGACAAAAAACAGATTTAAACAATACGCAGCCACAAATCCAGCCTTGCAGAAAGTAATAGAAGGAAAATCACAACCAAGGAGTCCAACAACGCCGACAATAACTCAGGCATCTAGCGACCCTTCACCAGCACAACTAGAAGAAGGGAAACACACAAACTCTACTACTAAAAATGACTGAAGTTAACAACCACTGGTCATTAATATCACTTAATATCAATGGACTCAATTCACCTATAAAAAGGCACAGGCTAAGAGACTGGATACGAAAACAGAATCCAACTTTTTGCTGTTTACAAGAAACACACCTCAACCACAAAGACAGGCACCTACTCAGAGTAAAGGGTTGGGAAAAGGTTTATCAAGCAAATGGCCCTAAGAAACAAGCGGGTGTGGCCATACTAATTTCCAACAAAGTTGACTTCAAACTAAAATCAATCAGAAGAGATGGAAAGGGACACTTTATACTCATAACAGGAAAAATCCTTCAGAATGAAGTCTCAATCCTGAATATCTATGCCCCTAATATAAAAGCTCCCACTTATGTAAAAGAAACACTTCTAGAACTCAAGGCAGCCATCAAACCACACACACTAATAGTTGGAGACTTCAACACTCCTCTCTCACCAATGGACAGGTCAATCAGACAGAAACCTAACAGAGAATTGAAAGACTTAATGGAGGTAATGAACCAAATGGACTTAACAGACATCTATAGAACATTCCATCCAAATAGGAAAGAATATACCTTCTTCTCTGCGGCTCATGGAACCTTTTCGAAAATTGACCATATACTTGGTAACAAAGCAAACTTCCACAGTTACAAAAAAATATTAGTAACCACCTGTGTCTTATCGGATCACCATGGATTAAAATTAGAATTCAACAACAATGCTACCCCCAGAAGGCCCACAAACTCATGGAAACTGAACAGTCAACTACTGACCCACACCTGGGTCAAGGAAGAAATAAAGAAAGAAATTAAAGTCTTTCTTGAATTTAATGAAAACAAAGACACAACATACTCAAACCTATGGGACACAATGAAAGCAGTGCTAAGAGGAAAGTTCATAGCACTAAGTGCCCACTTAAAGAAAACGGAGAAAGCACTCATTGGTGACTTAACAGCACACCTGAAAGCTCTGGGAAAAAAAAGAAGCAGACTCACCTAGGAGAAGTAGAAGACTGGAAATAATCAAACTGAGGGCAGAAATCAACAAAATAGAAACACAGAAAACAATCCAAAGAATCAATGAAACAAGAAGCTGGTTCTTGGAGAAAATCAACAAGATTGACAAACCCTTAGCCAAACTAATCAAACAGCAGAGGGAGAACACGCAAATTAACAAGATCAGAAATGAAAAGGGGGACATAACCACAGACACAGAGGAAATTCAGAAAATCATTAGATCTTACTACAAAAGCCTGTATGCCACAAAAGTGGAAAATGTAAAAGAAATGGACAGTTTTTTAGATAAATACCATATACCAAAGTTAAACCAGGACCAGGTAAATGCTCTAAATCGTCCTGTTAGTCGCGAAGAATTAGAAACTGTTATCAGAAACCTCCCTACCAAAAAGAGCCCAGGACCAGATGGTTTCAATGCGGAATTCTACCAGAACTTCCAAGAAGACCTAATACCTATACTCCTTAAGGTATTTCATAATATAGAAACACAAGAGTCACTGCCAAATTCCTTCTATGAAGCTACAGTTACCCTGATACCTAAACCACACAAAGACTCAACCAAGAAAGAGAATTACAGGCCAATCTCACTCATGAACATGGACGCAAAAATTCTCAATAAAATACTGGCAAACCGAATCCAAGAACACATTAGAAAAATTATCCATTACGATCAAGTAGGCTTCATCCCAGAGATGCAGGGCTGGTTCAACATACGAAAATCTATTAATGTAATCCATCATATAAACAAACTGAAGGAAAAAAACCATATGGTCATCTCATTAGATGCTGAAAAAGCATTTGACAAAATTCAGCACCCTTTTATGATAAAGGTCTTGGAGAGATTAGGGATACAAGGGTCATTCCTAAATATAATAAAAGCTATTTACAGCAAGCCGACAGCTAACATCAAATTAAACGGAGAGAAACTCAAGGCTATCCCACTAAATTCAGGAACACGACAAGGCTGTCCACTCTCTCCTTATCTCTTCAATATAGTGCTTGAAGTTCTAGCAATAGCAATAAGACAACATAAGGGAATCAAGGGGATTCAATTTGGAAAGGAAGAAGTTAAACTTTCATTATTTGCAGATGATATGATAGTATACATAAGCGACCCCAAAAACTCCACCAAAGAACTCCTACAGCTGATAAACTCCTTCAGTAACGTGGCAGGATACAAGATCAACTCCAAAAAATCAGTCGCCCTCCCATACACAAAGGATAAGGAAGCAGAGAGGGAAATCAGAGAAGTATCACCTTTCACAATAGCCACAAATAGCATAAGATATCTGGGAGTATCGCTAACCAAGGAAGTGAAGGATTTATTTGACAAGAACTTTAAGTCTTTGAAGAAAGAAATTGAAGAGGATACCAGAAAATGGAAGGATCTCCCCTGCTCGTGGATTGGGAGGATCAACATACTAAAAATGGCAATTCTACCAAAAGCAATCTATAGATTCAATGCAATCCCAATCAAGGTCCCATTAAAATTCTTCACAGAGATTGAGAAGACAATAATCAACTTTATATGGAAAAACAAGAAACCCAGGATAGCCAAAAAAATCTTATACAATAAAGGTACTTCTGGAGGCATTACCATCCCTGACTTCAAACTCTATTACAGAGCTACAGTATTGAAAACGGCTTGGTATTGGCATAAGAACAGAGAAGTTGACCAATGGAATCGTATAGAAGACCCGGATCTTAAACCACAAACCTATGAACACCTGATTTTTGATAAAGGAGCCAAAAGTACACAATGGAAAAAAGAGGGCATCTTCAACAAATGGTGCTGGCATAACTGGATGTCAACCTGTAGAAGAATGAAAGTAGATCCATATCTATCACCATGCACAAAACTCAAGTCCAAATGGATTAAAGACCTCAATATTAATTTGAACACATTGAGATTGATAGAGGAGAAAGTGGGAAGTACTCTACAACAAATGGGCACAGGGAACAGTTTCCTATGCATAACCCCAGCTGCACAGACTTTAAGGGCAACATTGAATAAATGGGACCTCCTGAAGTTGAGCAGCTTCTGTAAAGCAAAGGACATTGTCACTAAGACACAAAGGCAACCTACTGACTGGGAAAAGATCTTCACCAACCCTGCAACTGACAAAGGTCTGATCTCTAAAATATATAAGGAACTCAAGAGACTAGACGGTAAAATGCCAATTAACCCAATTAAAAAATGGGGCGATGAACTGAACAGAGAATTCTCAACAGAAGAAGTTCGAATGGCCAAAAGACACTTAAGGTCATGCTCAACCTCCCTAGCTATCAGGGAAATGCAAATCAAAACAACTTTGAGATATCATCTTACACCTGTCAGATTGGCTAAAATCCAAAACACCAATAATAACCTTTGCTGGAGAGGTTGTGGGGTAAGGGGCACACTCATCCATTGCTGGTGGGAATGCAAACTTGTGCAACCACTTTGGAAAGCAGTGTGGCGGTTTCTCAGGAAATCCGGGATCAACCTACCCCAGGACCCAGCAATTCCACTATTGGGAATCTACCCAAGAGATGCCCAATCATACAACAAAAGCATATGCTCATCTATGTTCATAGCAGCATTATTTGTAATAGCCAGATCCTGGAGACAGCCTAGATGCCCTTCAGTGGAAGAATGGATGAAGAAACTGTGGAATATATACATGCTAGAATACTACTCAGCGGTAAAAAACAATGACATCTTGAATCTTGCAGGCAAATGGATGGAAATAGAAAACACTATTCTGAGTGAGGTAACCCAGACCCATAAAGATGAACATGGGATGTACTCACTCATATTCGGTTTCTAGCCATGATTAAAGGACATCGAGCCTATAAGTTTGGGATCCTTGAGAAGATAATAAGAAGGTGAACTCCCAAAAAAGATATAGTAATCCTCCTGGATATTGGAAGTAGACACGATCGCCAGGCAAAATTGGGAACTTGAGGGTTGGGCAAGACTGGGCCAAGGGAAGATGGGGAGAGAAAAGTGTGAAGGGGAGAGCGGGGGGAGCTCGGAGGAATGGGGTGCTTGGGATATAGGAAGGGTGGATATGAGAGCAGGGAAGCATATATCTGAATTTAAGGAGCTACCTGAGGGTTGTCAAGAGACTTGACCCTAGAGGGGTTCCCAGGTTTCCAGGGAGACGCCCCCAGTTAGTTCCTTGGGCAGCTGAGGAGAGGGAGCCTGAAAAGGCCAGTTCCTATAGCCATACTGATGAATTTCTTGCATATCACCATAGAACCTCCACCCGACGATAGATGAAGAAAATGACAGAGCCCCACCTTGGAGCACCGGACTGAGCTCCCAAGGTCCTGATGAGGAGCAGAAGGAGAGAGAACATGAGAAAGAAAGTCAGGACCGTGAGGGAACCTCCAGCTGGCGACAGATGGGGAAGGTGACTGAGCCCCACATTGGAGCACTGGACTGAGCTCCCAAGGTCCCGATGAGGAGCAGAAGGAGCGAGAACATGAGGGAGAAAGTCAGGAACGAGAGGGGTGCGTTCACTCATGGAGACGGTGGGACAGAACTAATGGGAGATCACCAACTCCAGTTGGAATGGGACTGATGGATCATGCGACCAAACCCGTCTCTCTGAGTGTGGCCAACAGCGGGGGCTGACTGAGAAGCAAAGGACAATGGCGCTGGGCTCTGATTGTTCTTCATGGACGGGCTCTGTGGGAGCCTTCTCAGCTTGGTCGATCACCTTCCTGGACCTGGGGGGAGTTGGGAGGACCTTGGTCTTAGCATAGAGTGGGGAACCCTGATGGCTCCTTGGCCTTGAGAGGGAGGGAGGGGAGATATGGGTGGAGGGGAGGGGAGGGAAGGGGGAGAAGAAGGGGAGAGAAAGGGGAGAAGGAGGGGAGGGAGGGGGGAGGAGGAGGGAAGGAGATGGAAATTTTTAAATATAAAAAAAAATAATAAACCATGAGAAAAAAAAA